>NC_141035.1:13705000-14072500 GCF_052040795.2 Danio rerio | reverse complement strand
AAAATATCTAGTAAAATATAATGTGCTGTCATCATACCAAAGATAAAATAAATCAGTTATTAGAAATGAGTTATTAAATATGTTATGTTTAAACTGGGCTTTAAGCATCTTTACTGTATTTTTGATTTTATTATTGATGAATAATAAAAACAGTCGGCAGCAGCAGGAATACCGCACACTGTCACTTTTTTTTTCTCTCTTTCACGTGTCTTTTGATTCTCAACTTGCTTTTTATTACATAAATGAGGGTTAATATGAATAATCACTAAACACCACGCTCTGACACAAATGTGCATGTATTTGACCTTTAAAGCGCTCACATTAAGATGGCGTTAGATGTGTGTGTGCTCTGCTGTCCGAGGGTAAGTGCGGCTTGTGCGCAAACACTAACACACACACCACACACACACACCACACACACCTCACAACACAACACACAACACACACACACACACCTGTCCGAGGCTAAGCGCGGCGCACGCGCACACAACAGCACGTGCCCTTTAGGCTTTTAAAAATATGAATGATGCGCATCCCGTGCTGCAAAAGTTACATTACAGCACATGCTTTTAGTCATTTTCATGTGGAACTAAGCTTTGCAGAGCGACACGGAGGACAGGAAAGGAGGTGGTATGTGATAGAATAATCGTTTATCTCGATTAATGGTTTTTCATAATCGTTAAAAAACCAAAAGCGAAATCGTATTTTCGATTAATTGCACAACCCTAACATCAGCTGCGCGCACAAGGCAAGGCAAGGCAAGGCAAGGCAAGGCAAGTTTATTTATATAGCACATTTCATACACAATGGCAATTCAAAGTGCTTTACATAAACAAGAATAAAAGAAACAAGTAAAATAAAAATAAAAACAAATAATAAAAATGCATAAAAACAAAACAAAACATAAAAACAGGTAAAATGTGATATAAAAGAATGAAGAAGAAAAGAAAATCATAATAGTGCAATCTGTCGGACGCAGCACAGTGCTCATTCAGTAAAGGCACAGCTAAACAGATGTGTTTTCAGTCTTGATTTGAATGTGCCTAATGTTGGAGCACATCTGATCATTTCTGGAAGCTGATTCCAGCAGCGAGGGGCGTAGTGGCTAAAAGCCGATTCACCCTGCTTTGACTGAACTCTTGGAACTTCTAGTTTATATGATCCTAAAGATCTGAGTGATCTGTTAGGTTTGTATTGAGTGAGCATATCTGTGATATATTTAGGTCCTAGGCCATTTAGTGATTTATAGACCAGTAATAATACTTTAAAATCTATTCTGAATGTAACTGGCAGCCAGTGTAAAGACCTGAGGACAGGCGTGATGTGCTCTGATTTTCTGGTTCTGGTCAGAATTCTGGCTGCAGCGTTCTGGATGAGCTGCAACTGTCTGACTGTCTTTTTAGGAAGACCAGTGAGGAGGCTGTTACAGTAATCCACCCTGCTGCTGATAAAAGCATGAACAAGTTTTTCTAAATCTTCACTAGAAACAAAGCATCTGATTCTTGCTATGTTTTTGAGATGATAGTATGCTGATTTACTGACTGCTTTGACATGACTGTTGAAACTCAGATCTGACTCCAGAGTCACACCAAGATTCTTGACCTTATTTTTTGTTGTTTGACCTTTAGTGCCAAGGTACGCATTTACCTTGAGAACCTCATCTTTGTTTCCAAACACAATCATTTCAGTTTTCTCTTTGTTTAACTGAAGAAAGTTTTGGCACATCCAATTGCTCATTTCATCAATGCATTGGCAGAGGGTGTCAATGGGGCTGTAGTCATTAGGCAGTAAGGCTAGGTAGATCTGAGTGTCATCAGCATAGCTGTGGTAGGAGATTTGGTTCTTTCTCATTATTTGGCTTAGAGGGAGCATGTAAAGGTTGAACAGCAGAGGTGCCAGAATCGAGCCTTGTGGGACTCCACACGTCATGGGTGTCCACCTCGACCTATGGTCACCTATACTGACATGGTAACCTCTACCTTCTAGGTAAGATCTAAACCATTTGAGGACCGTGCCAGACAGCCCAACCCAGTTTTCCAGCCTATCCAGAAGTATGCTGTGATCGACAGTGTCAAATGCAGCACTGAGATCCAACAATACCAGCACTGTTATTTTACCTGAATCTGTATTTAGGCGTATATCATTGATTATCTTTATAAGAGCGCTTTCTGTACTGTGATGTGCTCTGAACCCCGATTGAAAATTGTCTAAACACCCCCTGAAGTTTAAGAACTTGTTAACCTGGTTAAAAACAACTTTTTCAATGATTTTGCCAATGAAAGGGAGATTTGAGACACACAACACTGTTGTCAGTGAACAAGGATTGCCTGTGTTTCACAGCGTGCCTGATCACCTTCTAATTTGGTATTCAAGTGATTTCTTTTGCTCGCACGAACACTTATCAGTCATGCTGCTTCTCAATTCTAAGATAGCATTTGCACATATATTGACAAACAGTCTTAAACCAAAATTCTAATCTTTAGAGACAGGCAGCTCTGGCAATTAAAAATTATTTTCAACCGGCCAAAGTGTATACGTGTATGTAGCACTCAACACGTATGAGTTCACTCTTTACAATTCTCTTATTTAGATTAATATTTTCTGTAAGAAGCTTTAGAATATTATATTTGTGCATATACATTAGATTCAAATTTATATGTCAGGGAAAAAAAAAAAATTTAAAACACACAAAAAAAAAAAAAAAAACTCAAGAGAAACAATAAAACTAAAAAAGAATAAAATTTTGTTGTTTGTAATTTTTTTCACAATATTTCACATAAATTAAACATATTATTTTTCTATTTGTACAGTTTGATGTTTGGTGATTTAAATATTATTTTAATTAATTTATCCATACAACAAATCTACATAATAATGCACCATAATGTATTACATATATTCACTGAGAAATGGATAAAAAATTTAATTTTTAAAGTGGGGTGTACTTATTTATGTTAAGCACTGTATGTGTGTGCACAAACACATTATAATTTATTATTTCATTATATGAAATGTTATTTTTAAGTTGCATGTTGTGCTTTTTTCTTGTATTATGTAGGAAAAAATAGAACCAAAAAAAAAAAAAAAATACAATGGAAAATACTAATCTCTTTATATATGATGAAGTGAGGATCAGTTTGTTTTTAGAGAGCAGGACGTATGATCTTACCCTCACCGGAGCGAGCCTGGCCCGGGATAGACGGAGGTGGAGTGGGTTTGGGGGGAAAATCTGACATAATGCCTTGTAACTTGTTCCGGCGGTTCTCTGAACCTAAGCAGAGGAAATAAAGACTAAACAAACCAGCAACTACAGTAGGAAAACAAAACTCAACCCACTGCTGTCAGTCATTTATCCAGTGCTGTGGAAGAGGTGAAGAGAGTATCGGGGAAACAAACAAGCACATGCTGACGTTAAGACAAAATGGCATCCTGTCAACAGATTTTTATCAACAGGAAGTTGCAAACAAAAGCAAATTATAAGAAAACAATGAGCGGTCACAGCATGACGATAAAGGGAAACCCTCACATCCACTGTCAAAACCACAATGAAGTAAGTCGGCGTCTAGTAATGCATTTCAGGATAAAGTTTGAAAGGACAGTTTACCCAAAAATTCTCACTATTTGCTCACCGGTTCCAAACTATTGTGACTTTCCTTTCGATATTAAACAAAAAATAAGTTATTCTGAAATTAATAGAAACCTTTAACCATTGATTTCCATAGTCAAAAAAAGCAAATACTATGGAAGTCAATGCTAACAGGTTTCCAATATTTTTCAACTTCATTCATTCATTCGTTTTCAGTCCCTTTATTAATCAGGGGTCGCCACAGCAGAACGAACCACCAACTTATCCGGCATATGTTTTACACAGCAGATACCCTTCCAGCTGCAATTCAACATTGGGAAACACCCATACATTATTGCATTCACACACATTCACTATGGCTAACTTGGCTTATTCAACTCACCTGAATAGCATGTCTTTGGACTGTGGGGGAAACCGAAGCACCCTGCAAACATAAGGAGAACCTGCAAACTGCACACAGAAATGCTAACTGAACAAGCCGGGGCTTGAACCACAGACCTTCTTGTTGTGAGGTGATCAAGCTACCCACTGCGCCACAGTGATGCCCATATTTTTCAACTTATTTTGCGTTAAAAAAACAAAACCAAACAAAACAAAGCGGTTTGTGATGAGTAAAGGATGACTAAATGTATATTTTTTGTGTGTGTGTGAACTGCATCTTTAAGCCTCCATTTGTCTTTAATTTTATCTAGTTTCTATCTCTGTCTCTTATATACAAATATAGTTGTTGATTTTTCTGAAAAAAATAAAAAGTATTTTCTTTATAATTTGATTGATTCAGGTATACTTTTTGTGAGTCACCTCTTGGGAGAACAGCAGTGTCCTATTCATTTGCAAAAAAAATTTTAAATAACTTTTTTGGTTCTCCTAATAGAATAGAATAGAAATGAATAGAATATTTCTCTTAAACACAAAACAAGATGTTGAAGAAAGAAAGAAAGAAAGAAAGAAAGAAAGAAAGAAAGAAAAAATTCCATTTTTATATATATACACACCTAAAATTCTGACTGTATATATATGTATATATATATATATATATATATATATATATATATATATATATATATATATATATATATATATAGTTGAATTCAGAATTTTTAGCCCCCCTGAATTATTAGCCCTCCTGTTTGTTTTTCCCCCAATTTCTGTTTAACAGAGAAGATATTTTTAACACATTTCTAAACATAATAGGTTTATTAACTCATTTCTAATAACTGATTATTTTATCTTTGCCATAATGACAGAAAATAATATTTGACTACATATTTTTTAAAACACTTCTATACAGCTTAAAGTGACATTTAAAGGCTTAACTACGTTAATTAGGTTAACTAGGCAGGTTAGAGTAATTAGGCAAGTTATTATATATTGATGATTTGTTCTGCAGACAATCAAAAAAAAAAAAAAAACTTTTAGCTCGCGACCCCTAAAACAACAATGTCAGTGACTCGTGACCTCCAATATTCTCTGAGTTGGTTGTAAATACACAAACACGAACACACCAATAGGCCCAAGTCGATTAGAATATAGATAAAATATGGCAATTACAATAGTTTAATAAAAGGAATTAGATTTTGGAAAATCACCAAGCAATCCCTTCTGATTGTCCTACGACCCCCACTTTGAGAACCACTGGCTTAAAAAGGCATTATTTAAAAAAATTATTTTGACCTTAAAATGACTTTTAAAAACTGCTTTTATCCTAGCAGAAAATAGGATAAAATTCCAGTAGAAAAAAATATTATCAGATATACTGTGAAAATTTCCTTTCCTGATTTCCTGTGAAAATTTTCTGTTAAACATCATTTGGGAAACATTTAAAAGAGAAAAATAAAATAAAATCAAAGGGGGGCTAATAATTCTGACTTCAACTGTATATACATAAATAATAAAATTTAAAAAAGCATGCAGACACTTGATAATTATATAAGATAAGCTAAGTGTATCATAAGTTATAGTTTCAATTTAAAATTCATACTGTGTTGAAAAAAGTTCATTCTAATGCATGTTTTGCCAAAGCTTTTGTTGCAATTACATAATTTTGACCACCAGGTGTCACTAGCAAGTGCCGTTTTGAACATTTTGAAACTGAATTATTTTGCAAAGCAATTGGTTTATTTTTTTAGAAACTTTGTAAAGCTTAAGTTCTTCATCACTACCACAAAATGAAAAAGTGCCATCAGCAGGGCTGTGCGATTTATCGAAATAGAATTGCAATCAAGATTTGAAATGTTGCAATTAGCTAATCGCAAGTGGCGTGATAAGAAATTTATATTTATGTATTATTTAATTTCTCCCGCCCAGAGCAAATGCAAGACTGCTGTCTGTGTGAAATAATCTTACAAGCCAATTAAGTGAGGACACATTCGTTCTGTCTAATCAAGATTGTGCAACCAGAATATTTGAAAGACCAACAATAAAAAAATAAACAAACAGGAAAGCATGAACAAGTGGGATAATGGCATCTGCTGCTTCAGTAGCAATAACAGATGAATTCATGAATTCTGTCGCAAAATTGTTGCCAAAGCACAATGAAATACAACAACCAGCATCTAAAAAAGCACCACAGCCAGCTACATAAGGAGTGTTTTGCAAAAATGTCAACGGATACTATTGACAATGACACTCAATCTAGTAAATGTTAAATGTTATTATCTTTTAAGTTTCTTTTTTAACTAACACTCACTGCAGTAAGAAGCTCCGATACAGAATCTGCTGAATCTTGACAATACAATTAAATCACAATATCTGTCAAAATAAATAAATAAATATATATTTTTAATTGCAATTATATATTTTCCAAGGGCGACACGGTGGTGCAGTAGGTAGTGCTGTCGCCTCACAGCCAGAAGGTCACTGGTTTGAGCCTCGGCTAGGTCAGCTGGCATTTCTGTATGGATTTTGCATGTTCTCCCCGTGTTTGTGTGGGTTTCACCCGGGGCCTCCGGTTTCCCCCACAGTCCAAAGACATGCAATACAGGTGAATTGGGTAGGCTAAATTGTCCATAATGTATGAGTGTTAATGAGTGTGTATGGATGTTTCCCAGAGATGGGTTGCAGCTGGAAGGGCATTTGCTGCGTAAAACATATGCTGGATAAGTTGGCGGTTCATTCCGCTGTCGCGACCCCAGGGACTAAGCCAAAAAGAAAATAAATAAATGAAAAGATATTTTATCCAAATCACACAGTTATATCCCCAAATTGCAAAGTTAGCATTGAATTGCAATTGAACTGCCATAATGTAACACTAATTATGTTTTCTATCCTTGTTCTTTTTGTTTTGTTAATCTATATGTATAATTTCCATGCTAAAAAAAAGAAAAACCTAAGTTCAGGAATCCATACCTAATTCTCGACCGTCTCCAGATATGCGAGCTTCTCCAGCCCCTTCCCCTTCTTCTCCAGAGGCCAAGAAGTCAAACTCTCCCAGGGCGTCCTCAGAGTCATCTTCATCATCCTCATCCTCTGGGTCCAGGTCAGTGGTCATGGGTTCTCCGCCCATCTACATTCATAGGGACCACACAACACCATTAACAAAATAATAGATCTGTGCACACTCTCCTTATCTGCATGTACTGTAAACGCTCTGACCTTGGCTCTGGACTTCTTGTTTTTGCGTCCATCAATGCAGTCTGTGGTCATGCCCTGGAAGTCTTCCTCTTCATCACTGTCATCCTCGTCATCGTCCTCACATCCACGCAGGAAAGGGATTTTGTCCAGGACTGAGCTTCCCATCCGCTCTTTAGAGCTCTCTTTTCCAGCACGCCTGCGAAGAGAGAGATTCCAAGAGCAAACAGTCAATTGCAAACACTGGATTGACAAACACTCACGCCAAATCTCATTGAGTACTGTTTTTGTGAAATGGAAGGGAAAAGCAGCTTTATAAAAAGCGTTCGTTTAGGAGGTATAATGCTTTTTATGAACAATTGAAGGAATAAACAATCTTCGCCAAGTGAATGTACTACAAATACTGTCATCAAGTAACGCAGGTCAAAGACAGAGGTTTATAGCCAGTGTTGGGGAAAGTTACTTTTGAAGTAATACATTACAATATTAAAGGTGCAGTAGGTGATCTGCCAAAATGCTAACCGCTTAGCATATTATATTTGGACGGCGCACCGCATCACAACAGCAGACAGACAACCCACTAGTTCATGTCATTCGCCAGTTAGTTAGTAGCAGCACCGTGCAGGAATTACATTTAATACTTAGCCACACTTGCATGCTATTTCAGAGCGAATATTCAGAGTAGCATGTTAAACATTTTAGGAAGGCTGTCATTGTTTAAAAATGACCCAATATAAATATAAAAGCAACTTCAGCTCAATAAAGCAGGTTAGGCGGAACAGCACTATTTACTGATGTTTTGTTGTTAAACTAAATATAAATCTACAATATCGATGCTGTAAAAGGACCTTATGAAACTGAAAATAATCACATCAATATTTCACCGGGAGATTTCAGAGGCTGAACAACACGCCTGTGCATAAGTCATTCATAACACAACACAATCTAACATACGCTTAGCCTGATATAAACACATATAAAAACATTTAGATTATTTACTGTAATCATTACTATTGGACTGTGAAGAGACTATCAACCAGCACAACAAAAAAATGTTTCTGAAGACAATCATCTACTGCACCTTTAAGTTAATGCAGTTTTTTTTGTTACTTTTTATGGTAAGTAATGTGTTAAGTTACTTTTGAGTTATTTTTGTGTTACTTTTTATTACCTAGCTAAGGCTTGATCTCTTTCAGTACTTGTTTTTCTTTTTTCTTTTTAAATAGAAGAGTTCTGTAATTAACAACACACTGTATAACGTTCACCTATATTTATCTATAAAAACACATAAAAACATATTTTAGGATGATGTTATTTGAGAACTTCCTTCCTGCCTCATATACAGATTATTGAAAGTTTAAAGCAACAGGTTTACTACTTTTGTACTATTTGTCTGAAGTGAAATCACTGTCTATTGAGACAATCTCCTTTTCCTTTTCTTTGATGCATTTAAAATATAGCCCGTTTCCACTGAGTGGTACAGTACGGGTCGGTACGATTACATTTATCAGGCTTGCATTTCCTCAAATGGTACCCTTTTGGTTGGCATAGTGTACGACAGAAAGTTTCAGTCGACGTCATTCTCGCTCGGGGAAATGTGAAAGTAAAGCTGTACGGGTGGTTCACATATCATATGAGAAGCACATCACACAAAACAGATGCTTTATACATATAAATATTTGTGTATAAATGTTCATTACTAACCTTTTTATGAACATGACTTGATTATAACTGCTGATCAATGATCAATGCATCCAATTATACAAAATAAATACATAAATGCAACATATATGAACAAATACAGACTCTTACAGTCTCCGATATGTTACTAACTACAGAAAAAAAAAACACAAACACACAGCATTCATTTAGTCCTTATTTGGGTTCAAAAACAACAAGTAACATAGCCCTCAGTCAGTGCAAACCTCTCATCTGTATCTTTAACCTTCACTAGCACATGTAACGTATGTAATGTAATGTTAGAAAGTAATTACATCATTTTGTGTTCATAATAGTCCAAAATGTGATAATAATAGTTAAACATGGCAGTTTGTTCATGCTTTAGGGTGGTAAAAGAATAATTTGCTCCCTTGTTTTTTCCGGCTTGCGTTTTTTTCACACTTCACTCTTACGTTTGTCCATTTCTGAAACGCACGTATTATTATCATCAGCTCAAGAAGTTCGTTATTTCAAATATAGACGTGCGATCATGAACTCTCAGAAAAAAGTTAAACCTCTGGCACTTTTAGATGGCGTCGTAAAACAACAACAGGATGCAGCAGATTTTGTTCTTCTTGGCTTTGTAGCTGTTTATCAAGACGACGACAAGGTTTGTTTGAGCTCGGGTTGACCATTGGCTTGTTATTATATGTATACAATATTACGGTGTAATGTCTCGGCTGTGTTTTTAAAAATGGGGGTTCCTTTTTTTATTTTCATTCTCTGTTTCATTTCATTCTCTTCCTTCTGCTTGATAATGGGAAAAACAAAATCCCATGGAAAATGAGAAACAGATGAATAAATAAAAAAGCACAAAACATAACAAAAAAATTACAAAAATGTAACTAAATTATATAACAAAAATAACCAAACAAAAGGACAACCAACATACAAAATAAAACTAAAACCAACAAACAAATGTAAAAAAGAAAAAAAAAAACTAACACAAGAGAAACAAAAACTAAACTAAAAAGGATCAACAATGTTTTAATTGTTGTTTTACTGAGTTAAGTCAATAAAAATATCTAAAAAAAAAAGTATCAACAAAACCCACCCACATAATAAAAAAATAAATAAAAAAACACAAAAGATAGGAAAACAGAACAAATAAAGACAAAAAAGAACCAAACAAAAATGAAATAAAACACAAGCACAAAAAGGAGGAAAACCTCAGACAAAACAAAAAAGATCAAGAAGACAAAATGCAAACAAAACACAATATAACAAGAAAAATAAAAAGCAAAACTACAAACAAAAACTGCACAAAAACACACAACCAAAAATAGTAGCAAACAAACAAAATAGGGTAAAAACTGAAATAAAAATGTGTAATGCTTCAACACGTTTTATAATACTTATGACAAAAATAAACCACAAAATGATGCAACTTCTAGTTTCTTCGAGTCTTAAAGTTTAAACTCTTAAAGAGACTTTAAAAAATGTAAATGTACCCAATATTTACTCACCCTCAAGTGAGGTGAAAGAACAGTTGTTCAATTCAATTCAAGTTTATTTGTATGGAGCTTTAATTTTGCCCAAGACAAATTTTCTCTCGGGGTAGGGCTGAGCGATATGGCAAAAAAAAAAAAATAAAAATAAAAATAAAAATAAAATTTAATAACGTTTGACCCATTCACTATTTAGATTTTTTTTTTATTGTGTAACTAGTCAACATAAAACATTACAACAACATGACTGAAGTAACATTCTTTTTATAAGTAACTTGAAAAACCACCTGGTTAAGCAACATTGCATTTTTAATGGCCATGCCATACATAAACTGGTCAACAAGGTGTAAATAAATGTAAAACAAATTCCCGAGTTAAATATCGTTGCAGAAGATTTGAATAAAATATCAAAGTGACTATTGTGCAATTTGAATTAAACAATAAATACTTCTGTTCTGAATATAGTAAAAAATAACCATTTTAACCAATGTAAAGATTATATCAGTTAACTCAAAAAGTTAACCATATTTACAACAGTAAAAAAACAACAACACTTTGTTTGCATCATGCAAACATAAAGCATGTTGTTGATAAGTCACATGTACCTGTTCTTTACAGGTTTCTTGAGAGGAAGACTAGCCTTTCTAGTTTTTCAGGCTTTAGAGATGCTCTGTGATGGGTAATAATGTTCCCACCATCACTGAACAAAAGGGGCACTGGTTGCAGGAATACGGAGCTATTTTTTGCAAGTTTTGCTAAGCCTGGGAAAGATAGGCTGTCAGCTCCGCTTTGATTTTGTCTTCTTCTGATTGAATGACAGGTTGTAATGCTGTGGCCATTTTCTTAAAAAGAAACAGTGGAAGTAAAGGACTGAACACGCAAACTGTAAAGCTTGATTTAACACAATGCGTAAAGCTGTGTACGTATAGCAGGAGCAAATACAAGCACTAGTATGTGTGTCTAATGTAAAATATTATATTTATTTTTCCCCCTTTTCAATACCAATCGTTTGATGCACTTTGCACCACTCTCTGTATTACGCTGCCTGACTGGGTTTTAACTAGATCCACTAATGATGTAATAGGGGTGGGTACTTTCACTTTTCACTGCTAAAGCTGCTCACCTCTGCTCATGATCAAACCAAACTAAGATCAGCGCAGTTCAAACTAAGTTTGGCGCGGTTTTTCACATGACAGGTTTTTACGTCCTATATACATGTTGAGAGATCTAGTTTACCGACCTAATAAGGGAATATGTCTTGACAAATCGCAATACCTCGATTTAATAAAAAAATTTAATCGTCTTAAAATGTCAATTCAAATTAAAATAAAATCGATAAAAAAAAATTTAAAAAAACAAATAGAAAAAAACGCCCAGCCCTATCTCAGGGACAAATAAAGTTTATCCTATCCTATCCTGTCCCGTCATTAATAATAATTATTGTGAATTAAAGTCATGTATTATTGCATTACATTCAAAATCAGAGAAGTTAAGGTTATTAGTTACTATAACTTTATTAGTTACTAATAACTTATTATGTATAAGCAGTTACATAGTATATGTATATGTCTGTGTCTATCCCTTTAAGTCTGGAGTAAATTATGACAGAATATTTTGTGTTCCATCCCTTTAAATCTGGCTTCATCTGTACACAGACTCTCACTGGACCTCATTTCTACAGCTGTGCAAATGTGTGTTGTGCTAACCGTTTGATCTGCTCCTCAATCTGCCGCACCAGCAGTGACTCTCCTCCTCCTCCTACTCCTACATGCGGCTCTGGTTCTGTGGCGGGTTCGCTGGAAGGAGGCCCATTCACCTCCGGGCTGTTTCGACCCAACAGAGATCGAACGCGTTTGGATCGCATGTCCAGAATAGTGTCGGAGTATCCCACCTCCTCCAGATACCTGATTACAATTCCGCACAAAGGGTCAACACAAGATAATAACCACTTTTGAGAATTAATGCACAGAAAACACACAGACTTGCGCAATAACTGGCGTCCCTCCTTCCAAGGCATCTGATTGGTTGGTTCAGAGTCTGAATTTGCAGGCCCATTGGGTACTGTAAAAAAGAGTGTTGTAACATCTAACCATACAGTGTTTGTTCTACTGGCTTTTTGTTCTTATGTTTTAATAAATATCCATCAGATTTTGTCATTTGATTGTTTTAAATAGCTTTGATTGTGTTTTTACTTGGTTCAGCTTCTGTCTCTGGTTTCTTCTCTCCAGGACTCTGGTCAGTGCCGCTTTTCAGCTTCTGGTGTTTGGCCCTGTGATCAAAATGACCAGTAGAGAAAAGCATTTATTGCACATGTTTTTAATTGTTCACATTTAATTGATACTTAAGGATTTTCTGGCCATTATATAGAGAAAGTGAATATATATAGGAGAATATGAAAGGGAAAAGAGGACCAAACAGAGTACAAATAGCAATTTATAAATCATTGGGATTTTTATAGAAATAGAGCAGACTATACTTGTAAGAATGGATATAAATATACATTTATTCCATACTTATTGTATATTAATATTAATATTGTATATTATTTATTATATTTTTTTATTAATTTGTCAGCCTTATCTCCCAAGTAAGAAGATCTTTAAATGTTTTGTCCAATGGCAATTAACATAAAATTATTAGTAAAATTAGTAAAATTATTTAAAGCAATATTTAATTAAAATAAAAACTAAAAAGCTAAATGAGAAACAGACACAAATAACAAAGAAATGAGTAAATAAACATACCAAAACAAAACAAAAACAAACACAAACAAACTGTAAAAAAGCAGGGGAGCTAAAAGATTCTTGAGATCTTGAGATTCCTTCTAAAGATCTAAACTTGTAAATCAGTGGGAATTAAAAATAATACTGTCGACTGAGCCATTGGTCCGTATTGCAGACATAACACTGTATCTTTTATACATTAAAGTTCATATCTGTCAAAGAACTAAAAAAATAATAAAAAATAAAATAATAATAATAATAATATTAATAATAATAAAAACACAACAGATAAAAATATATAAAAAGCTAAACAAAAAACAACTGGACAAAGCAAAAACAGAACAAACAACAAATAAGAAAAATTAAACAAACAAAACCAGAAGAAAACAAAACAAAAACAGAAAAAAGAAAAAAATAAATAAATAAAATAAAATCCAAAAAAGGAACTAAATAAAACAAAAACAAAACTGTTTTTTAAATAAATAAAAATAAAACAAACTAAAACAAAAAAAATCTAACAAAATAAAAAAATGTAAAGCATAACAAACTTTAAAAAAGAAAATTAACAAAAACACAAGAGAAAAAAATAAAGAAAAAAAAGAAAAAACAAACAAACAAAGCCACAAGAGAACAAAACAAAAACAAAAAAAAAAGAAAAAAATAAATAAATGAAAGAAAACCAACTAATAAAGAAAAATGAAACAAACCAAGTCACCAAACCAAAACAAAAATAAAACAACAGATCAAAACAAAAACAGACCAAAACAAAAATCTGGAGAGTTCTGTGATTATACTATGAGCGGCAGAGACTCATCTGTGTAAGTTTGTGTGTGTGTGTGTGTATGTGTGTGTGTGTAGTTTCACCTCTCCTGTTTGAGTGCGTATTCCAGCATCTTAATTCTCCGCACCAGATCCTGCTTCATGTTCTCCTGACCTTTCCTTTCACCCTGCAGAAACGCCACCTGAGCCTGAAACAAACAGACAGAAGGAAATATGCTTCAGATTCAAACCTCATACATCTGTCAGCAAATAACAGGTTTAGCTCTGGATTTCTGTGATCGAGCCGCCAATGACATTCTGAGAGCAATGGTTAACTAAAGGCCTGCCATTCCACAAGCTTTATTTTAGGCTCTCGCTGACCATACTCATGACAGGCAAATATGTTGACGGAAAAGAGACTAAGGGAGAGGAACCACAAACCGTTCCTTTTCCAGTCAGTTGTGGACGAGAAGAGAGAGAAAACACATACAAATTGGCCTCAATCGTCATCTAGAGTCCACCATAACACCAACAATAGTTACAAAATTAAAGGAACACTCATTTTACAACTCCCCTAGTGTTAAACTCTAGAGTTTTCCCATTTATGAATCAATTTCTGGGTCTGACACAAGATCTTTTAGCTTACACGTTCGCCTCACATCAAGAAGGTCGCTGGTTCGAGCCCCGGCTCGGCCAGTTGCCATTTCTGTGTAGAGTTTGCATGTTCTCCCCGTATTGGTGTGGGTTTCCTTCGGGTGCTCTGGTTTCCCCAACAGTACCAAAAACAAACGGTATAGGTGAATTAAGTAGGCTAAATTGTCAGTAGTGTATGTGTGTGAATGAGTATGTGTGGATGTTTCCCAGTGATTGGTTGCAGCTGGAAGGGCATGTGCTGTGTATAACATATGCTGGACAAGTTGGCGGTTCATTCGCTGTGGCGACCCCAGATTAATAAAGGGACTAAGCCGAAAAGAAAATGAATGAATAAATTAATTTAATTAATCCTTCTTAAAGCATGACTCCTCTGTATCCATATTACTTACTAAGACTGATGGAAAATTTACTGCTATTTTCTAGGTCAATATGACTTGAACTAAACTCGTATTCTGATGTAATAATCAACGAAATCTTCAATCGTACCATGCTTGCAGCAGCAGAATACTATTATGCAGTGCCTTAAACTCTTGCAACCAGAGACATTTGCGAAATGTAACTGATCAATTCCATGAAAATGTCAACCTTATCATGAAAAAAATAAACTTTTGACCAAAATAACAAAACCAATTTAAATAAGCTCTCTCTCTCTCTCTCTCTCTCTCTCTCTCTCTCTCTCTCTCTCTCTCTCTATATATATATATATATATATATATATATATATATATATATATATATATATATATATATATAAGGGATGTAACGGTATTGTAAATACCGTCATACCGCAATATAAATTTTTTTCGATATTACCGTAGTCGCATGACTCGGTAAAACTATAGATCTTCTGAGAAAATTTGCTCAGGCGAATGAAGCGAACGGGAGGTAACTACGGGAGCGAAAACTACAATTGCCATCAGCCCAGGCTTGGCCATAATCCCTTGCGGTCTGTTGTCGCTACAGATCCAGTAATGCGGAAATGGAGTGTGCTGCTAGAAGCAGGGATGAAAAAGAGCTGGAAAACCCTAAAGCGGGTGTTGTCGCCGCGCGAGTTCTTATCAGCTGTGTTGTCGCGCGAATTCTTATCAGCTGTGTTGTCGCGTGCGTTCTGATCAGCTGTGTTGTCGCGCGAATTCTTATCAGCTGTGTTGTCGCGCGAATTCTTATCAGCTGTGTTGTCGCGCGAATTCTTATCAGCTGTGTTGTCGCGCGAATTCTTATCAGCTGTGTTGTCGCGCAAATTCTTATCAGCTGTATTGTCGCGCGAGTTCTTATCAGCTGTGTTGTCGCGCGAGTTCCTATCAGCTGTGTTGTCGCGCGAGTTCCTATCAGCTGTGTTGTCGCGCGAGTTCCTATCAGCTGTGTTGTCACGCGAGTTCCTATCAGCTGTGTTGTCACGCGAGTTCCTATCAGCTGTGTTGTCGCGCGAGTTCCTATCAGCTGTGTTGTCGCGCGAGTTCCTATCAGCTGTGTTGTCGCGCGAGTTCCTATCAGCTGTGTTGTCGCGCGAGTTCCTATCAGCTGTGTTGTCGCGCGAGTTCCTATCAGCTGTGTTGTCGCGCGAGCTCTTATCAGCTGCGTTGTCTCGCGCGTACTGTAAAGCGGGACGGAGGGTATGTCGCGTCGCGGGGGCACTTTTGATCATTTTGGAAGGGAACTTTCTATCCAAGACTAAAAAGGGCATGTGCACTGCACAGGTTGAGCCCTCTGTGTGCACGTGCCTGCAAGTTGGGGAATACGACTAATAATCAGTCATGGGGATTGCAAAAACACAGCACACTGTTCAGATTGATGCAGACATGAGACCTCTATCTTACTCTTGGTTTGTCCTCTCAAATGGGGAAAAGACAATGCACAACGTTACCCACTGCTGTCAACCTGGGCCAAGTCATATCTCTCTTGTCCCAGAAACCTCAGTCCCAAATGAGAGGGTTTTTTCTGTTGCAGGGGACATTGTAAATACCCAGAGATACCAGCTTTTACCAGATTATATTTATATGATAATTTTCCTTTAAACCCATCTCTAAGTGAGTGAGTGATTAAATGTTGAATGTGATGAGTTTTCAACAATACTAAATTGAAACTTTATTTTTTTACATGGTTTAATATTTTTTTTGTTATTAAAATTGAAGTTCCTGTTTCAAAGCTTACAGATAGATGGCTAATTTGTATGTCATTGACACTTTTGGCACTTTTTTGGAGTATTTTCATAAGTTTTGTTTTTTCCTGTAAATGATTCAATAAATACCGTACCGTGACATTCATACCGAGGTATTACCGTACTGTGAAATTCTGATACCGTTACATCCCTAATATGTATATATATATATATATATATATATAAGGTCTATATTTTATTTTTGTGATGTGCTCTTGTTGATTTAAGGAAATTGCTTGGTTTATCAATGAAATATAAGGATTGTGCCAATGGTTTATGATGCTGCATTAATTACTGACTTACATTATATAATATCCATATGCTATAACGAGAACTAAACATTTCTACAAACCACTTAAGTAACATTTTAGAAATAAATGCTTAATAAAGAGAACATAACGATGTACATATTGCCATATTATTTGTGCATAATCTTGTTAAAAGTATGTTTTGGCAATGCAGTATAGCAGACCTCATGTTGAAGCACTCCTTGTTTATTTTGTAGATAACAGACCATCAAATAATACATCAAATAACTAAGATATGATTTATACCAAATAAAACTCATTTTAAGAAGATGTATCTTTCCAGTAGAAATATATGAAATGTACATTTTTGTTCGTCCCCGTCTTGCACAACTGTGCAGCAGAGGATTTGTTCTATTCAGAGTAAAATAAGAATTTAATTAATGCTCCACTATAATTGTTCAATCACAAATATGTCATATTTTTGCTACATTTATATTTTAAATATTATGCATCTGACTTTTCCTCTGTGCTGATGTGCTTTTCTTTTTCTCTTGGCTTTCGTCTCACTCGAGTTCAGGCAAGAATAAGTGACCATAGTTTCATTTGCCTGGCAACGAAATATACATTTTAAATACATTAATTTCAAAGGCTGGTAATTTTATATGTATGTAGCTGTGATTTCGTTGGACATTGTTTTCATGCTAAACTGAAAAGACAGCATTTATCCCGTTAAAAAGTGTTTCAGCAGCACTGCCATGATCGCTGCTTCTGTAGTGGCTACATTGTGCAAAATCTTTACAGGGGGATATCTAGTGCATAACTAACAAATATCAAATATAAAAAAGCAGCATGATAAACACAAATCGTGTCATGGATAAGTGTGGAAAAAAAAGCAAATAAAAAGATTTTGTACCTGAACACTTCACGCATAAGCATAAGCATCCCCAACGCAATCTCCCATGACGTCAAATCTGCTAATTATTTCTGCATACTTGCTTGAGGCTCACTTAATATCCACTTAATGTATTTTCAGTCCAGCGCTCACAAACTTGCTGCAGCGCTCACAAAGCAATAACTGCAATGAATGCTCTTTTCCACTGCTCAAAATGCGCACAATCTACATGTACACATTTAAAAGGCCATGATTGTGGTTCACGTGTGGGTCACACTGCAGGCACATGCACAGGCTCCAGCGAAGATTTCGTTTCAAGGAAAGTATAATATGTTTTTATTTCATTTATTCAATGAAAATTTATAAATATAAAATATTAAAAGGACACAATTAATTTTCCAAGCACTTCCAAGTAGGGATGGCCCGGTATAAGATTCTGACTTTATAATATTGTTATGTTATATATTTTGAAGCAGTAAACATGTCAGGCTAAATTATTTATTGACTTATGCTCTCTTCATTTATTTCAAAAAGATATATATATATATATATATATATATATATATATATATATATATATATATATATATATATATATATATATATATATATATATATATATATTTTTTTTTTTTTTTTTTACAATTTAAAAGAACATCTTTGGAGATCTTTTCTGTTGGAGATTCTGTTGTCCTAAAAATAGTAAATAAAAAGATTACACATACCTTAGGAACAGTATTGCAGAAAATTTTGCCGGTTTTAAGACTTTTTCTAACCGTGGTATACCTTCAATATGGTTATCGTCTCATGCATATACAGGCCTGTAAAAATTGGCTATTTTTTTTCAATGCTTGTTTAACATAGCCTATACACGAAACTTTTCATAATTAAGCTTTGGGCGTACTCACACTAGGTACAGTTGCCTTAAACCGGGCCAAAGCACGCTTGTCCCCCCTCCCGTTTCCCCCGTCGGCCTGCACTCACATTACATTCAGGCCTGGGCATGCTTACTTGATCGATGATGCGCTGTTCAGTAAGCACTCTCACTCAGGACTGTGGAGATTTCTTTAGTAATATCGTTTAAGTCGTTTGGGATGCGGTAACACGCAGCCAAACAGATCAGCCACTTTTGACGCTCTTAAACAATCAAAGTTCTTGTGCTGCAGGAATTATGAGATTTGCTAAAGGTGCAGCAGTCGTGCAGTGAGGGGTTTGCATCTTTTTTGAAACTACGACAGTTTGTGTTCATTAAACAGTACGAATTAATTAATTAATCCATATAAAACGGTCCCTTAAAAGTCACGTCTCGATTTCAGTTTCAGGCTTATGCACATTTTGCACTCACACACAAGTGTACCGCACCAAAGCCCAAGTGAACCGCGCTCAGAGCACTTACGATGTGCGAACCCGAATCAGAGCACTCAAACTTCTCAAACAAATTAACTACAACTACAATTAACTTTGTAATCAAAAATAGCATTGCCATATGTGTAACACAACTAGATTTTGATAACATTCTCCACGCAGACACAGTCAGACTAACATTCCAGCAATGATTCAATTCAATTTCATCCCGAAACATTAACATCAGGAGCTCAATAAACATAGCTGATTATGCTTATTAGCAATTCTATATCATTCATGGTAAAAAAAAAAAGCCCCACGTTAGCATGCAACATTATTTTGGAATAGAGTTTGAACATTTGAACGCGTGTTAACCTTAAACAACACATGCGCTATACGAATTAAATATAACAAGGTGGTATCTATTTAAGCTTGATTAATTGTGCAACCTGGGCGACGCAGTGCGTAGTGCTGTCGCCTCACAGCAAGCTGGTTCGAGCCTCGGCTGGGTCAATTGGCCTTTCTGAGTGGAGTTAGCATGTTCTCCCTGCGTTCGCGTGGGTTTTCTCTGGGTGCCACGGTTTCCCCCACAGTCCAAAGACATGAATTTCACAGAATTTCCACAAAGTACATCAACACACAAAAACTCTTGTCTTTTTTTTTTTTGTCGCGTTCAAACCGTATTTATTTTGTTTTTTAAATATAAAACAACTGTATAGACTGATTTTATTTATGCCTGAACTCCACGGTTGAGGGATTAGAAAAACAGAAACAGATATTTCAATATACTGATGACATATACTTTCTCGGTGTCACATCCATAATGCTGGAATCAGCAAACTACAGAAAAGTCAAACTATAAAAAGAAAAATTATCTAAACTCCCTAGTCATTGTTAAGCGAGATGCTAATGGTCTAATCTGATACAATGACTTATGCTTAGCTAAGCTAAAGGGCTTTTGTCTGAACCTGAGATCAGCTGAATGGATTCAGAAATGATGAAACTCAAATCTTTAAGTCTAGTGGAGTTGTAAAATGACCATATTTTCAAAAAAAAAAAAAGATTGACTATGTAACCAAAACCGTTAGCATGAGCATACAACAAACCTGTGCTGCTTTACGCTGTAGTTAATGTAGGCTTTCAGGTAAATAAAGGCAGTAATGAAGATTTGTGAAAAGCAGCAGCGTACAGGTTTGCAGTTATATTCTTGTTTTTTACTCGTCTCTAGCCTATAAATCACACCCCCACACCATCAGTGTAGCCCACACAGCAGATCTGTACATACCACTGACAGCATTATATAACAACAATAGCTATATTTTAATTTAGCTCAGCTTTTATTCACATTTAAACAAAAGTCCAAAATTATTTATACTTTTCTCCATAATCAATAGAAAATCCTTTATTGGCCATTACAGCAACCAAACGCTTCCTATTATAGCATATCATCTTTTTCATGTCTCGACTAGTAGTTTTATCCATTCATCTTGATGAGCTTCTTTACTCACTTCAGGTTATAGCGTATCTTTGCCATTACCATGATCTTTAGCTCCCTCCACAGATTCTCAATTGAATTTAAGTCAGAACTTTGGCTGGGCCACAGCAAAGCATGAATGTTTTTGTCTGTTAACCATTTCTTCATCGCGTTTGCTGTGTGTTTTGGTCATTGTCAACTGAAATGTCCACTGGTGCCGAAGGACAAGTATCTCTGCAGACTTCCTTCAAGTATTCTGATGTACTGCTCTTTTTTCATGGTGTCATTTACTGTGATTAGCTTGCCTGGTACATTGGCTGAAAAACAGCCCTAAACAAGGTCTCCACTACCATGTTTGACAGTGGGGATACTGTTTTTAAGGTTGACGGCTTCTCTTTTTTTTAAAAGTCAAATTAAGGTTACATCTTTGTAAACAACCATTTAGTTTTTGTTTCATCTGTTCTTAAAACAGCGTCACGGTGGCACAGTGGGTAGCACAATCGCTCCACAGCAAGAAGGTCACTGGATCGAGTCCTGGCTGGGTCAGTTGGCATTTCTGTGTGGAGTTTGCATGTTCTCCCCATGTTTGCGTGGGTTTGCTTCGGGTGCTCTGGTTTCCCCCAAAAGTCCAAAGATATGTGGTACAAGCAAGTTGCGTAGACTAAATTGTCCATAGTCTATGTGTGTGAATTAAGAGTGTATGGGTGTTTCCCAGTGATGGGTTGCAGCTGGAATTGGCATCTGCTGCGTAAAACATAAGCTGGAGAAGTTGGGGTTTTCATTCCCCGATTAATAAAGGGACTAAGCCAAAAAGAAAATGAATGAATGATCACAAAAGAGAAGACCAGAAGTCTTCTTTGTCCAAATGAGCATTTGCAAAGGCCAAATTGTGTGCCTTTTCTAGAGAAGTAGAGTCCTCTTTGATATGCAGAGTCCATTGGACGGTCTGCCTTGAGATTTTACCACCAGAGCCCAGATTCATCAAGACAGTCTTGGTGGTGATCCTGTTTTACCTCTCTCGCTATCCTCCTGACCACCACATGCGTCACTTTTGTCTTTGACCACGTCAGATAAACTTTTTCCACATTGGGGAATGTCTTATATCGCATATGCGCCTGAAATTTTATTTATGCAACCTAAAAATATTTTTGGGAGCATTCGCGCAAGTGCATAAAATTGTTGTCGTGCGACCAGTTTTCAAAGGAAAATGTTCACCATATGCGAGGATTTAAGCCTGGTTTATACATCTGCGTCAAGTGATTGGTGTGTACGTCATGTAGCCATGCATTTATACTTCAGCACGCTGCATGTGCTTCTCTGCAATAACACTTCCGAAATGCTAGCTGGCAGTAGGTGTTTGTTTCTCTGTGTCGAGTTTCTTCGTTGGTGTTTTGTTTTTTCTGAACGCTTCCTAAAATGTGCAAGTGGCTCAAACTCGCTCATTTTGAGGCTGGATTCGGCGGATCTGCAACAACTCTAATCATCACTTGCTGCATCAAGCTTGCAAGCTTTTAACCCCGCCCACACTCGTCATCGCTACCAAGCAGACCAATCACAAAGCTTGCGCTACGCGTAATTGTGACGCATAGTTACATTTTTTGAGCGTTGTGCGTCAGCGTTGCCGACGGTCACAGCGAAGGTGATGCGTCCTTGCGTAGGCTGCGCCATAGCGTATGGTTGACGCAGAAGTATAAATCAGCCTTTAGGAGGAATTCATGCATTTGGAATCTTTGTACTTAAAAACACCAAACGCAGTGCTCAAAAATGGTTTAAAACAGTTGACATGTCAACTTGCTGCACTAAACAAAGCCCGCAATGCTTGCCCCACCTTCAAGCTCTTCTTATTGGCCCACAGCGCTAGAACAAAACGCGAATGGATTATTTAATATCAGCTGTCAAATCACTCAGTTCCAATGACAGGGAGCTACAGCTGCGAAAATGTAAAGGTCTGGATACAAGAGAATGAATAAAACACTGACCGATTTAGTTTTAGAAACCACCTAAAGTTACAAATAATGGCACATCTGATTAGTTATAATGTGGTGAATGTCAATCCAGCATTTACACTTTTCGAACAGTGAATAAAAGACTTCCCGTGGTTAAAGTCCACTATAAAAATGACTAAAACATTCACTGTAAAGCAGATGGGACGGAGTTTTCAGATAACAGTGTTTGCCACTGAATCTAAACATTTTAAGCATGAGATGTTCTAACGTTAATTAATTCTTCATTTAATCATCACGATGCTGTCAGTTGTGAGACTGATACAGCGCTTACCATCACTAAAGAGCATGCGTTCACCAAGATGTAACTAATATTGCAGCTCATAAAAGACCGTTACTGCTTTTAAGATGACATATGCAAATAATAAGTTATATGTATATATCATTTGTGCAATATCAGGCATCACCCTTGAGAGGACAGCACAGTTATTATTGTTAATTCAGTTCATCTTATTCACGTCAAGCAGTGTGTGCAGGGCCGGTGAGCGCATGCAGATTGTTGTTTGTTAGTTTTGATCAGTGTTGATTTCAAATGCAATAAACCTGTAAATATATAATGTGTAGTAATTGTGCTCATAGTTTTTCGTGGGTGCGACTAAGTTTTGTCTAGTGGGCCTGCATTTTTGAAGTTAGGAGCACGGTGCTACCAAGAAAAAAATGTTCATCTTGAGCCCTGTTATTGATACATTGCACTGTAGCCACTACTACTTCAAAACATTTAGATATGGTCTTATAGCACTATTTGACTTTTGAACAGCCACAATGGGAAGCTGCAGGTCATCATTGGGCTTCTTTGTCTTAACCATGACTGTCCACAAACCAACAGCAGAGAGTATCTTTTTTTCACCTGTTGAGTTGATTAAAACAGCTGTTCCCAATGACCCCTGGTAATTAGGATGCTTTAGAACAGTGTAGACACTTTAGAATGGTAAAAAACTTTGGGTTATTAAATAGACTGTGACAGTTTGCAAAGAGTATGTATAATTTTTGGAAATTACTTTTTTTTTTGTTCAAAGACAAATAAAAGCTAAGACATTTATTTATTTTTTCCACAATAACGAGCATGTGGTCCTGTGCGTCTCTCTTTCTCTTTCTGTGGGTGTCTATGCGTGCAATTGTGTGTGTGTGAATTAGAGAGCGTCCTGCACCGATCTTTAATACGAACAAGACAAACAGGTGACCGCGAACCTAAGGTTGCATATATGGTATTTAGTTTCTGAATGGTTTAGGCACAAGCCAACAGTTTGGTGACACTGTCTGAGCCTTACTTCATATTTTTTTTTACTATGCACGGTAATACCTGATACCGGGGTAAAATATGGAGGAGGTTTGATGGTTTAAAAATTAACGCCCAAGCCTAATACACACATATAATAACAATCAGACAACTTAAGGGTTAGCAAGCAAACCTACCATGACTCCTATTTAGTTTCAGCAACAGAAACTACAAAATGCTGTACTTTTAAATCATTATCAGATCATTTTCAGCCCAAAACAGGGACAGTCGCAGCCTGTTCTCCATATAATCTTTTTTAATATCTCAATGTAGGCCGTGTCAGTCCATATATAACACTGGTTTAAAAATCACTCCCCGTCTCCAAGGTTGACTTGCAGAAAAAGTAAAGCATGACAAGTTGGTGCAGGTCTTCATGGAGACCGGCTCCACAACAGTTGCCATGGTGTGGGCAGGAAACCTGTTATGGCAGGTCACTGAAGCACTTTGACATTTTCACAAAAGCAAGTAATTGTTCATATTTGTGGCCTTTGAAACTCAACTTCAGTGCATCAGACATGTGACAGTAACTAAAAGAATTTACATATCTTAATTTACCTATCAAAATATACTTGAGTCAACAGAAAGTTGTGCATCTAATGGCTTACTAAAATACTTGTATTAATGATAGCACACTTGGGTTGGGCGATCTTGACCAATTTGGCATTGTACGAAGTCTAATGTGAAACATTGCAATGGACGATGGCATCATCATAACGAATGATTTGTAGCCTACCTTTTCTATCGATCCAACCCTATTGCACACTTCCAGCTACTGATGCATATGTCTTCATGGCCGTGGTGCAAAGAAGTGCATTGTCTTCACAATTTTTTTATTAGAAGCTCCTTCATCAACATGCGGTTCCTTCAGCAAGCAATTTTCATATTTGAATTTAAATAATGAAATGGCAACCCAGAGTCCTGACCATAACCAGAGTAAAAATCTCTGGAAAATCCTTGATCACAAAGTTATTTCTTTGAAACACAAGAGTATTTGCAGCTAAAGGTACTTTAATAAAATGGCAGACCAGAGTCTTGACCTAAACCAGAGTGAAAATATCTAGAAAAGCCTTGGTCACAAAATTATTTCTCTAAATCACAATAGTCTTTGAAGCAAAAAGTACTTAAATAATGAAATGGCAGACCAGAGTCCTGACCCAAACCACAATGAAAATCTCTGTAAAATCCTAGGTGACAGTCATTTCTCAAAAACACAAGAGTCTGAACTGAAGAGCATCAGCAGAGAAAAAGAAAGAAACAATAGTAATGTCATGTGAGAGAATAGTGATGTCTTACTAGTAGGGATGCTCATTTCGGTTAATTTTGCTAACCGACAACCGCCACTCATTAATTGGTTATTAACGGTTAACTAGTCAGATTACTATTAATTTTATATTAAACAAATTGACGTGACTATTTTGTGTCCGACAAATTAAATATTGCATTTTAAAATACTGATTCATTTTTATACGCTAGTATATTAATAATAGAACACAACAACAGAGCATGCACTCAAAAAAATGAATTATGGCTTCAGTTGGTCCAAAGAATGTAACCATGTTTAAATTAAACAATTCGCTTATGTTTGTGTATTAAAAATAAAAGTGTTGTGTTGGAAAAAATTAGAAAAAGTAAGTTTTTACATTTAAACAGCTCGCTTAATTAACATGAATGAAAGGGAGTTGTGTTGATTCTGCAGTACTGCATTTTGGTCAATAGGTGGAGCAATATCTGCACATGCACAGTTTCAAAACAGCACAGGAAGTAAAAAGATTCAAACCACAACGATCACTCTCAGCTCAGCGCCATATTATGGGAATCAAAAGATGAAGATTACAGTAAAAATTGAGAACGTGCACAGAAAGCTTTCCCCAATGTGGACACAAAGGTGAGATTTTTTTTTTTACTTTTTATGTATTTATATTGAGGCTGTGACAACATTTGAATCATTAATGTACTCCCTTGTAATACTCTGTTGTGTTTGTGTATAGTATTGTTATGAAATTGCCATGTTTCCTGTGTCTTTTTCACATTAATGACAGATAAATTTATAGTTTTTTGCATTCCTGTAAAATTTTATACTTGGTATATATTAACTCCCCCAAAATAAAGTTGCAAACGCTTGTAGTAAGGAATAGTCATGTTAGAATAGTCTAAGCTTTTCACTCATCATAGCACACGTGCTGCTGATAATGTGACAATAAAAATGATTTGATTCTTGATTTGATTTGATAGTCTCTATTTTAAATGAGTGTTAAGCAGTTTGACAAGTTTTATTGCCAGTTTTGATAACTTACATAATATTAATTAAAAGGTGGTGTTGGCACATTGTTATTTATTATCTAATTGTATATATATATATATATATATATATATATATATATATATATATATATATATATATATATATATATATATATATATATATATATATATATATAAGGATGACATCTAGCATGATGACAAATTTATTTTATTTATTTTGTTTGGTAATCTAACACATTTAAACTTTTAAGTTTAGTAGTTTGCAGTGTTTTTTTATTATTATTTTAAATATATTGTTCTAAATTTTTTATATTATTATATTTTATTTTTACAAATCTTTGCTCACTCGCATCTATTTTCTCCCTCACAGATTTACAGCTCAACCTCTAAAGTCCCATATCTGTCTGAGGAGACTGTGGATCATCCAGGTATTATGCCTTTAGATGCCTATACGCACATTAAAATGATGTACAGTAAAAAATTACTAGTAATTTTAACTACTAATTATTTAGTAAATTACTAATTGTCACTTCATGTCATTTAGAACATCACCAGTGGAAAAAAGTGTGAATGCATCCTCAAAGCCCCTAAGTGAGGGAGTACATGCAAGCTATTTACAATTTTATTTTATTACTTTTTAAACATTTTGTATTTTCCTCTTAAACCAATTCCTCCTTTTACCTTTGATCTGTTTGTAAATGTTTATTTTTTTTTACCTGACATTTTTAGGATGCTGGGCATGATGAAGCACAAACCTTGATGTGCAACACCACCTTATGAATCTACAGTGGTTACATTAACATTTAGCAGACTCTTTTGTCTAAAGTGACTTACAATTGAGGACACATTCAGCAAATCCACAAGAAGAGGCAATACACCCAAGATGTGCTAATTATACAAAGAATGTTAAGAATTAAGAATGCTCTTACATGTGGTTTGTCAAGCCCACTCACCTGTGTGAAGCAGACTTCATGCACAATTTTTTGTGTGTGTGTGTGTTTGTTTGTTTTTTTAGATATAGCGAGTGGTTGTAAGAAAGTGTCTGGTGCAATTGTGCAGAATTGGTGCAAGTGTCAGAGAGATGAATGTGTGTAGCTATTGCATGTTCTGTAATGGTTGGTCTAATTTATGGTGTAGTGCTGATCGTATTACTTTGCTTTTAAATGTTAATCTTTCTTTGAACAACTGAAGTGTTATCTGCTTTTTCAGTGTAAAGAAGGTACAGCATAGTTTACAAAAGAAGACTTAATTTTTCTAAGTATATTTTTGTAAATCATTTGAAGGCAGAATATTATTTTTGAATGTTTTTTTTTGTAATACATGAAAAGTATTATTTTGAAAAGTGTATTTTATGATGTTTTTGTAAGCATATTTTTGTAAATCATTTATTGTTTTTAATTTACTTCATACTTGTATTACTATTATTTTAATAGTATTAATATTTCAACTTATTGTAATAAGTGAAGATACAGATAAAGACAATATTTAGATTTTGATAATCGTTTGATTGCAGGAAAATGTGTAAAACTATAAAAATGCTATTTAATAAACTCAATGAAACGTAAACAGTTTTTTTATTCGGTTAAACATAACAATATCAATTTTAGAATAATTGAGCTTAAATAACTACATTGATTAAAGCTAAATTATGAATGTTACGTTGATTGAACTAAACAACATTACATTACCTTTATGTAACTAAATTAAGTTCACTAAAATTAATATTCTTTCTTAAAGGTAACTTAACTCGGTTACGTAGAACCAGTGGACAAAAAAAAAGTTAATTAACGCCAACATATCATTTTTTTGAGTGTGTTCACGCACCTGCAGTGTTTAGCACAGAAGAACAGAATAAACTAAATAAAATAAATACAATAAATAGGACTGCCCTAAATTATTTTCACTTAAATATTTAATTTATATTACAAAACGAAAATACTTACTGATTCTTTTTAATAACTGGCATAGGCTGTTTTTTTTTCCAATCATATGTTTTTTTTCTTCCGTCAAATAAAAATAGCTGACTTCCTCAAATTGCCCGCTCCACGGAAAATATGCATTTATTTAATGCCCCGCTGTTATTATTATAATCACAAAACCTTTTTATATTTTTAATAGAAATCAATATTTTTAAGAATATGTCCTGATGTATGGTTTCCTTTCTCTCCCTCGCGGTTCAAGTGCGTGCTGCGTGATGAAAAGACAACAACAACGCGCACTTATGTTGACTTTTTGTAAACAGTTTTGTTGTTTAAATATGATATTGCATTAATGTGCATACATGCTTTATAAGCTGTAAAATAAAAGGTAAAGCCTATTTGTTGCGTTTATGACGCAGATCCAGGTCAACATCAACACGTCTGTATCAAACAGCAATATTCTTCTTCCATTTTGCTTCTTTGGCAAATGTGTCTGTAGCCACGGGTTATACGTTATCGTCCCGCAAAGTTAAGTATGTCTTGCAGTTAAACAAGTGGCCGACCACAGCTAACGTGCTTTTTTTCATTCCAAAAACGCGAGGCGCATCTCACTGCCTTTATGTTGACAAGGAAAAAAGAAGAGAAGCGAGGTCCTCTTATGAAACGACTGAATCAGCTGGGTATCGATTGTGCAAAAGTGTTGCTGTCTATGTTGTTACAATTGTAATATTTAATAATATTGTGATATTCAGGATTTGTACATTCATCCAGCTCTGGATAACTTAAAACCTTCAGACCGGCATTAATGCGTCCTGAAGTAAAGCGAAACGGCTATAAACTCCAACAAGATAGAGTGATTACAGAGATATACAGAGTCATACTTTATCTTTAAATAAAGTATAACTATAGAAACTGTGTTCATCTCAACTGAAAGCTTCTGCGTGTTTGCTGGGCTCACGCATCGTGCACCTGTCAGTCAGTCAGTCAGTCAGTTAGCACGTAACCCCAAAGGATTAAACAGATAGCGCACAGCACTATACGTTTACAGAAAAGTTTGCGCTGTTATAATCCACTTACCTTTTAATACGTTTTGGTGCAATTATAATCCGCTATTAAAAACAACAACAACAATAACTGAATGTTTTGAAAGGGTAATGTAGCCGTGGCGGGATGCATTTTGTTCCCCGCCATGGAAGAATGAATGTAGCGGAAACCAAGCTCTTTAAAAGTTCTCTGTAGTTGTCTTGACAACACAAACTGCTGCTCTGGGATGAGCCGCGTGCAAAAGATGCCCCTCTTAACGCAAAGGCGCATTCAATCGGCCCTTTATGCAGTCAAACTAAAAATATATAAAATAATCATTTTAAGCATTTAACTGATAGCATTAATCGGTCACAAACGCACCCTTTCGGTTAACGGTTAAGCGATTATTTTGAGCATCCCTACTTACTAGACAACCTATTCCTATGAATGCTGTAACGTTCAGATGTTTGAGCTGTCATCTTTCTTTGTTCTCCAAAATTGCAACACTGCCACTTAGATCAGTGAGTTTCTCCTCTAAGTAAAGGCCTTTTGTTGAAGAGCCATGGTTATTGTGGAAAGCACTGCAAAACACAAATCTTTCTGCCACTGAAGATTTAGGAAGTAGCCAGTTCTACCACATTGACACTTTTCAATGGCGGTGCATCCCTCTCTCGACTTTCTGTGGGTGGGAACGGGTCAAGGGCGCATACAAACTCCCTCGCTGCACACTAGCAGCCCATTTGAGACACACTCCAACAAGTAGAGCAGCAGGCGTTTTCTGGGACACCTCTTTTTAAGAGTATATGAACCACTTGAAAGTGTTTTTGTATCACTTGTGTTGAGTTTGACAGGTGAAGCCTTGGCCTTAAGCCTTTAGTGAAGCTTAAGCCAAGTTCACACTACAGGATTTTAAACATCAGCAGATCGCTGTGCCGTTCACATTACATGACCTGACTTTGTGTCTTTTAATCTCTGAGGTGTTCACACTACGCAACACTCTGTGCATGATCCACAAGAGGGGGGTCACACACTACATGATCTGACAACAACTCATTCCCCATCAGCTCATTCAAGCTACCAAACCACAGCCAATGAAATTTTGAGGGAGGAGTCGTCAGAAAAAGCTGAACACTATTGGCTGCTTGTGTGCTGATTACATCACTGACAGCGTTTCAAGCTTTGGAGAAAGCATTTAAAAACATCGTCAAATCAGCTGATTTATCAGCGGATTAATCACTCATCTGCAAGGTTCCAGTGGATAGATACACAGAGAGTTTTTAATTTTTGTAATTTTATAACTCTTTGAAATAAAACTAATATATTTATAACACCCTGCCGTTTTCTAACTATCAGTGTATTTCTTTCTGACATTGTTATTTTTTTTTATTACAAAACAGTAAAGAACTGAGCATTTCTGCCTTAAATTACCATATTGGTTAAAATGACTGCATGCATGTCTGATAGTTTTCACTGTGACTTTAAATATGTGTGCATTTTTTTGCAATTTCCTGCTAACATAAACAAAAATCTCATGGCAAAAATATCAATTTACTTCAGATATCTTTCAAAACAACATATTCTGTGCTGTGAAATAGCTCCTGTTTGAAAGTGAAAATGAAAGCCAAGACCTTTAAGTGTTTTAGTATCTTAACTACATATTTATAGGCTGTATTACCAAAAAAAGATGATATTTTTAGGGTAATGGTGTCATTAAATTTGATGCCAGACATTCAAAGCTTAATTTTAATATCTCAATAATAGCTTTGAATGTAAATATGTTGTGACAATATGGCGTTTTATATAAGAACGGTCAGAATGAGCAGCATGGTAATTCTAAGTTACAGAATTCTAGTTCCACTGTTACTATAGCCTACTCTCATGTCTGTGCTAACGCAGAATGAAGCGAGTGCACCAATGCCCATTCTGACCAATCACAGATGTTTCTGCTGAGCTCCTGAACACACAGGCATTCAGCTCATGCTGATATGCTTTCTCATTGGCTGCAGCTCGTCACTACATCTGACCACACGTGGGGTTGAGTCGGCCGACTGCTCTGGAATATTTAGCATGCTAAATGTTGGATTTCCGTCTGCGAGGTGTCGGCGACGCGTCTGCGAGCCTCGTTGATGCGTTGTTCAGTAGTTCACACATAAAGAGCGGCGAGCGCCGAGCACCTGCAGATTTCTTCCCGATCACAGCCCGATCTGTCGGCGAGCTCGTTAACTTCCAAATCGGGCTCAAATCAGGCTTAAAATCCTCAAGTGTGAACTAGGCATTAAACGCAAAAAAGGAGGAGTTGTATTAACAATGCGCTGTTATATTGACATTAAAGGGAGCTGACGAGGTAAAGATACCAGTAGTTTGATTGATGTCTCTCTTGTGTAAAGAATGACATCATATGTCATGTCATTCAACTGATATTTCGCCCTTATGAATAATAAAGATTATTAGCAGTATTTTCATGTATCAATGACTTCTATTTTGCTAATTTGTGACTGGCTTTACAAAAACATACAACCTTTCATTTTGGTTTTAGGAGTAGGGAAATATTGATACGCCATATAATTGCAATATTTTCCTCAGAAATACTATTAATACTCAGACACCCATAATGAAATATTGCCAATATTTGGCTGAATGATAAAATGTATTTCTTTGCAAATGAATAGATGGTGAACTTTTTTTTTCTGGCTCACCCTCAGTACGCGGCAAGTTTTTCTCTGGGGACATAATTTGAAGTATGAAAAAGGCAATAAAACGGAACATTGCATAATATCACAATGATACACAAAATCGTAACACAACAATACAAGTATTGTGATAAACTCTTGTCATGGGAACTCAAGTAATTCCCAATCCTACTATTATGACTTTTTTATGTGCACCGTAATGCAGACGTGAAAAATTCAGTATCATTTCAATAATAGATCATAACAGGTTATTACACTGACGTCATTTATCTCATATTTGCTATTTCGTGGTAGCTTACTATGTCGAGGGAAGCGGCCATGAGTAATTAAAACACTGCCACTACTTAAAACACAGAAACTCTGCACAATTCACTGCAAGCGTATTTGCTAGACAGTTTTTTACTGACACCGAAGTTGCCCCGATTTTGCTGCGATTGAAAAAATTGAAGTAAACTCAATTTCTCTCTCTCTCACTGTGGCCCTTTGACCTGCTGGCGATACTTGTGGATCCAGACAGCATGTGTCTGCAGAGTGAGTTTTCTCCTCCACGTCTATCATGGATCAGCTGTGATCGCCGCTGCCATTTATCAGTGTCACTCATTAGTGAACAGCGCCAGAGCATGAGCCAATCGCAGCCCTTTCTGTTGAGCGTGTGACCAATCATAGGGGTGTAAGAACTCACTTGATAGTGCTCATTAAGCGAGTGAGATATTTAGATTTGTTTATTTGCTTTAAATGCACATGTTGTTCTGAGCATACTTGAGTTTTTAAAGGTACAGTTCATATATCTGACAGTTTATATGTTTATTTTGTTTTAAAGAACAAAATTGTGTTACAAATAGGCATGGGTCGGTATACATTTCTGACGTTATGATAAACTTGGATAAAAATATCACGTTTTTACTGTATTGTGATTTCTGCTCCAAAATAAGGTATTTTTTTATGTCTGGGTAAAAAAAAACTACTTTTACCCAATTTTTAACACAATATATTTTATTTTAAGAAACATTTAAAATATTTCGGACCAGAAAAGTTTGAAGTAAAAAAGCCTTACATATACTATGAGAAAACTTTGCAGGTTTTAAAACCTTGACTTTTCAGAACCCAAGTAAACCTTGAAACCGGTTATCGTCCCATGCCTAGTTACAAATAATATAAAAATATTAATATATTTATACATTTTTCTTGTGCTGTTAAGTAAATTATAAAATTACATATGGAAAGCATTGTCAATGCATAGTGATGCACCGAGATATCAAACTGAACCAAATCAATGACATGATAATCGTAACTGTACCGAACCGTGAGAGCAGTGACATTTGCAAACAGGAGCTTCTATTTAATTTTATAACACGTTTAATTAAAACTGTATTATCTACTTTGATATCTATTTGTCTTGAACATGTTCAGTAACAGCTACACACACACACACACACACACACACACACACACACACACACACACACACACACACACACTTTGGGCCCATTAGTACCAACTGAGCATCGGTAATACCCAAGTATTGTTTCTGATCATGTCCATGCCTTTATGACACAGTGTACCCATCTTCTGATGGTTACGTTTAGCAGGATAATGCACCATGTCAAAATGTAAATCATCTGAGTTTGGTTTCTTGAACATGACAATTGAGTTCACTGTACTCAAATGGCCTCCACAGTCACCAGATCGCACCTTTGGGATGTGGTGGAAGGGGAGATTCACATCATGGATGCGCAGCCGACAAATCTGCAGCAACTGTGTGATGCAATCATGTCAATATGGACCAAAATCTCTGAGGAATATTTCCAGTACCTTATTGAATCTATGCCATGAATGATTAAGTGGTATTAGTGAGGCCAGCAGGGGGTGACCAACCTGTGGTCTGTGTTGGTCCTAATGCCCTAGTATAGTGACGGGGACTCTATACTGCTCAGTGAGCGCCGTCTTTCAGATGAGACGTTAAAGCGAGGTTAAAAATACCAGGAGGTCCTTAGAAAAGAGTAGGGGTTTAACCCCAGCATCCAGGAAAATTCTGCCCACTGGCCGTTGTCCGTCATGGCCTCCCTCCCCAAATCATAATTGGCTTCATCATTTTGTCTCCTCCCCACCAATCAGCTGGTGTGTGGTGTGGTGCAAAATGGCTGCTGCTGCCGCATATTCCAGGTGGATGCTGCGGATTGGTGGTGGATGAGGAGATTCCCCCCAATGTGTAAAAGCGCTTTGAGTGCCCAGAAATGCACTATATAGAATGTAAGGAATTAATATTATTATTGTTATTATTAAGGCATTTTGGAACGCAAAACAGGCTCCAACCCGTTCTTAGTAAAGTGTACCTAATAAAGTGGCCGGTGCGCGTGTATTGTAATGACCATTTGGGTCAGTTTGTATTATGCAGCAGCTTATAATGCAGTTCTAAAAAAGAAATAAGGCACAGAAGTCCATGCTGCCCTTTTAACCGTGACTAAACATACAATCTAGTGTGGCATCTCACACCTTAGTGCGTAATTAAAACATTTTCAGCTCATTTAACCACACTGAGGTTGTGTTCACATCTGCCGTGATTGCTCAGTTAGTGCGATTCATTTGAATAAGGGAATGCTGCCATCTCAATCTCAACATCTAATGTAGCATTTAACAAAATGCACAACTGTACGCTCATGTTGCTCTACAGCCTATTCCAGAAAAAATCCACTAGTTGTAATTAAAATAAATATAAAAAAATGGCAAACAAATAATCAGTTTGTATGCCTTTTTTTTTCCTCTGAGGAAAATATACTTGTTGTTTCTGCTGATGTTTAAGCAACTTTACTGTACTGTTATACCACTCCTATAGACAAATTACTGTGTTTGTAAACATTCAGGATGCGTGCAGTGAGGTGGCAGAAAAAAAAATGGGATCGCAAGCATTTACAGCGAGGACATAGGATGCAGTAGAAAGTTTGTTGTTGTCTTAGAAATAAGTTACATTGATTACATATTATATATAATTTACATAATGCTTTAAGCATCTTATAAGAAATTGTCGCCCAGTGATAAGCACAGTAATTCGGCAAAATTAACGTTAAAGTGACCTGCGTCTGACAGGTCCATTTGCGATAGAACCCTTATTGAATATTGCATAAGACGAAATGGCCAAGCATCCAGCCCCAAATGTACAATCTCATTGAAGCTCCAGGTATTTTAACAAGAGAGAAGTTAAGGACCTATAGGTCTTTGGATGCCAACAATTTTGCTCTGTGTGGTCATGTGCAAGAAATAATGTTCTCAGATTTAAAACTATGTAGTGCTATAAACCAAGATTCTGTCTAGCCAAAGACAAGGAAAAAATACGGGGTTATACAGGGCCTGGGTAATCATCAACAAGCAAAACTACTGCATACTAACAGTGAACTACACCTATATGGTAGGTAGGGTTGGGCGATTTGGCAGAAAAAAAAAATCTAGATTTTTTATGAAGTTTGACCGATTCACAATTTCGATTATTTTTTATTGTGTAACTAGTCAACTTAAAACATTACAACAACATGACTGAAGTAACATTCTCTTTATAAGTAACTTAAAAAAACAACTGGTTAAGGAACATTGTATTTTTAATGGCCATGCCATACATAAATTGGTCAACAAGTTGTAAAAAAAATGTAAAACAAATTCACAAGTTAAATATCGATGCAGAAGATCTGAATAAAAATGATGTGTAAATATTGCAGTTGCAGGAATAGAGTTGTATTTTTTGCAAGTTTTGCTGAGCCTATAGGAAAGATTGGCTGTAAGCTCGGCTTTGACTTTGTCTACTTCTGATTGAATGTCAGGTTGTAATGCTGCTGCTTTTTTCTTAAAAAGATACAGTGGAAGTAAAGGACTGAACATGGAAACTGTAAAGCCTAATTTAACCCAATGTGTGAAGTTGTGGACATAAAGCAGGAGCAAATAAAAGCACCAGATGCATGTCTAATATAAAATAATATATTTAATCAATTTTTTCCCCCTTTTAAATACAGATCATTTCATGCACTTTGCACCACTCTCTGTATTATGCTACGTGATCTGTCTGGTTTTCAACTAGGTCCGCTAAATTACGTCATGGGGGCGGGTACTTTTATTATCACTGCTACAGCTGTCAGCTGCTCACCTCTGCTCATGTTTAAACCAAAATATCATCGCGGTTCGAACTAAGACTGGCGCGGTTTTTCACATGGCAGGTTTTTGCATCCTTCATACATGTTGAGATCAAGTTTATCGACTTGATGAGGGAATATGTTTTGACAATCCAAACGTGACTCAGACTAATGCAACAAGTAAAATCCTACATGACTTCATGCTTTAACAGACAGTAGAGCACACCAGAAACTCCACGACACGGCGCGCACATGACAGTTTAAAGTATATCACACACCAGACGTGCACATTCGCATGATATTTAACATGAAACTAATCAGATGATCTGTGGTGCGGCTGAAATATGAACTGCGTCCTGAATCATGGCTGGGCGGCGCCGGTGTGTGTATAGAAACCTGTTTAGAATTCTAAAATCCGTGGAGTTGCGTGGCACGTCACGGCGCTTCTGGTGTGCGACCTGCTTCATACAGAGAGTGAACCAAAGCGCATTGGTGCCATTTTAATATTTAAATATATATATATAGATTTTTATTTTTAAATCGTTATTTCTTGATTTAATATAAAATTAAAACTTCGTCAAAACGTAAATTCGAATTAATCGAAAAAAATCGGAAAAAAAAAAAAACGCCCAGCCCTAATGGTAGTGTATGTGAACTTACACATAGAGGTAAAGTTGGTTTTATATTCGCACATTCGGACTTTCTCCTTAATAATATAATTTAATAAAACTATTATTTGCCAATTCTAAATAGCAAAATAATATTAGCAGCCAATGACTATAAAAGTACAACATTGTTCACAGTCAAATAAATAGGGTTAATGTTGTTTTCAAGCCACACTTGCAGGTTATTTCAGACCTAAAAGTGCCATGGTAAATAATATAGAAAGTGTGGAACAAGTGGTAAAGAATATTTGTGAATATAAAACCAACTTTACCTTAATAACTTACACTTTCACGTTTTATTTTTAGCAGTCAGTGTCTGCAGTTTAATTTACCATATGTAACTGTTTTTGCTGAAATCATTGCTGCAATCAGAAATGAGTAACGTGTATGATTCAGCAAAGCATGAACTTTAACACTTTAAAGTTTAGCACTTTAATTAGGTTCTCACTTCATTCATCTCCCTTTTAGCCAAAGACGTCTGCAGTTGACATTAAAAGCAGTGTGGTGTTTGGTAAATTTTAAGTTTTCTGTTTCTGGACTTTCGAATTTGGCATCCTACCACACAACACGACATGTTTGCTATTGCAACCGGTCTCTTTTTGCAACCGGGAAACCGTGTGACATCATGTGTGACGTAGGTTGGTAACTTGCTAATAGTATACAGTATTTCCCTTTCCATTATTGGGGGGCGGCCCACCCTCCCTCCCAATTGTTTTTCCCCGCCCCCTGGAAGTCAAGTTAACTGGATTTTATATATAGCACCAGATCACAATTTCTTTTAATAAACAAGGTAAATAGCCATGTGTAATATCTTATTTACACACAGCATGTTATTTCTGTTTGTTCATGGTTGTGCGTTTAGAAATTCCTGCTCTCTGAACAGCGCACGGTGGAGTTCCACACAGCCACACTCTGCCGTATGGGAATCAGTTTCGCGCTCTGACAGGACCGAAGACGCATGTGCGCTCCCGTATTTTACAAAGCGTACAATAGCCACAACACATGTAAATGATGCGTGGGGGTGTGAGCAATCAGCAGCAGCTAAAATATATACAGATGGGGTGCAACCTCTTTATGCAGTCTACTGGCACGACTCTATATAGTGTCTCATCCAACTTTATGACCTCTCCCAGAAACCCTGCGAGTCTCCCGCAAGTTTACACCGTGATCCCCAAAAATTTGTTAAGGAGCTGGAAATCATGGGGACGAGAGTGAAAAGCAAGAGAACAGATCACAAGAGGCATAGTGTTGTTCATTACATTTCTTTGGTTAAATGAATGAGTAGTAAAGATATAATGAGTGTAAATCCCTTTCTCTCGATGACAGATTTGCTGTCAATAGTTGGAGAAGAGAAATACATTTTAATGGGCTTGCATGTATTTAGGCCTTTTTACATAGAACAACTGAGAGTTCTGTGTTTTGGCACTATTGCATGTACACTAAAAGTTGGCTGGAATTATTAGATAAATAAAACTTTAAAAATATAAAATTGTAATTAATTTTATTAATTACATTCATTTTAAGTAAAAACAAAAGCTGCAAACTTTGTAGATAAAAATTTTAATTTTTAGCTTGTAAGATTGTACAGTTCAAATAATTGTTCAGTTATTTATCGCTGTCATTAAAAAAACTAATTAACACTATGACACCTTGTGCTTGTGTCAGTGTCAGTCTGAACAGCCTGGCAAGACAAAATAGATATCCAAAGAGGCCTTTTCAAGTTGTCAAGAAATCTGTGTTTTTGAAACTAATAAAGACAGCAGAACTCAATGATTTATTTTCATTATTTAGCCTAACATGTTTAATGTTCCAAAATATTTTAAATGTTTCTTAAAATAAAATATATAGTGTTCAATGTGAAAAAAGTTTTTTTTTATTATTATTATCCAGACATTTGTAAAAAACATACTCATCAGCCACTTTATTAGGTACTCCCGTTTAACTGCTCATTAATCTAATCAGCCAATCAAATGGCAGCATTTCAATACATTTATGCAAGTAGACATGCTCAAGACAATCTGCTGCATTTCAAACTGAGCATCAGAAAGGGGAAGAAAGGTGCATGACATGTGGCACGGTTGTTGGTGCCAGACAGGCTTGCCCAAGTTTCAGAAACTGCTGATCTACTGAGATTTTCATGCACAACTATCTCTAGGGTTTAAAGAGAATGGTCTTTAAAAAATTTTGGCTTCAACAACATTCAGGCTAAATGTTCAGGCTGGTGGTGGTGTAATGGTATGGGGGACATTTTCTTGGCACACTTTGGGCCCATTAGTACCAACTGAACATTGTGTCAACAGGACAGCCTACCTGAGTATTGTTGCTGACCATGTCTATCCCTTTATAATCACAGTAAACCCATCTTTTTAAGACTACTTCCAGCAGAATAATGCACCATGTCATAAAGTGCAAATCATCTCAGTCTGGTTTCTTAAACATGACAATAAGTTCACTGCACTCAAATGGCCTACAGTCACCAAAACTCAATCCAATAGAGCACCTTTGGGATGTGGTGGAACAGCAGATTCACACCATGAATGTGTAGTCATCAAATCTGCAGCAACTGTGTGATGCCATCATGTCAATGTGGACCAACATCTCTAAGGAATATTTCCAGTACCTTGATGAATCTAAGCCATGAAGGACAACCCAGTACTAGTAAGATGTACCTTATAAAGTGGCCGGTAAGTGTATTTTAGAGCAGTAATTACAATACTGTGATATTTTTATTCAAGTTTATCATACCCCCAGAATTGTATACCGGCCCATGCCTAGTCAGAATCTGTCTTTTTGATCAATAAAACACTAAACTAATGCACCAAACATCTTTTACAGCCAGAATAACTGGAATATACAACATTTCTGGCATGGAATTATTCAGTGATATTCATTGTCGGTGAATAATGCATTTTCGACAAACCCATTAACAATAATAACCCTGCTTCAAAGGACACCATACCTGAACAATCCTGCCCTGCCTGTCACAAAGGAAACACAATGGCACAGGTGTCCCACATGAAAAAATAAAAAAAAACATCAGGGAACAAGACTCCCCACAGCAGGGGAAACCAGGAAGGACTTGAACTACACTGTCACACACACACACACTTTTATAGGCCAAGTCAAAAACAATGAGTGTGTGCGTGCAAGATGAAAAACATACTGTAACAGTTGGTCCCTAAAGCCAGTACACATTTCCACAGGCATGTTCAGAAGAAGAGGCCTGGCAGCAGAACACAAACAAACACACAAACACAAACACAAACACACACACAAACACACACACAAACACACAAACAGACACACAGACACACACACACACACACACACACACACACACACACACACACGAACACACACACGAACACACACACGAACACACACACACACACACACACGACGTTCATGAGAGCCACGGGGTCTGTTCTTTTTTAGAGCACACTGGCATCTCCTTATGTAATCTACTACAGGCACTGTCTGAATGGGGTCACTTCATCACAAAGCTCTAGCTCAGGCCAAGATCTACTGCAAACTGGGCCATGGAGGGCTCCAGACTCCGAAAAGACGGTTTAAGCAGTTTTTAAATTAAGGCAAATCTCTAATCTCTCGGTTTTTAAAAGTCTTTAGATTCGGTTTCTGGGTAAAATGACTAGAGCTATATGTCTTTGGGTGGTGTAATGAAATACATGTAAGTAACAGCACAACATGATGAGACTGCTATGACATCTTCTGTTCCTGCTCTCTTGGGATTGGGGGAAAAACACTTTCTCCAGTGGGACTGAATTATGTCATGTGTTTTACATTACTGTTCTTTAAACTAGCTTATATTCTGCAATAACATGGATGAGGCTGATTTTGGCAGTAAATGAAAAATCAACTCAAAGTGATAGCCTAGTTCACCTAAAAAAGAAAATTTACTATAGGCTTATTGCATGTGGCTGCCATTTTCAAAAACGAAAGTGAGGCTACTGTGAGGCATATTGTAGACTACAAAGCTTCAGCTGTTGCCGCAATCTTAAAATGCAGATATGGTGTAAACCACTTTAACATCATTTAGTTAAGTTTGATTTGAACAATTAAAATCATATTGAGCATCAAACAAAATCACAACCTCTTTAAGTAATACGCTTAAGTGTCCTCCTAGGCTTCAGTTTATGGCACCAGGTAAACACAGTGGGAAAACTTCTCTGCTTTAGCCGATGTAACCCGGTGAGCGATAAAACAATGTAGTCCTCTGTAGCAAACCTTCGTGTTGTCTTCAATAGTGTTGTCCCGGTATTTACGTTTTAAAAACATCTATTTTTTGCTAACATTTAAGAGCCGTTGAGCCCATTCCTAAAAGCTGCTGATTTGCCATAGTATTCACCAGTGCTCAACAGAAATGACTGCGATTGGCTGTAAAAGTCATTAGTTCACTGCTCTTAACCAAGTGCAAACACAGATAAATGGACACTGGAGAATTTTAAAGCCGCGAATGTCAGTCGACTGCTCATCTGTATTTGCACTTGGTAAACATTAGCTGCTTTTCCACTATCGTGCCAAACCGTTCTAAGAACACTTCGGTACGGTTACGGTTGTTTCTCCACTGAGCCTGGAACGGCGCGGCACGATTACAAACCGTTCTCGGCCCGGAATTCTCGGCACGGTTAGACAACCGTGCTGAACTGTGCTGACAGATTCTGTGTGTTGACGTCGCGACTCGGTTGCTAAGCTACCACAGCTGGTTCAGCAGAAGCGCGATAGTCATCAGACATCCTCAGTAAACTACAGTACATTTATTATAAAATAATGATCCAGGTCTAAACGATACAGTTTGAAAAGGGTTTTAAAACCATAGAGCAGTCTCTGGCAGAGAAGTGAATAACTCATCACATTCTTACGAAGATATTTTATTCATTAAAGTTATTATTTTATTGACTTGAATACAAACCTACTTCGCCTGCCTGAATGTGAGTTTATTGCACGCAGCGCTGTATTTCACAGCACAAAACTCGCTCTGATCCGGGAGAGACATGCCAGCGACTCCATGCGCTGCTGACTTTTTTTCCTGCTGCGCATCGAGCGAATAAAGTCACGCTTAGCATCGTCGATGTCCAAATTCCACAACAACATCACTATATCCATGCAACGCGAACTTGCAGACTCTTTTAACAACGAGGAAATGATTTCACTTTTTAATTCAAAGACAGGACAACTTGTTAATACTGGCGAGACCACCTGAGAGACGGCGTGTTGTAATGTTGGCCGTCCAAACGACTTTGCTTGAAAGCTTTACGGAGCGGCACTGTAACTGTCCAAGGTACTGTTGTATGATTTATATTATAGCATATACACTAAAAAACAAGTCAAAAGAATGATTGAATTAAATAAATATGGATTCTTAAATGTCAGTATTGCTTTTACTCAAAATATATCAATACGTTTTGACTAATGTTTGATAAAAATAAAATGAGCAATTTTCATCATTTCAGCTATAGGCAATTATATGATTCAGTTATACATAAATTATATGACATTTATGAGGCATGTAACATGTTTCTGTGTTTTTGTGTTTTTGTTCTGCAAATATTTTCTAAAACGTCAAGCAATAATTCGCCTACAGCTTGTTAGTTAATTATGAACACAAAAATAATTATAATAATAAAAAAAATGATCAAAATAAAAAGATAATAGAGCAGCATTTTGCTAAATATAACAGTGCTTTATATGCTTTAAATCCTGCGATATATGTGTTGTTTCATATTCGTTTTTTATTTCACTTGCTGCATTCGTTATTTAATGTTTGAATAGTAAAACAAATAACAGCCATCGCTTAATTGGTTTCATTTTACCATCAAAATATAATATATTTTATATCATTATCAACTTTTGATATAAAAACGCAGTGTAATTTAATTAATTGTTAAAAATAAAATAATTTATGTGCTGTGCTTTTAATAGTGAAAGTGCCCGCTCACATTTGACAAGGCCTGTCCAAAATTATATTTCTGCCACTATAATGCAAATGCACTATTATTGTTGTCTTATCATTGTTTATTTTTCTGTTATGTTCAGAGATTTTAAATACTATTTATTTCCCCTCCAATTATTTTCAATCATCACGTTACATTTTGGTAATTTTCCCTCCAAATAAATTTAGCCAGAGCTGCGCAACATATAAATAAATAAGGGTGCACATTTACCTATATTTAGCACCCCTATTTGATAGAGCGGTATAACAGTGTTTAGTCACATGGTTGCTTTCGCTTTTATGAAAAAAAAAAAAACTAGTTTCGGCTCTTATTTAATTGAACAAAGGGAGCCGTTTACATTACGTTACCAAGGCAACTACTGATGCGGTTTGTGTAATTTTTTAAAGAGCTTTGTCGCAGCACGACAGTGGAAAATGAAACCGTATCCGTGCTGTCTGGCCCGGTTTGGCACGGAATGGAACAGTTCTGTTTAAAGAACGATTCAGCACGATAGTGGAAAAGCGGCTATTGGTGAAGTGCAGTGAACTGATGATCTTCACAGCCAATCACAGTCATTTCTGGTGAGCACTGGTGAATACTATAGCAAACCAACAATGTTTAAGAACGCGCTCAACAGCGCTTAAATGTTTGGGATTGACAGGTTTTTTTTTAAGGGATGTCCTGATCCAATATTGATATCTGAAATAGCTCCGATATCAGTTCAAAAAACTATATCGGACTGCGTTAAAAATCTCTGATATAAGCAGTCTGATGCGCTCTAATCTCCGTTACAGCTATTCTATCCAGCAGCATCCAGAGCCAGCGTGACCACAACACAGTGGATACCTGTTCTGTTGTGGCTTTGAGAGGAGCGCGAGGACACGCAGAGAAAAAAAAAAAAAAACACTTTTACTAAATATACTGATCCAGCTCATTATTTAGGGTGACAATACATCCTCTTTTTCCCAGACATGTCCTCTATTTGGCACTTAAAAAATGCATTCAACCAAGATTTCTAAATCGCCTAACATGTCCCAGCTGCATTTTTCTATTACTTTATACTAGGGTTGTAACAATATACCGGTATGACGGTCTACCACGATTTGAACGTGCACGATTATCATACCATGAACAATTGCATATCAACGGTTTTAACCCTTAAAGACCGAGACAGCCGCCCGCGGCTAAAAATAAGTATTGCTCTTAAATGTTTAATAACTTTTGATCCGCTGATCCGATTCATACAATTCAAAGATTGGCATAAAGAAGATAATCTCAGCTTACCAGTGCTGTATCACATTCAGACTTTCAGAGGCTCCGGAATCAGAGCGGTTACGCCATCAAAATTTGACAACGCTGATTTGACAAAGAAACGCTCGTCACTGTGTCTCCGGACAAACCAGACATGATACATTGATGCATTGTCCCTCCTCCATGCCCAGATTGGTTCAAACTCGCTATATCACAACCAATAAGCATATGTTTCGCTTTTGTTTGTGGACCAACAATAAGCTTTTTGAACAACACGGAAAGAGAGATAACCATACATTTATGCGCGGCTAAATAAAACGCAAAAAAAAAAAAGTTTTGCATGAAATAATTCTCATACTAAGTACTTTTGAATGCACAGCAGCACAGAAACATGACAAAACAGTGACACAGCAAAGACGAACTGCTGCTCTTGCTGTTTTCAAAAGACGCAAATGAAGGTGCAGCTGTTTGTCTGCATTGCAGACAACCATATCCAAATCCATATCCACAGACAACCATATCCATGCTGGCACATAAAACCTAAGGATGTTCCATATTGAATCTAGTTTCGTTATGTAACTATTTATAGTATAGTAAGTATTTATATCTATTTTTTACTGAGGATTTGCACCATGTTTATTTGGACTTTATTTGGACTTTGACACATTATTTATTATTTTCTTAATTTTTTATTTGTTCATTGTAAGTGCTGTTGTTTATAGTAACTAAAAATATAATATTTGGAAAAAGTCAAATTTGCTTCACTGTTCTGTTATTTTGTAACATTTGTAACATACCGTATACCGCGAAACCATCAAACCGTGGTATTGTTTTAGACGATTATCATACCGTAAAAAATCAATACCGTTACAACCCTACTTTATACGCAAACTTTGGCCAGTGCATCTCAATCTCTCAGCAGCACCAAGACTAGAGAGGGAGCGAAAGGGAGCAGATTTGATCTGTCAGTGGTGCACATGAATAGTAGGAGTGAAATAGTGGATTTCTTATTTTTTAGTTCATTTTTTTTACTTGAGCACACTGAAATAAAACGTCTTTGTTGTTTTAATTGTCTGCTAAATAAGAATAAGAAATCATTCTGTTGCTAAGGGCCATTACAGTTTAAAATAAAGAATGGTTTTACTTTTCGGGCAGAAGGATATTAGAGGCATTCCCATGTTTAACTCTTCTTTAAAAAGCCCAGAAAGATAAAGTGCTCAGATAAACAGTGTCAGCTTTGCACATGAGTTTGCAGTTCTGTCTTTATTTACATTGTCGTACTCATGTGGGAAGTAGGGTGGAATCTGTGCAATATATTATGCAAATAAAATGAATTTTGATAACTAAAATTATTCTTTAAAGTCGCATTATTTTATGTGCTGTGGAGAAAAAGTGTTTCGATCCTGCTACTGCAAGTATATTTGTTAAAGATAATGTGATATATATATATTATTATAAAATAAATAAGGTTTGGGAACATTGATATAGCCATAATCTTCCTATGATACAAACACTAACCATACTGCACATTTTTATTAACTTAACAATAACTTATGACTTATAACTCTTTATTTCTGCTCTCCAGAGTGACAGATATTTTTCAGGTTCTTAATATTTATTCTTTAATTCTTTTATATGTAAAAGGTTCACATTTATGCAACCAATATTTAATAAATTGGTCGTTTTTTTCATACTTACTGTTGCTTTTGTTCTCAGTTTGATCTAGTTGTTCACACATTCCACTCAACGAAATAGGTAAAAGTAAAGTATTCATGATTTGTGCTGATATCGGATTTGTATCGATCTCGGTTCGTACTAAAGGCTGCAATATCGGTATCGTATTGGAAGTAAAATGCTGTATTGGGACATCCCTAGTTTTTTTTTTTTTTTTTACCGGAATTCAGTATTGTGACAAGTCTAATATAGTGAAAGAGTCAGTTCATTAACTTAAGTTTAATAAATGGCATCTAAAATGTGTGTTTGGGAAAGAAAACGCTCGCTAACTAGTACCATATCTTTTAACTTAGCTGAAAACGAGGTCTGAAATACCTTTTTATTTTCACTATGCATTCAAAACGGACCTTTGGGTCACTCTGAAGGCGGTAAAATGTTAAATTTGTTTCACTTTCTCTTTGCTGATCTCTTCCTGTGTGACTGCAAGTGATATTTCCGCAAGCTTCGATTACTCTTTTAAAATGGCAGCCACATGAAATCAGTCTATAAATCGTACTGGAGCTGCACAATTTGGGAAAAAAACTGTCATTGCAATATTTTCATTTGCTGCAATAAATATTGTGATATAAATGCAATTTCAGTAGCTGACTTAAATAGCTTGTAAGGACAGGGATGATTCTGTAGGGGAGCGTATCTGCATAAAATATAATTTTAAAAAGACAAGCATATAAATACAATAGACAAAATATGCAAATAAACAAAGATTTATGATTTTCTGGAAATTCAAACAGTATTTAAAAGCAGAAATAAAATTATCAAAGGATAATAATAATCATAATACTGTAGAGCTGCACAATTAAGCGTAAAAAGATCGCGATCTCGATTCGACCCCTTAGATGATCTTAATCTAGCATTTCTACGATTCTGACAATCATATTTTCAAGTTTAGGAGAGAAGCAATGGTGACCGCACAAGTCTTCACATTGTTTTAAATAAGTTGTTCAGCAACATGGACACCTCCAAATGGTGTTGAAAGAGTCACATGCTGTATTTATAGGATATAATTCACCCCAAAAATGTAATTTCTGTCTTCATGTAATGATGTATTTGCGACCGCAAAATCACACAAGATGTGAGCTGACTGTCAGCTGGTACCACAGAGAGGGCAGGTGCGCGTGCACGCCTCTGAATGAAGTCTACTTTAGTGAACAGAACCTGCATAGGCTGTGAATAACAGCTAATAAAGTTGTAAATTACATTCAGTTTCTGGCACAGAGTGATCGTTTGGGAGCCGCGCAGGAAGTGAATTGCTCTTCTTAGCAGTAAAAATAAAACCGAAAGCACACACAGTGTTGCCAGATGTAGCTGACTGATTCAGTATCCAAAACCCGCCGAAATGCAAAAATACCCACCCAGTCTTCTGTATTCACGAAAATCACGTCAGTGACAGATTTTAAGCAGAAAATTACAGATTGTAAGCATATGTCTCAAACACAATAATTCAACATCAGAATTATCATCAGCATTAATGACCATGACAAAAGTCTGTTCAAGTCCACCATTCCACATGAAGACAGAAATTAAATTTTAACCAACAGTACAGCTACACAAAGCCTATTGCTGTTTTACCTCTTGTTTGAGAATAACACTAATAATAATAGCCTAGTCACATTAACCTTTATTTTAAATCTACAGAATCATGAAAAAATCGTGATTTTTATTTTAGGCAAAAAAATAAAAAATAAAATAATAATAAATTGCAATACTCATTTTAGCCAGAATCGTGCAGCTCTATAACACTGTATCGTTTTGAGTACAAATGTAGTAAATCTTTCAGCTGCAAACGTTTAATTTATTGTGCCCAAATGTTTAAAGAGCCCATATTATGGGTTTTTGAAAATGGCCTTTTTTATGTAGTGTGTAACACGGCTCTAAGTGAAGTAATATTTAGGTAAGGCGTAAATCTGTAAGTGTACAGTGTTTAAAACTATTGATTCATCTATAACTGCTTTCAGTTGTGTATAATACTAGAAGTTGTTTAGCCACTGTTTCCTTGGTTACTATAAGAGCTTGTGTAGCGAACGCAGACGCGGTTCGCGTCGTCCGCCTCAGTTTCGGCCCTTGTTTTGATTCGGGAGGCGCGTCCAAACGCCAGGTAACCACTATATAGTGAGCACGGTAGCATTAGTCGGCAGGAGAAGCACTTTAGCAGCATCTAGAACAGCAGCCTGTAAGTACATTTAAGATTTGTTTCAGTTGTTGTGTATGGTTTGAGGACTTGTTTCCAGCTGTTTGTGTAAAGTTGTAGGACATTTAAACTTGCTTTCAGTTGTGTATAATACTAGAAGTTGTTTAGCCACTGTTTCCTTGGTTACTATAAGAGCTTGTGTAGCGAACGCAGACGCGGTTCGCGTCGTCCGCCTCAGTTTCGGCCCTTGTTTTGATTCGGGAGGCGTGTCCAAACGCCAGGTAACCACTATATAGTGAGCACGGTAGCATTAGTCGGCAGGAGAAGCACTTTAGCAGCATCTAGAACAGCAGCCTGTAAGTACATTTAAGATTTGTTTCAGTTGTTGTGTATGGTTTGAGGACTTGTTTCCAGCTGTTTGTGTAAAGTTGTAGGACATTTAAACTTGCTTTCAGTTGTGTATAATACTAGAAGTTGTTTAGCCAGTTTCCTTGGTTACTATAAGAGCTTGTGTAGCGAACGCAGACGCGGTTCGCGTCGTCCGCCTCAGTTTCGGCCCTTGTTTTGATTCGGGAGGCGCGTCCAAACGCCAGGTAACCACTATATAGTGAGCACGGTAGCATTAGTCGGCAGGAGAAGCACTTTAGCAGCATCTAGAACAGCAGCCTGTAAGTACATTTAAGATTTGTTTCAGTTGTTGTGTATGGTTTGAGGACTTGTTTCCAGCTGTTTGTGTAAAGTTGTAGGACATTTAAACTTGCTTTCAGTTGTGTATAATACTAGAAGTTGTTTAGCCACTGTTTCCTTGGTTACTATAAGAGCTTGTGTAGCGAACGCAGACGCGGTTCGCGTCGTCCGCCTCAGTTTCGGCCCTTGTTTTGATTCGGGAGGCGTGTCCAAACGCCAGGTAACCACTATATAGTGAGCACGGTAGCATTAGTCGGCAGGAGAAGCACTTTAGCAGCATCTAGAACAGCAGCCTGTAAGTACATTTAAGATTTGTTTCAGTTGTTGTGTATGGTTTGAGGACTTGTTTCCAGCTGTTTGTGTAAAGTTGTAGGACATTTAAACTTGCTTTCAGTTGTGTATAATACTAGAAGTTGTTTAGCCACTGTTTCCTTGGTTACTATAAGAGCTTGTGTAGCGAACGCAGACGCGGTTCGCGTCGTCCGCCTCAGTTTCGGCCCTTGTTTTGACTCTCGAGGCGTGTCCAGCTGAATTCAATCAGCTAGTGCTTTGGGGTTATATAAACAACTAGTTCACCGCGGCAGCGGTCGCGGCAGCCTCGTGTGAAGACCGCCTCGTGTGAAGACCGACGAGGGTAAAGACCATCGACTCTACCTGCGCGACTCCACCGAGCAAAGACACAGACAAAGCACTTAAGTACTTTACTGTATTGTTTTACTTTACACTTATTTTTTGTTGTCAGTGCACTTTTATTATGTGTTTTCTAATTCCTGTTGTTACTAACACTCGCAAAACACGGGAGGTACGCTGCAGGCGTAATCCTCACAACCTTCGTTCAATACATGTATCTACTATTTCACAACTCTCTCTCTCCGTGGGCCTCTGGAATTGTCAATCAGCTGTTAACAAGGCTGATTTTATTACCTCCATAGCTACATATTCTGACTATAATCTCATGGCTCTAACTGAGACCTGGTTGAGGCCGGAGGACACTGCTACACATGCTACTCTTTCTGCTAATTTCTCTTTTTCCCACACTCCTCGTCAGACAGGGAGAGGGGGTGGGACTGGACTACTAATTTCCAAAGAATGGAAATTTACTCTGATACCGTCCCTGCCAACAATCAGCTCCTTTGAATTCCATGCAGTCACCATTATCCACCCCTTCTACATAAATGTGGTTGTCATCTACCGCCCACCAGGTAAATTAGGTCACTTCCTAGATGAACTGGATGTTCTTCTCTCATCTTTTTCTAATTTTGCCACTCCCTTATTGGTGCTAGGTGACTTCAACATTTACGTTGACAAACCGCAAGCTGCAGACTTTCAGACTCTGCTTGCCTCTTTTGACCTAAAAAGAGCACCTACTTCTGCTACCCACAAATCAGGTAATCAGCTAGACCTTATTTACACACGACACTGCTTCACTGATCAAACAATAGTAACTCCACTACAAATATCTGATCATTTCCTTCTGTCTCTCAACATCCACATTACTCCTGAACCGCCACACACTCCAACACTGGTTACCTTTCGCAGAAACCTACGATCTCTCTCACCCAATAGACTATCCACCATTGTTTCAGACTCTCTTCCTCCATCTCACAAACTCACTGCACTTGATTCGAACAGTGCCACTAATACACTCTGCTCCACACTAGCATCATGTCTAGACCGATTATGTCCTCTTGCATCCAGGCCAGCCCGTGCCAGTCCTCCTGCACCCTGGCTCTCGGATGCTCTCCGTGAGCATCGCTCAAAACTTCGGGCTGCAGAGAGAATTTGGCGGAAAACTAAAAATCCTGCACATCTCTTAACATACCAAACTCTTCTGTCCTCTTTCTCAGCTGAGGTTACTTCTGCAAAGCAGACGTATTACCGTCTGAAAATCAACAATGCCACTAATCCTCGCCTACTTTTTAAAACATTTTCCTCCCTCCTCTATCCTCCTCCTCCACCCGCATCCTCCACACTTACTACTGATGACTTTGCTACATTCTTCTGCACCAAAACTGCAAAAATCAGTGCTCAATTTGCTGCACCTACAACAAACACGCAAGATACAACACCAACACCACACACACTCACCTCTTTTTCTCAGCTCTCTGAGTCTGAGGTGTCCAAACTTGTGCTATCTAGCCATGCAACCACCTGTCCACTCGATCCCATTCCCTCTCATCTCTTGCAAGCCATCTCTCCTGCAGTCATACCAACACTGACTCACATAATTAACACATCTCTTGACTCTGGTTTATTCCCCACTACATTTAAGCAGGCTAGGGTAACCCCACTGCTAAAGAAACCCAACCTGGACCATACGCTACTTGAAAACTACAGACCAGTATCCCTGCTTCCATTCATGGCCAAGATTCTGGAGAAAGTTGTGTTCAATCAAGTCCTGGACTTTCTTACTCAAAACAATCTCATGGACAACAAGCAATCCGGCTTTAAGAAAGGCCACTCAACTGAGACTGCCCTGCTCTCGGTCGTGGAGGATCTCAGACTGGCTAAAGCAGACTCTAAATCATCAGTCCTCATTTTGCTGGACTTGTCAGCTGCTTTTGACACTGTCAACCACCAGATCCTGCTATCTACGCTTGAATCACTGGGCGTTGCGGGCACTGTTATACAATGGTTTAGATCTTACCTCTCTGACAGGTCATTCAGGGTGTCTTGGAGGGGAGAGGTGTCCAACCTACAGCATCTAAACACTGGGGTACCTCAAGGCTCTGTTCTTGGGCCACTTCTCTTCTCCATCTACACATCATCTCTAGGACCAGTCATCCAGAGACATGGATTCTCCTACCACTGCTATGCTGATGACACCCAGCTATACCTCTCTTTTCATCCTGATGATCCCTCGGTTCCAGCTCGTATCTCAGCCTGCCTGTTGGATATTTCACACTGGATGAAAGATCATCATCTTCAGCTGAACCTCGCAAAAACGGAAATGCTTGTAGTTTCTGCCAACCCGACTCTACACCATAACTTTTTAATCCAGATGGATGGGGCAACCATTACTGCATCCAAAATGGTGAAAAGCCTTGGAGTAACGATTGATGACCAACTAAACTTCTCTGACCACATCTCTAGAACTGCTCGATCGTGCAGATTTGCACTCTATAACATCAGAAAGATCCGACCCTTCTTATCTGAACATGCAGCTCAACTCCTTGTTCAAGCTCTTGTTCTCTCCAAACTGGATTACTGCAACTCTCTACTAGCTGGGCTTCCAGCTAACTCTATCAAGCCTCTTCAACTGCTCCAGAATGCAGCAGCACGAGTTGTCTTCAATGAACCTAAACGAGCACATGTCACTCCGCTGCTAGTCCGTTTGCACTGGCTGCCAGTTGCTGCTCGCATCAAATTCAAAACTCTGATGTTTGCCTACAAAGTGACTTCTGGCCTAGCACCTTCTTATCTGCACTCACTTCTGCAGATCTATGTGCCCTCCAGAAACTTGCGTTCTGTGAATGAACGTCGCCTCGTGGTTCCATCCCAAAGAGGGAAAAAATCACTTTCGCGAACGCTCACGCTCAATCTGCCCAGTTGGTGGAATGAACTCCCTAACTGCATCAGAACAGCAGAGTCACTCGCTATTTTCAAGAAACGACTAAAAACTCAACTATTTAGTCTCCACTTCACTTCCTAAGCTGCAATTGCCTCTTTGAATATCACACTAATTGTACAAAAAAAAAAAAAAAAAAAAAAAAAAAAAAAAACAAATACTAACACTGCCCTTCTTAGACTTTACAGACCTGAAACTTGCCTTTAGTACTTATTCATTGTTGCTCTTAGTTGTGTAAATTGCTTCCTTGTCCTCATTTGTAAGTCGCTTTGGATAAAAGCGTCTGCTAAATGACTAAATGTAAATGTAAATGTAAATAACAGTCGACTCAGTGCTTCAAACGAGTCGTCTTGATAACGAATCATTAGGTGTTTTACGATGATGCGACTATGAAACACAATTAGTTGAGCGCACAAACCCGGGAGATTTGAAACCTGCGGCCCCGCCCACTAACACCAAAAAAAAAGCCACACACACACCGGTCGAATGAAGTCACGCTGTGCAGATGGATAATATTGACAGTCTCTGACCAAAAATAAAACCTCAGCATTATAGCCCAGCCTTGAGTAGTTCGAGTGCTTCTGGAAACTACATGCTTACAAAGAAGAATTAATCGGCTGTTTGTTAAAGGAATGATCAGTAAGGACTTTCAGAACATGGATCAGTTCATCATGGATCAGTTTCTTCCTCCATTTCATAGTGTAAGTACGTGCGATTAAAATTGTACCAAAAACTAAATCTGTGTTTGACTTACAGTTTTACTCCATTGGTTTGGCTCATTTCTTGAAACAGAAATTACATTCTCAAAATTCTAAGATCATTTGGCAAAACAGTGTTACAGTTTAGCACAACACTATGGCTCACTTGCAAAAGCTCATACCTTTCCCAAAACAGTTCACTCATGTGTCAAAACTAAATTTCCTTCTCATTTAAACAGTCAGTGCCCCCAAAATGCTTCGTCCTTTTAGCATTGTGTAAGCACTGCAAGTCAAAATGTTTAGATGTTCTGTCATTATGGCAAAGGACCACTAAAATATCCCTCATGTCCACCTTACAGTCTTAGCCAAGTCCTTCATTGACAATGGTTACTGTACTGTTTTTGTCTAGCTAACAGAATACAATTGTGTATAAAACTGAACAAAAAAAAAATAGGATTTTAGGGTAAGAGTAGCCTCCGAGGTTTGACGTCACACATTGCACTCATACTGCCAGGGTAATGGTAACTCCTTTTTTTATTGCAATAATCAACCACACACAAAGTAACTTCCATATGTCAGAGCAAAAAGTATAAATAGATGTAATAGTGTAATCAAAAGTTCCAAGGATTCACCTACTGTATGGTATTCATGGTCTTGACTAATTTTGAACAGACTATTGTGCTTTCAATGACAAACAATGAAATGACGCTGAAACATTTTGAAGAGAACAACCATTAGACTGAGAATGAATAATCAGTTTAAATCAACAAGATCTATTCACTTGGAAATTGTGCTTAATGTCGGCTATTTTTACTTAATAATTTGCAAAGATGTACTTAAACATTTACAATTTGATGAAATTAATGAGAAATTCAATTCTGATGTGAACAACTGCCAAGTGGTTCGGAGGTTTGTCCATGTTGTTTTGGGAATGTAATTTCTGTTTCAAGAAAAGAGCCAAACCAATGGAGGAAAACCTGTAATAGTTATTACGACAACCTGCATATTAAGAGACGCTCTATACAAGTATTGACTTAATCTGTGTCATTGCATTATTTTAAAATTAATCGTGTTACAGAATATTGCTTGTTTAGTATTTGTTTACACACTGTTATGATGTTGCATTTCTCAGTGCAGCTCTCAAACAATAAAACGTTTACAGACTACTGATAGTAGTAAATACAATATGTATCATGATTGATGTTATTACTTTTCTCCTTCAAAAAAACTATAAAAGAACCGCGCTACGGAACTGGATTTGTTCATATGAATCGTAAACAGAATCGATTCCCATCCTTAGGTGGGTATGGCTATTCAACAAAAGGACAGTATTTCAGTTAAATCTGCTATTGTTGCAATAAATAGCAAAAAAATGAACACTTAAATCTCGTGTAATCCCCAACCTACATCTGTACAACAATTCCAGCAGGCGGTCGTGACTTCCCTTGCGTCTTAACTGTAAATGTGCTCTTCCTCCAGGAATTCGTCTAGAGGAAGAGACCAAAACAAGTGATTAAAGAAACGCTGCTTTTACCCTCAGCTCGTCTCGCTCGGCCTCCCAGCGGTATTTCTCAGCTTGAAAGCGGCTCCATTCATATTGGATGAAATGTAAGATCCCGGGCAGCGAGAGGCCTGCGTCCCCGTCCTGCTGATCTCGCGGCTGGGAGGATCCGGCCATTGGCCCGGCCGCGGCGGCTGCTACTGCGGAGGGAGCGGGACCGAGCACAGCCTTCGGCCCGTTAGGATTGCGCCCAGTTCCACTTCCCGCGGGGCTCTGACTCGTCCCGCCCGCCATCCCTCCGGATCTTTCCGCCTCCATCAGAGCGTTCGAGCTGTCGCCGGAGCCAGGAGGTGGAAAAGCTGAAGAATGAGCCGCCCCGATGCTTGAAGTCTCCACCGAAGCCCTCTCCCGTTTTCCTGCCTGGTACAGATAGGCGAGCACTGTCTCATACACACTGAAGTGCCAAATAGTGATCCACTCCTACCCCAGACTAGCTGCATGCGTTACTACTTCATGACCGCTAATTACAGGCCATAAAGCCGTTTGCCACATGGGGGCGCTTGGTGGATCCAAAAGCTCCATGAAGCTTCGAACAACATACAGCTCCGTACGGCCGGAAGTAGCGCAAAATCTCGTCGGATGGACAGGGTAAAGTCTAGAAGATATAAGATTGAAACATTGCAACCTGCAGAACCTGGGAAGTTAAAAAAGGCAAGAAGAGCTACAGCTAAAAAGTAAACCTGCCTTTGTGGTCTTCGTTAAACAAGATAACGTTACGGAAAATTACAAGAAGTTGATTTCAGGGACTAATGAGAAGCTTTAAAAACTCAAAATATGCTCTGCTTTTAAGTTCTTCGTAAAAGTAAATTTAAATTAATCCTTGTAATTTATCGTTTGTTTTCTCATTTTTATTTCTCTTATCTTATTTCCATTGTTCCATATTGTACTGTATCTTTTGTCAATGTCACTTATTGATTTAGTATTTTATAATTATGTACTGTTATGCATGTTCCTGGATTCAACAATAAAAAAAGGATACAGCTACGAAAACGTATATCAATATAGCATCATTTTTGTGACACTGTACAACAATATTTAATATTTTATTTACATTACTGTGATGTTTGGATTTAGAATCGGGGTAGGCGTAGACATTTATACAACAAAATGAATGGATAATTGAATAAATAATATGAACAATACTCGTTATGATGACTTTTCACAGTACTTTGATAGTTGAGTTTAGGGTCGGAGTAGGCGTAGATGTTAATACAATAAAATTAATGGATGATTGAACAAATAATACGGACAACATTCGTTATAATGACTGTTTTTATGGTACTGTGATGGTTGAGTTCAGGGTTGCGGTAGGCGCAGACGTTAATACAATAAAATGAATGGATAATTGAATAAATATTAAGAACAATACTCAATATAATGACTGTTTTCGTGGTACTGTGATGGTTCAATTTAGGGTTGGAGTAGGCGTAGTAGACGTTAATACAATAAAATGAATAGATAATTGATTAAATAATGAAAACTACTCGTTATAATGACTGTTTTCATGATACTGTGATGGTTGAGTTTAGGGTTGGAGTGGGTGTAGACATTATTACAATAAAATGTATAGATAAATAAATAATATGAACAATACTCATAATGACTGTTTTTAATGGTACTTTGATGGTTGCGTTAAGGGTTGGAGTAGATGTAGATGTTAATACAATAAAATTAATGGATAATTGAATAATACTCGTTCTAATGACTTTCCACAATACTGTGATAGTTGAGTTTAGAGTTGGAGTAGGTGTAGACATTAATACAATAAAATGGAGGGATAATTGAATAAATAATATGAACAATACTCGTTATAATGACTGTTTTCATGGTACTGTAACAGTTGAGTTTAGAGTTGGAGTAGGTGTAGACATTGTTACAATAAAATGTTTAGATAATTGAATAAAAAATATGAACAATACTCATAATGACTGTTTTTTTTTAACGGTACTGTGATGACTGAGTTCAGGGTTGGGATAGACGTTAATATACAATAAACAGGTAATTTGTCAAAATAATACAAATAATTCTCATTAACTTCCGACCACAGCTACATCCCTTCTAGCATTAACAGACAGGGAAAAACAAAAAACAACTTGCCAATATACCGAAAGCTTAAAAGACAATATCCATAAATAACTTTAGAATTATTCACCCTCAAAAAAGTTTTCAAATGTCTCTTTGCAATATGCTGAGTGGAACTAAGCTGTAATAGTCTTCTTTTTTATATTTAATTTATAATTATTGGAGTTTTGTGGTCATTAATAAAACTGGTTAGCTGTGTTTGAAAGAACCCATGCATCAAGATAATGGTTAAATAAACCCAACACAAATCTCCTAAAATAAAAAAGGTAGGCTAAAAATGGTGTAAATGCAGACTGAACTTAGTATTAGCAGTATCTACACAATACAGAAAAAAAATGGTAAAAACGTGTATTTTTACTCAGATACTAGTCACAAAAACAAACACAATGCCAACCATAACATTAACAACCTTGAAAAACAATGCCAATGATATTCATTTTTTCAGACAAATTCATTTTTTTTATAAGTTTGGATTTATTTTACCCAAAGGCAAACAAATTGTAAAGAATTGACACAAGGCACAACAACAAATGACATGCAAGTATTAAATAACTCTACAAGCAAAAAAAAATAAAAAATCTTGAAGTTTGCCTTCACTGCTTTTCCATGACGGCCAAATCTTCCACAGCAGTGGATGGATGATTTTCGGGGATTGCATTAAGGGGTTCAAGGCATTTCCGTTTTTTGCATGGAGGCGTGTAAGGCACAGGAAGTGTGGCATCATGAGACGTATGACACCTCACGTCCTCCAAAAGGTCCTTTAATCGAACAGTCAACGAGTCCAAAAACAGCTCATCATGTAGATCAGAAGTAAGTTCAGAAATCTCTCGGAGTAAGCTCTCACACTTTTGTTGTTTCTGTTTTATTCTGTTGGTGTCGTCGTCTTGGGTTGGTGTGTTGCCATCATCAACTAATGTCTCAATAGGTTTCTGCACTGTAGTGTCCACTGTCTCTTGGATCTCTGTGGCCTAAAGAAATCAATAATGTCATAGAACAGTTATAGAGACGTAATTATTTATGTAAACTAAACCTGTCACAATAACTTTTTTAGATGTATGATATACTGCACCAAAATACTGCGATAAACAATATTGTCATTTTAAGACTAATTTATGCCACTCATTATATAATGTCAGAATGACAATATATGTACACTACATACATTCACCTGCCACTTTATTAGGTACACTTTACTAGTACCGGGTTAAACCCCCTTTTGACTTAAAAACTGCCTTAATACTTTGTGGCATAGATTCAACAAGGTACTAGATATAATTCTCAGTGATTTTGGTCCATATTGACATGATAGCATCACACAGTTGCTGCAGACTTGTCCATGTAGCAAATTTCTCGTTCCACCACATCCCATGTGCTTCATTGGGTTGATGTCTGGTGACTGTGGAGGCCATTTGAGTACAGTGAACTCATTGTCTTGTTTAAGAAACTAGTCTGAGATGATATGGCATGTTATCCTGCTGTAAGTAGCCACCAGAAGATGGGTACACTGTGGTTATAAAGGGATTGACACGGTCAGCAACAATACTCGGAGTGTGAATACTCTGTGCGAATTGTAGACTCAGGCCCCGTTTACACTAGTGCGTTTTAGTTTTAAAACGGCGTTTTAGATCAAAAACGATCCGCGTCCACACTAGCGCTTCACCCAGCATTTCTGAACACATTTCCATCCACACTACACCACCAAAAACATATATCATGTGACCATTCGCGCACTCTAGGCATGCGAGTTCTAGTATAAACAGAAAGCATGTGTTTCACTCGGCATTTGGTTATTGTTAGCCAACAATATTTTTGGCGATCGAGAACTCCGGCGTAGTGTGGACGGATGGCGTAACCATAGCAAAACTTATGCGTTTTAAAACGAAAACACATTAGTGTAAACGGGGCCTCAGTTTCCTGTTCTTAGCTGACAGGAGTGGCACCCGGTGTGGTCTTCTGCTGCTGTAGCCCATCTGCCTCAAGGTTAGAAGTGTTGTGCATTCAGACAAGCTCTTCTGCATACCTAGGTTGTAACGAGTGGTTATTTAAGTTACTGTTGCCTTTCTATCAGCTCAAACTGTATGGCCATTCTCCTCTGGCATCAACAAGGTATTTCCAACCCACAGAACTGCCACTCACTGGATATTTTAAACCCTAAAGATTTAGAGGTTGTGCGTGAAAATCCCATGCCTAAATGCATTGAGTGGCTGCCATATGATTGGCTGATTAGAAATTTGCATTACGTGCAGTTGGACAGGCGTACCTTATAAAGTGGCAGTTAGTGTATATGCATAATGCAAGTGCATTCTTCTAAAGCACACATTTTATTCTTAAAAATATTTCATTTAAAGTAATTTTAGCAATTGGGCATTGAAATCAGAATGTAAAAATGTCTATCCTAAATAAATAAATAATAAATGTTAACAAAAAGAAAAAAGAAAGCTAAAAGTAACAGGCTGCTATATCTGCTACCAGATAGTAGATAGTAATTTATAGTAAATGCAATAGTAAATTTTTTATCATACTGACACCTCCAATAGAGACAGATGTTGCACAAAGCTAAAATGTTGCTAGAATGTTTTTTTTTTATATATGGGTATTAAGTGTACATCATCACCAAAAATGATAGAGCTCATGTGCATGTGGTGTGTGATAAGTCAAAACATTGATTATTGTTACAGGCTTAATGTAAACTCCAATTCACCTTAAGTGCTAAAAAAAAAGTTTGACGATGTTTCAAAAAATGCGTGACTGACCTCTCCAACCACAGTATGTTTTTTGTGCTCATCAACCCCTGGGAAGTAAGCAACATACTGCTCATCAAACTTAACTGCAGATGGGTTTGATGCTATGGCACGTCTTAGCTGGCAAGCGCTCGCCTTCCTCTGTTTAGGAATGTTTTCAGGTATCTGAAAAAACACAACAATGCCAACTCCTTTTCTTACTTGTAGGCAACAATACCCATTTTAATTTTCCTATTTACACTGATGCATTTCTTATTTTCCTCCCTCACTCTTGATTTTTATTTACCATCTCTCTGACTATTTTTCTTTACATACAGTGCTCAGCATAATTGAGTACACCCCATTTTGAAAACTAATATTTTTATCTATTTTTCAGTGAATATAGGCAATGTATTTTGGTGCATTTAAACGACAGAGATTTAGTAAACAGATAATATTTATTAAACTAGTATTTTAGTCACCAAACATATTGAGAAATTGAAAGGTAATACAATTAAATTTACGCAAAATATTGCAAACACAACCTAAAAAAAAAAAAAAACTAAATTGACTTTACTGTATTGATTTTTCCTATTTGTTCTAAATTTGTATTTAATATTTTTCTAACACATATTTTTGGGTGTACTAGTTATTTTGTAAGACAAGCTCCAGATTTGGCTTTAGTACTGACTTGTCTAATGTATATGCACAAGTATAATAGTGTATAGTTTCCTAATAAAAATATGAAATGAAAGATAGATTTGTGAGGGGTGTACTTATATATGCTAAGCACTGTAAAGTGTATAACATACTGCAGCATTCATTACATGCATGCATACACATACACAAACACGGCATTACATTCTATATTAACATTGCCCAAGACATTGAATACATATTAGAGCTAAACAAAAAATCTGACATGATGATGTTTTGTGATAAATTGCTATACTGAAAACATTTCACCTAATTAATTAAAAAGCTCCATTACTTTTTGGAAACAATTGATCATTTTTAGAATAAATGCATTTAATCTTTGTGAAATGCTCAATAAAGTTCCTGAATGGACAAAGGAGATGCTGCGATGTGACTGTAATATGTGAAGATTATTATAAATGTGCTCATTTATAACATCGATGCTAAAATTATATTTTCTGCAGCCATACAATATTTACATTTTGATAAATAGCTAATTTTGCTTTCGAATAAAATATAATAATAATAATAATAATAATAATAATATTTAATATAATTGGGGCTGGTGGTCAAAGAATAATCATGATTAATCACATCAAAAACAAACGTTTGTTTTCACATATGTGTGTATTGTGTATATTTATTACGTATAAATAAAAGCACATGCATATATTTGAGTAACCATTTAGATTTAAAATAGATATACATGTATGACACATCATATATACACATTTTATTATCTGTGCAACAAAAATGTTTAGTTTATGTATGTGTAATACACATCTTATGTCAAATACTTTTATTTTCAAATTGTTTTAAATTGTGCTTTATACAACTGAGTGGGCTTGACAAACCACCTGTAGAAACACTTCTCTCTCATGCACCTGACACTTTATTTAAACTCCATCTTACAAGAACTCAATAATGAAAACAATATTTACTAAAATTTTATTATAAATAGATTATATATATTATATAAATTAAATTATAAAAGTACCACAATCATGTTGCACTGCTTGCTTCAACCTTTAATACCTCTCTTGTCTCATGTGTATAGTTAAGTTTTGTGTTTCGTTAGATATGCATAGGTTTCTTTTTTTTTTTTTTTTTTTAAATAGCTCTTATGTCCAGCGTTGTTTGTATTCATGAATAATTTATGTAACATCGTGGTCCTGCGAGTCACGACATTTCGTTCCTCTGTATGTCCACACATGTAGCAAAATGACAGCAAAGCTTGACTTGACTAAGTTTTTAATAACTCTTTGCCCAGCACTAAATACCTAATTATTGTCGACCATAGATAAAATGTATCTTAAATTTGATGAAAGTTTGTGTTACAGGCAAAAAAACAAACATACCATCATACTGAATCACACATATTTAAAAATATTTTCTTTGTTCTAGGTCAGGGGTGTCCACATTTGGTCCTGGAGGGCCGGTGTCCTGTAAAGTTTAGTTCCAACCCCAATTAGACACACCTGGGCTAGCTAATCAAGCTCTTACTAGGCTTTCTAGAAACATCCACGCAGGTATGTTCAGGCAAGTTGGAGCTAAAATGTTTAGTATACAGGCCCTCCAGGACCGAGTTTGGACACTCCTATTCTAGGCCAATGGACCAAAACTCAATTCCTGGAGAGCTGCAGCTCTGCATAGTGTAGCTTCAACCATCTCCAACTCACATCTGCTTTATAGTCTCTAGTAGTCTTGAACACAGATTATTTGGACCAGCTGTGTTTTATTAGGGTTGGAACAAAACTGTGCAGAGCTGCGGCCCTCCAGGAATCAAGCTTGAGACCTATGCTCTAGGCATTAAAAGTTCAGGGCACTAAAATTATAAAACTGGTATTACTTGAAATTATAACAGAAAACAACATCCCAGTTTAAGAATGTTTGTTTACAGTTATTTAGTTCGATTATATAAGAAATATAAAAACCAAAAAACCTTGTAATCAGGGAATCTGATTAAATGGACCACGTATATTCTGGCTGGACAGTCCAGTTTCTTGGAGACCCGGAGACGACGTCGCTTCTCTTTATTACTATGGTCTGAGCTGTCATCAAGCTGAGGACAATAAAAATATACAGTTAATTTTTGTTTTGTTTAATTATTTTATTATATTATTATTATTCTCTTATTTTTAATCATCCTATTAGATTATATTTTTTCAATATACAATTGTGTTTTTAATTGGGCAACAAACAATATAGTTAATTGTGTTTTTTGGTTAAAGGTGCTGTTTTAGACTCTTCTAAAAAGTAAAAAATACCCTAATATGTTTGAAGATATTGAAGAAACATCCTTAGTGAACTTGTTCATCTGAAAAATGCTACAGTCTGATAGTCTGCTTTGAAAATGTGTTTTCCGTAACGGAACTTCTGTTTTAGTTTTAGTCCCTTTAACCTGCCCCAATGCCAGTTTAGCCATTTATATTTCAGCACCCAAGAGTTCCACATTAGGGGGTTATTAATTAGGAAATAAAATATTACAAACATAAACATTAGGTGAGCAGATTACATTGTTACCCTGTGTCCTAACAACAAACTACATGAAGCAATTTGTGTAAACACAGATACAGGGATACTGGAGCATTTTAAAGCCGAGAAGAACAGCTGGTCTGTTAATAAGCTGACATCTGAGCAATTCGCTGATGAATCGACTGATCTTAGTCGCTTTAAATGCTCCAGTTTCCCAGTATCTGTGATTACACTCAGTAAACAGTGAGTTCGGTGAACAGATGACCTTCATGGCCAATCACAGTGTGTTTTTGCTGAGCGCATGAACACAATGGCAAATCAACGCTGTTTAAGAACAAGCTTAACAGCGCTTAAATGTTGCGCTTAAATGGATGTTTTTAAAATTTTAGTACCGTTTGGTAATAAATTCCAGTATTTTGATAACACTAAAAACAAACAAACATTTATTCTGGATGCGATTCAACTTTGCCCAGCACTAATGATAAGCTTTTGCAATAAATAAGCTAGTGACGCAGTGGCGCAGTAGGTAGTGCTGTCGCCTCACAGCAAGAAGGTCGCCAGTTTGAGCTTCGGCTGGCTCAGTTGGCGATTCTGTGCGGAGTTTGCATGTTCTCCCTGTGTTCGCATGGGTTTCCCCCACAGTCCAGCGACATGCGGTACGGGTGAGTTGGGTCGGCTAAAAAATTGTCCGTAGTGTATGTGTGTGAATGAGTGTGTATGGATGTGTCCAGAGATGGGTTGCAGCTGGAAGGGCATCTGCTACATAAAACACATGCTGGATAAGTTGGCGGTTCATTCCGCTTAGCGACTGTGACTATGTGAGCATTTTAAGAGAGTTTAAAGCATTTTAATAGAGCATAAAGAAGGTTAATAGGTTGTTTTCAATCATGTAGTGTATATATATATATATATATATATATATATATATATATATATATATATATATATATATATATATATATATATATATATATATTTATTAGGGCTGTGAAATTAATCGAAAATTCGATTTCGGTTTCCAAAGATTATGAAAATCAATAATAGAGATGAAAATATTCATATACCACCCTCTTTCTTGTTGTACACATTTGTTGCTCTGCAAAGCTCAGTCAGTCTCACCTAAAAATGACTAAAAACATGTACTGTAATGTAACGTTTGCAGCACGGGATGCACATCATTCATTGATGAACATTCGATTCATTCATGTTTTTAAAGTGCAAAAGAGACCGCATGCTGCAGCTGTGTGTGTGCGGCACACACACAGCATGCGGTCAGCATTCGGTCTCATTCGCAGACTGTGCGCTCAGAGACAAGCAGAGCACACACATCTAAAGTCATCAATGCGAGAGCTTTAATGGTCAAATAGGTGTCAAAACGCTGTGTTTAGTTATTATCCATATTAACCCTCTTTTGTTTTATAAACAAACAAGTTGAGAATCAAAAGACATGTGAAAGAGAAAACATTAAAGTGACAGGCGCGATAGTTATGCTGTCGCCTGTTTTTATTATTATTAATCAAACAACAGGACAAAATCCCTCACTGCTCTTGACTGAACGACTTTTTCTAAAGTTTTTTTCTTACAGTGAAGATGCTTAAAGCACAGTTTGTTTCATATTTTTTTCTATTGTATTTTTTTTCTCTTTCTAGTTGTACACATTTGACTTTCCTTTGCAAAGTGGAAAATATTTTAACTGTATATATGCAGTTAAAGTCAAAATTATTAGCCCTCCTGAATTATTAGCGGCCCCTTTCCCTCCAATTACTGTTTAATGGAAAGATTTTTTTTCAACACATTTGTAAACATAATAGATTTAATTACTCATTCATAAGAAATTTCTTTTATCTTTGCCTTGATGACAGCACATAATTATTTAGAGATATTTTTCAAAATACAAGCATTCAGATTAAAATGTGATTCAAAGGCTTAATTAGGGTAATTAGGCAAGTCATTGTATAACAGTAGTTTCTTCTGCAGACAATCACACAACGTATTGCTTAAGGGGGCTAATATTGACCTTAAAATAGGTTTCAAAATATTTAAACCTGCTTCTATTCTAGCCAAAATAAAACAAATCAGTTTCTCCAGAAGAAAAAACAATATTATAGAAAATAATGTGCAAATATCCTGAATCTGTTAAACATCATTTGGGAAATATTCATAAAACAATATATATATATATATATATATATATATATATATATATATATACTTGCGTAAGTAAGTTGTCTAAATTCATATATATATATATATATATATATATATATATATATATATATATATATATATATATATATATATATATGTGTGTGTGTGTGTGTGTGTGTGTGTGTGTAAGAATTTTGACAACTTACGTACGTAACTATTTATCGACATACCAGCTGTTCCTGTCTCTTCTGTTTTTGGTGTTTGTGCTTGTCTGCGCCTCGGTGACAGGAGTAGACCATCCTTCCCACCAACATAAAGGGTATCCCGTCAAAAGGAACGTATTGGAGTTCCCATACAATACATTTGGATCCTAGTTTGGGATCTGTAAAAGCAAGTTAGCTACAGTAAGTAAATATGTGTTCTCAGAGAAACGACGCGGCTTGCTAATGCCTTGTTTGAATGTTTGAATAACTGCAGCCTGGCTCATTTAAGATTAACACAAAGAGTAACACAAGCTTACCCTCCACACCGAAAGACCTGTCTTTTGTCCAAACGACGAACTTTGTCATCGTGTCATGTACATAACTCTTAAAATTACGTTCGAAACACCGCTTTGAGGGGAACCTTTGAATATAACCGGCCGCCATTTCTGCACCAATTGTTGTTGTTTTTTTCGCGCAAGAGTTTAAAGAACTCTCGTCACTTCCGGCCGAAGCCACTTCTACTCTTTTATTTTTCTTTGCTAAAAATGACACCGAGAAATCTACCAAAATCTAAAAAGTTGCTGTTATTTTTTATTATCTAATTTGATTAGAATCTTTATAAAGCGTTTTTGTTTTGTTTTACATAAAACACAATCACACAATCGTGTAATTTATTGATTAGATTGATTTGTGGCTCACACACTTTTAGAAATTCAGCTCAGAAACCTAAATAAAATTATAAAATAAAAAAAACGAGTCCGAGTATTGCAAATGATTGTGATTGGTCCATTCTAATTTACGCTGAGAAAAGTAACACTTATCGCGCGGCACTGTTACACGTCTACATATGTTATAATTTCTAAATATATGTAAAATATTCTCGAATCACCAGTTAATAAACGAAATATTACATATTTTACCTATAACATTTTACATCACTGCACTGTAAAATTGTAGCATTTTTTAAAATAAGTATTTTATTTTGTATCAGCAGTTATTAATATTTTATAAAGGAACACATCAAATTTGTAAGTAACTAGTAAATAATCTTTCTCACAGAGAATGCACTGTAAAGTATTAAAATAAGAAATATGTCCAAACTCGTATGGTTGCTGATAAGCCCCGCCCATTTCAGAACTCGCTTGTCACTTTCCTTGACGCTCTGCCCTCTCGCTCTATTTCTAATGGGCTTGATCGAAGAGACCCAGTGGCTTTAGCTTCCTGCTATATTGAGGTCTCCTCTCGAGCTTCCTCTTCTCATTTCCGAATAAGCATGGGGAAGAATAGCGAGAACGGCGAGCAAACAATCTGCTGATGAGGAAAATGTTGAATCCACTGTAAAATGTTAGTTCTCTCAACCGTGACGTAAACAGTTTTGCATAACGAGTTGTCTCTGTGTATGTTTGTAAAGGCTGTCAAAATCAGAGGCTGTATAGATTTGCGTGAATGCACGATTGTATGCTTGTTTAGGTTTAATTTTGCATGCCTGTTCTATATTTGGATGAACTGTCTCGAGTGAGCAAATTTGAGTTTGCAATCTGCAATACGTGAATGTAGGTTATCTGGAGCTCATCTTTAATTGGGACAGCAGCATTTGAGCATCTCTATAGCCTAACGTAAATTTCTAGGTCACGTTTGTTGGTAGAATTAAAAGTAGTGGCTAATGGGGATTTTGTAGTACAAGCTTAAACTGTACAATAACCTTGTGCTTTGGAAAGAGAAGTTGTTTATTAAAATGTTGTTTTGTTTTTCTCCATGTAGCCTATAGCATTTAATTAACGGACTATGGAGAACTAAAGCCAATCTGGTTGATAATGGAGTCAGTCCATCAGTCTTTTTTTCTGAATGGGATCAGCTGACAGAGAGGAAGACATGAGTGGAAACTGATCAAGTCAAAGATGCTTCATCAAATATTCACCTCAAACACTGTCCACTTTCAGCATCACTTTTGGCCAGACTAGGATGTTAATGTTGAGGTTTTCACTAATTTGGACATGTTATGACATTCAGAATAATCTGAGATTTAATTTACTCTTTCTGCCATAAAACCACAAGAGCCATAATGCGTATCAGTTTTTGCCAGGCTCTGTTAACTGGAGCAATCATTTTAAACTTGCTCATCTTGTATTACGTCTCGCGGGCTCAGCAGCAAATGATGGAGAAGCGTCGAGAGCAAGGTAAAGGCTTAAAGAAAGCCTCTCTTCCTGTGTCAGGCCTAGGAGCGATGGGTAACCTCGTTGGTGGAAGCATGGTTGGAGGTGTTAAATTAGGAGGTCTTGAGGGAAACATGCGTGGTCCACGCGTCACGATCCTGGTTCGGGAATTTGAAGATTTTGAAAACTATGTTGGTGATGTTGCACGCTCCTTTCTGCGGCAGAGACCAGAATTACCCTTCCTCGCAGTTGCTGAAAATTCACCGTACCCTCCTTTGGCTCTTCCAGAGGGAGCACGGCTGCTGGTGATGTCCCCAAGTCCTGACCAGCCTCCACAAACTCACCGTCCCGAGTTCAACGTGCAGACAGAGTTTTCTTTGTTAGTTCCTGATGGTGTGGAGCTGGACCATGGTCGACAAGTTGAGCGTCTCATTCGGGAGCTGGAAGGGGAAGGTGGTGGGCCGGTCCGACTGGTTGCTGCACCAGTGCTGACCCGCTCTTCAGTGCAGTGCCTTCATCTTCGGGTCAATCTGCGGGAATGGACTGCCACTTACAGCCCTGCGGCCTCAGGGAGCAGTGGTAGCGTCTGCACAGCTCTGCAGGGAGACGCTGTTGTTCTTATTCGCACTGAGGACCTCTTCAATCTCTCAGTTCCCTTAGGGCGCCCCCTGATGTCTTCCTTGTTTGTCCAAACTTCTCTTCGAGGCTGGAAGGTTAAACTCCTGGAGGGACCTTCATTCTCAGCCAGTCATCGGCCTTTGTTTAGCTCTGCACACAACCAGTGGAAAGCTGATAGTCGCCTGAAAGATGCCACTAATCACCTCATGCGCAGCTTTGGCCTGAAGCGCCTGATCTTGCCTGATGGTAGAGATCAGTGGTTTGGCTGCAGTAAAGAGACTGCGCGATGTTTCGGGACAGTTCGAGATGACACACCGGAATATCTTTACATTGAGCGCTGGACTCCACCTTGCTGCTTACGTGCCCTCAGAGAGACCACTAAATACGTGATCAACATTCTCGAAAGCTCTGGTGTGCGCTACTGGCTGGAAGGGGGATCCTTATTGGGAGCTGCCAGACACCAAGATATAATCCCATGGGACTATGATGTAGACTTGGGCATCTACTTGGAGGATGTCCCAAATTGCGACTACCTAAAGAATCTTGACTCTGGTTCTCTGGTTGATGCTAACGGCTATGTGTGGGAGCGAGCTGTTGAAGGCGATTTCTACCGTGTTCAGTACAGCGAAACCAACCATTTGCATGTTGATTTATGGCCATTTTACCCCCGTAATGGAGTTATGACCAGGGACACTTGGACTGAGCACAAACAAGATGTGGAGTTCTCAGAGCATTTCCTGCAACCCCTGGTGCCAATGCCATTTGCTGGCATTACCACTTATGGTCCGAACAACCATCGTGCCTTCTTGGAACTCAAATTTGGAGAAGGGGTTATTGAGAACCCCCAGTACCCAAACCCTGCCAAGAAAAGACTAGACAGAAGTCGCACATTTGGATCGTAGCAATCAGGAAGTTATTGTGTGTGTTATTTATTGTGTGTGCATTGTTTGGGAAGTCATACATCTCTTAATATACTGTATGTAAAAGTACAGATAGTCAAAGTATGTACTTTTCTACACTGGTATATCCCAGACATGTCACAAAGACTAAAAAAGGAAAAAGGTCAGATTTTTATAAATATATATATATATATATATATATATATATATATATATATATATATATATATATATATATATATATATATATATATATGTCTGTAGCAATTAAACACTAACACAACTTAACATTTTTGTAAATAGATGAGGAACACCACTTTTACAAACCAGCCTGCATCACTAACTGTATTAACTCATCTTTTAAGTGTGGTAATATGTCAAATCATTTGATATGTGTAATAAGCAAACCAGAAAGCTTATTAAAACAGTGAAAGAGCTCTACTGATTTCAACTTAATGACCATTATAATACCTCGATGGACTTCCCAGCTAGATTTATTTGTGTTTAAAAGAAGTCTAATAGACATCTAAACATAGACAGCTTGGCTAAAACAAGGCTTAATTTGTGCTGTCAGTGAAAACTAATAGATGTCTAAGAATAGCCCAAAACTAGACCAGTCATCAGGAATGAATAACTACACACGTGAAGTGTGTCTAATTTGTTTACATGTATACTTTTGTATATTCTGATCTATTAGATATTTTTCTGACAGACTAAATTTAGCCTTGGTTTAGCCGACCTGTCTATGTTTAGACTTCTATTAAACACAAAAATGCTTGGTGGTTTTTTTGGATGTTTTCAATGATGTATATTATGACATGAGGGTATGTTGATGTTGAAAGAGGCTGAAATGCCCTTTTGAAATTCTGTTTTATTTTACTCCAGTGAAATGGTTCTAGCTGAACAAAAGTGCAAATGCCATTGAACAAAGCTACTGTTTTATGCACATTCACACTTTATTAATTATATTTTGCACCAAGTAATAATTTTGACTGAATACTCTCAATGACTGAATGTTGGATGTGTTTTTTTACGAATTGTTTTGATTCCAAAAATATATATTGCATGATCGTAACTTTGTACTTGTGTGGTTTAAATGTTTGTTTTGACTGTCAAACTGAGTTTAGCTTTTTTTTATTTATTTATTTATGTTTTAGCACCATTGGTTTCATAAATGTTGTTTGTTTGTGTTAAGTACAATACACTTTGTAAATACATAATGACCAGCAAATAGTTCAATGATTTAGAAAAAACAAACAACATAGAATATAAAAAAACAGACACATCTGTACCACTTGTTCTGTTTTAACATTTGGAAATAAAACAATGTACATAATTTCATTTGGGTGTTTAAGTTGTTGCAGCATACACAAATTGTAAAAGGTCAAAACGACCACAAGGTGGCGTGGTAGTCCATAATACATTCTCAATACTACACTTATTTTTTGAAGCACTACCTCATTAGTACCATTGAGAAAATCTATTTAAGATTTAAAAGCTTTTCTAAATTGTTGGTTATGTTTACACAAGTTGATTTTATGTTTTAAAACAGGAAAATTCTTATTGAATTTATAAAGTCGGCCAGTATATTGTAAAGCTCAAGAGTGCGCAAACTAGGGATTTCCTGATCAGGTGTACCGATCCCATAACCCGATCTGACACTTCTGTATTGCAAAATAAAAAGTTGGTTGTTCATTTTGAAAAAGATTTTGGAGGCTAAACTGGTAACGATTGGGGCACGGGTTGATCGCAAAGCTGAAGAGCCTTGTGCGTGTTGCGGATAGGGGCATCCGTGTGCAAAGGAGGGAGAACTTTCTCAGAGAGATAAAAAAAGGCAGGTGCTCGAGCACCCAAACCCCCCTTCTGCACGTGTCTGCTATTTATAATGAAGTAAAATGAAATAACTCTGCAAACGGACATAAAACAACTCCATCTTCACAGTTTTTTGCGGCTGCTCATTAACTCTTGATGAGTTCACTACACCGGTGATCAAACAAACGCGCACCGCAATTGACATGAAGGATTTGAATCACAAGTGACTTATTTTTGATTTCGAAAGCCGAAATACATATTAGTATAATCATTTACAGTTCATGAAATACACCACGGTTGTCTGTGAAAAGGGCAATAAACATATAGGCATGATCTGACAACGTGCTTACTTCATACAGTATCACATGTGCATTATTTGACCTTTTGTGCTGTCTGTAATTTCTTTTGCGCATGCGGGTCATTTTAGGACCATGATCTGTTCACACTGCAAATCTGATATTGGCCACATTTACAAAAGTAGTGTGAACAGCCATGCAAAAAAAGATAAAATCTGAAATAAAATCAAATTTGAGCACTAAGCCTGGCAGTGTGAACGTAGCTGCTCACTATACTGAGCCTATACTGTCTTTCGGATCAGATGTTAAAATGAGGTCCCGACTCTGTGGTCAATAAAAATCCCAGGATGTCCTTCGAAAAGAGTGGGGGTTTAACCCGGCTATCCTGCCCAAATTTGGCCACAGACCTCTGATCACCTAACTATCCCCATATCTTAATTGGCTTCATTAATCTGTCTCCTTTCCACCAATCAGCTGGTGTGTGGTGGATGCTGAACACTGGTGGTGGATGAGGAGATTCCCCTCAATGTGTAAAGTGCTTTAAGTGTCCAGAAAAGAGCTATAAATGTGAGGAGTTACTAATATTATTTTTTTTTTGTAGTAGTAGTAGTATTAGTAGTATATTTAAAAAAAACTGTAATTCACTAACAGCATTTAATTAAAACAATTATTTTCAGTCTGCTTTTTTGCAGCTCAGAAATAAAACAAAAAAAAAGTTTCCTACCCATCATGCTCACTCTTTTCTCATGTGGGATGGTGGGCCAAATGAAAGGTTACCATAGGCCAACTTTGGCCAACAGGCCCTAGTCTGTACATCTCGGGTTAAGTTAAACAACTTTGTATTAATTCCCCTTCATTTAGAGTATATTAATCCACTGACATCATGAGCCAAAACATTATGACCAGTCAATTAAATATTGTTTATCTTCTATCAGAGTTAAATCATAAAATCTAGATTAATTAGACAATAAAAGCAAACAATCTGTTCTCACTGCCAGATATGGACTAATCCATTGGGATGGGGTATTCAGGACCTAGGAGCAGTGAAAGAAGGTTGTCTCGAACATTTACCTCATGGGGACAGACAGAATCAGAATCTTTATTGCCATTGTACAAAATACAACAAAATTTACGTTTGCCCTTCCCTTCAGTGCAGTCCTATTTATTTAAAACAACAACAATAATAACGAGATCAAAAGATAAAATTGCAACAATATATTCATTAAAGGAGTAACAATACAAAACTAAAAGTGCATATGATGTGCGTATAAAGTGGCAAGTGCATTTTCTGGCAGCTTTTTAAATTTAAAAGTGAATAAAATGTGGGCCAGAAAGACATGCAATTTAATGTCCAAGCATATAAAGTGGCAAGTGCAAGTTATAAAGTGAGTAAGATTGAAATGATTTTGGCCAGAAACACCCTCAATTTAATGTCCATTCATTATTGCACCCCTTGAATATGTACTTTTTTTAGTCTGTTTGTTTTAGCTTTTATAGTCCTATATCGTCTCCCATTTTGAAAACATTTGAAATAGATTGTATGCTGGATGGGACGAGCTTTCAGGATGTTGCGTGCTTTGCTGTAGCAGCAGGCCTTATACAACTCCTCTATGGAGGGAAGAGTGCAGCCAAAGATTTTATGCATTGTGTTGACAATCCTTTGGAGAGCAGCGTTTTCCTAGCCAGTGCAACTGGCATACCACATTGGGATGCAATATGACAGCACACATGCTTTTGTGCTTTTTGGCGTCTGCTTCCATAGTGACCCATCGTTTCGATATTCTGTTGAGAATAACTTATTGTGTTCAAGGTTATCATACTGTTGACTGAACTTCCAAGACTGCTTTTGGAACCAGCATACCTAGAGTAAACTTAGGATTCATCAAGTCAGAGTTCAGGATTAAAAGGTTAGTTTACTCAAAAATAAAAATTGTGTTATTAATTACTTTCATGTAACCCCAGTCCTTTGAGATTTTCTTCTTCAAAAAACAATTTGCAATATTTTAGGTGAAATCTTGAAAAGACACCAGAAAATCCCCAAAACAGTCCATATGTTTTTAATGGTTCAATCAAACTATTCTAAAGCTACGAGAATACCTTTGTGCATAATTAACACAAAATAATGACTTTTTTAATAATGACAAGTTTTTTTCCTCAGTACATTCACGAGCACTGTGCACTGATGTAAGTCCCCAGGTGCCCAATCAGGACTTCCTCTTTAAGAAACAAAACACAGGCACATCTGTGGTTGTACCGTAATCAGTATAGCCAAGCATGACACTTAAATGTGCCAGTCTAGCAAAAGTCTTGTCGCCTACCCAAGTCTTAGGAACAACAAATAATACTTTGACTTTTAGTTGATCATTTGGCATCAGAAATGTTTTTTTTATGAAAGGAAAAGGCCTCTAGATTACACTTATTTTACCTAAATAAAATATGATCATGCCTTGATTTAATCATGGTTTATTGATTTAATTGGGACATTGAAGTCTGGCTTCGCTTAGACAACAGTTTTGCCACTTAAGTAAAGTAATCTGGAATGGCACAGAAAGTGTTCTTGCAGGACTCACAGAGTTCCTCAAGAATTTTTGGATTAATCTTCAATGCTCCTTCCTTCTAATCTCCATTCTACCCTAGACATGCTCAATAATGTTAATTTCTGGTGCCTGGGCTGGCCAATCCTGGAGCACCTTGACCTTCTTTTTTCTTTTGGGAACTTTGATGTGGAGGCTGATGTATGAGAATGAGTCCTATCCTGCTAAAGAATTTGCTATTTCCTGTGGTTTGTAATGTAATGGGCAGCACAAATGTCTTGACATCTCAGGTTGTTGGTGTTGCCATCCACTCTGCAGATCTCTCGCACTGCCCCATACTGAATGTAACCCCAAACCATGATTTTTTCATTCACTAACCTTGACTGATTTCTATGAGAATCTTGGGTCCGTGTGGGGCCCAACAGGTCTTCTGCAGTATTTGTTATAATTGGGATGCAGTTTTACAGATGACTCATTGGAAAAATATACCTTTTGCCACTTTTCCAAATGATCAACTAGAAATCAAGTTACTATTTGTTGCTCTTACAACTGAGATCAATGACAAGACTTGTCAAGTAGTGTAAACTGCCACTGAGGTAAAAAAAAAACATTTAAATAAAGTAATTTTTTTTAACTAATGTGCCCTCCAAAGGATTCTTAGCACTTAATAATACTCTGACTGATCTACTGAAAGGGGGGTTGGGGTACATCTAAAATATCTTTAACTGTGTTCCGAACAAAGGTCTCAGGAGTTTGGAATGACATGGATGTCTGTAATTATTAACAATTAAAATTTTGGGGTGAACGAACATTTTAATGAGAAAGTAGTTGGAACAAGCCAGATGATGTTCTCGGGCCAGGAGTTTTCAAGCTACCTATCACTCCTGATTCTGAGTTGGGTTTCTCTGGGAAACAGGGAAGATCTGGCAAACCCTGGGTCTGGTTATTCTTATGGATCTAGTTGTTAACCAGGTACAATCCTTCATGGTGCTTAATTGGTGGATTGGCCCATTTAAGCTATAATGAACACAGTGAAGCTTGCTCAGCAATGACTTGGCAAGCACGATAAAGAGCTCAAGGTGTTGCCCTGACCTTTGAATTCCTTAAGATCTTAGTCAAATTGAGAATTTGTGGGAGGTGCCAGACTAACAAGTTCAAACCACAATGGCTCCACCCATAGCAACACACAGAGCTTGAAGAGTTTGCCACAAATGTCCTGGTGCCAGAAACCACAGGGTGCCTTCAGGGCATGTATAGACTGCAACCACAAGTGTAGGCCACTGTGGGATATCAAAGGCAGTAAAGGATTATATCTATGCTGCCTTCAAAAACCAGTCAGATGTAAAGTCAGGAAATAAAGCTAGATTTGGATTCAGATGTGCCTTAATGACTTCCTTGGAATGCATGCTTGGAGGGAACATCTTTCAGATGCAGCTGTTGAATCTATTTTGTATGGTTTTGGAAGCACATTAAACAGTACAGTATATTGGCAGATGGCCATAATGGTTGGTTCATCAGTGTAGATCTTTGGTGCACTTCACAGCCCTACAGAATTCAGCTTCAACCCCACTGATCCAGCTTATCAAGTTCTTCGGGCATTATTTTGAAAACTACAGTTATGTATGGAAGAGCAGGACTGGAATAAAACTCTGCAGAACTGAGGCTCTCCAGTAACTCCAGAAGTTTTGCATTTCGGGAGTCATGAAATTTTAGTGTCACCAAGTTTGAAAAAAATCTGAAGTGGTACACTAACTCAGTGTTTCTCAACCACATTCCTGGAGGACCACCAACACTGCATGTTTTGGATGTCTCCATTGTCAGTCACACTCATTACTTTTAGTCTCTGCTAATGAGCTGATGATCTGAATCAGGTGTGTTTAGTTAAGGAGACCTGGAAAATATGCAAAGGTCTTCCAGGAGCATGGGCTGCGTCCAAAGTTGCCTGCTAATCATTAGGTAATGCATTTGAATTTAAACATACTACTTGGCTGTTAGAAAAGTACATTACATACAGTCTGAATGTGAACAGTACAAATGGAACTTGGATGTACTACATCTACCATTTTGTCATGATTGAGTGACCAACACACATCAGCTGGGTCGCTTCACATTCACTCCCATTAATAAGTTCATGGGATAGTGTAGCGTGCATCGGATCTGCACTTCAGAATCTTGCCAGAAGTAGGTCATCCGGGTACTTCTCGCATACTTTTTTTCGAATTCTATGAATTTGCATACAGTTTTTAGCATACTATACTGTATGGAAGCATGCAATTTTGAACATAACCGTGGTTGACAAACACTGCACCAACAAACTCCACGATCAAAGGTTAAAAGCAGCCAACTACAATTGAAGATTTAGTTTTATATTATTTTATATGCCTGACATTAAAACCATGTGGAATCCTCTTGAATGGTCACGTAATGAACATTGGTTTCCTCTACAAACAAAACTAGCAAAATCATTTCTTGTTGTCCTTGGTACTAGCACACGAAGTGAAATAATTTTTCTTTGGCCAGCAACACTGCAACAAAGCAAAGAGGAATCCTGCATCTCTCTCACGTGGATGCGCTTCCATGAGCTTGACCAAAGACGGTCTGTGGCTAAAGGATGATAGCGGGGATGACTTGTGTTCTTTATAAAGTTGTATAAAGTACGATTTTATTCCTTATTTCTGTCAAAAACAGGGTAAATATAATATGATTACATTGCAAGGCACGCATTTTTCATAATTCCGTTGCGTTTCTTTTCTTTTTCTACATGGTCAGCATGTTAAAATATCATGTAAGCATTTGTTTGTTTTCTGTGTCTACAGATATTTTATTTATTTTAATAACTATTTGTTTTATTTATTCATAGTTTACTTGTTTTCACTTTGGCTGTTTATTGTCACTCGAATTGTTGAACAATTTAATTTCTGAAGTAAAAAAAAAAAATTCTAATCAAATATTAAAGTTTTTTTTTTAAATTAAACTACTTGTTATATAACAGATTATTACGTGCGTGCACCTGGATGTTTGCATCTCCAGGCTGGTTGAAGGCTAATATATTAACTCATTTTGTATTTTATTATTTTATTTTGTTTTCAATATGCATTTTAGGTTTCAAGTGTAGCTGACTTCTTTTACTTTCCATAGCCTACATAAAAAAAAAATTCAAAGGTAATACGTAGCCTAAATTTTTTTCTTTATTATTATTATTTTTTATGCATTTTCAATTTTAACTATTTATGTATTATTTATTTATTCAAGGTAGTTATTGTTTGCGGGTGAGCTGTATTGTTAACGAGAACATTTTTTTCTTGCCGAACTGGTTTCAGTAAAAAGTTTCACTTTTTAGCTATTATTACAGCTGAATACTTGTTAAATAATAAAGTTACTTTAATAACTTAGTAAAGAATTACAGGATGCACATGTTCGTTTTGCATACAGGAAGCCTATGACACAGATGTTAAATAACAATGCTGCGTACAGCTTTTAATTTTTATATTACTCTGTAACTTTAAAAAAAAATGTAATATTGACAATTTATGTTAGGCCTATGAAATGGTTGCATTCGGCTAAAAATGAATGAAAGACGTTTTGAGAAGGATTTCTTTCTGTCTTTAACTAGTAGCTCAAAACACAGGCAGTCGAATAACTTGAGTATTGTTTTGAAAAGAAATCAATTATCAGAAACTAGTAGTTAGTAGTCATGCAAGCCCTAACATTCACATCCATATTTATATACTCGTGTCACAAGGCTGCTTTTTGAATGTATCTTGAATTTGAATAGCACATAGGTTAGTGTATATTCCATTCAGCTGTTTTTATGTCAGCTTAAAATATTTAATCTATAATGCTCAAAGCATAGTTGTGTGTCTAATATTAAACTTTTATGACAAGTAGCCATGTAATAAGCAAGTTAAAGTGCATCCAGGTGGTTGTTTTTTTCAGAATAAAGCCATTCAATAGTATTCAGGGCTTTATTCTGTGAAAACAACCTGGATGCTCTTATGTAGATACTGTACACAATATATGAAGAATCTAATTGCAAAATCCCATGGTAAACCATTCAGAATTCCAGAGAACTGCATGATAAACCATTCACTGTGAAGGATAAGTACAACTGTTATCCAAATTGCCAAATCTAAAAAATCTAAAATCAGCACCTACCTGATTTTAGTGATTGAAAAAAGGATGACACCACAGTTAATTCATTATAAAAAGAGACTTTATTCTGCAGTCAGTGTGGAGTACATTCACAGGTTCTCTTAACAGTACTCTTTGGCTTCACCGATGACATCATCAAACGACCATTTACAGCAACCATTCATTAAACATGCACACAGACATACTACAGCCACCTGGAATGACAAGCCTATACAGTACACCACATACTACAGGCTTTTAAAGGAGTGAAAGCTGAACAGATGCCTCATTTAAAATAATACATCTGTTATTTGAAATGACATCAAACAGAACGAAACATAAATGAGAGACTTAATGGTGTGGATTCCAAGCACCAAACACCCTATTATATATATATATATATATATATATATATATATATATATATATATATATATATATATATATATATATATATATATATATATATATATACACACACACACATACATACACACGTGTTTGAATATAGATCTTTGGTCAGATTTAAGCACTCGCTGATTAACCGCAAGCTAAACTGAAGTGATTTCTACAAACACTAATTAAAAACTTACAAAATTTAATGTGGCTGAAAACAACACTGTGAGGGATAAACACAATTATTACTATGGTGATGAACGTATACATGTCCGAGATCACAATTTTCATAACTTATTTCCTTTGGGTCTAGCTAAAGTTCTTTGTATTAGATGTTTAATCAGCAACAATCAGTTTAAATGCACTGAACACACAATTTTTAGCCCTCACAGCTTGTTTTTATCTACATCAGATTGAAAATATGGCAGCACCACGACATCTATTGTATTGAATTGAATTTCACCATGATAAATATTTGGTCAACATAGAGTACACTGACGAACGTCTCTCACCCTGTCGTCCAATAATTTCCTTCTGCTGGTGTGTTTAGGTTACACATTTATAAAACATTTTTATAACATTTAAAAAAAAGCTGAATAAGTAATCCAGTCAAACTAGTAGTTACAGTTAAATATTCAACAGTAAATGGTGTTTAAAGGGATAGTTTACCCAAAACAGATCATCATTTGCTTACCCTTCACTTGTCCCAAACCTGTTTGAGTTCTTTTGTTACTAAAACTAGTAACCCTTGACTTTAATAGTGTTTGCTTTTTCAACTATTAAAGTTAATAGCTGCAACTCATCACACAGTGATACCGGTAAATATCTAGTAGATTACTGGAATGACTTTACTGGTACAAACAAGAAGGCTACGGAATTTTTCCGGAAAAGACAAATTCACACATCTATTGTAAAATACCAGTAAATTCTGACATCATTAACCAAAAATGAGCTCTAAAAGGCTGTGCTTGTTTTAAACAATCACACATGATCCTTTTCTGAAAAAAAATGCTGGTAATTTTCTGGAAAGGTCTTTATGTGTGAAAGGGGCTAATGGTTACAGTTTTCATAATTTTTCTAAATATGTGTGTGTTCAACAGAACAAAGAAACTCGAACAAGTTTGGAAAGTGAGTAAATAGTGAGTAAACATTTATTTTTGGTTGAACTATCCATTTAAAACTATTTACTCTTACACAATATCTACCTTCAGAAAACAGCAGGCATATTATATTTGTGCTCTTCTGCAATATAAATTTTTTTTTAATAAAATTAAAACACAAAACGTTAGACTTCATTTCTGTATACTTGACCATAAAAAGATTAGCAAATGTTTCTTTTTTAAAACAAATTTCTAAAACCGAAAACAAAGTAGAACAAAAATTCTGGATTCCACAATACCTTCATGTTGTCCCAACACAAATCCATTAAGTTAACTTAATTGTTTTTAAAATAAATTTAAGTGGATTGAACACCAAAATACATGTGTTTCAGCGCATTTTAAATAAGGAGTTTGAACAAGCATCAAAAATCATTATTTTGAGTGTAGATTCGACAGAAAAAAAAAAGTGTTTCAAACAAACATTCATACACCACACAAAGGAGAAGCTGCTTAATCTCATGCTAGCTTTAAAACAAAACAAAAATCTGTTTCCGTCTAGATTCACTTCCTTATCATTGGAATTCATCTAAAACGGAACAAAACTTGAGCATATCCCACCTTTTTTGTGTGCAGACATGGACCTGCACACAGTGAGCTTTCTCACCTGCAGCCTCAAGGCCATTTCCACAGTCTCAGACAAACAACCTTGAAGCTTTGAGACACAAGGCGTACTCTCTGCATGTGACCCATAGATTATTGTGCCGGCATTAACCTTCAAACATAACTTGACCATTGCTGACATTTATTAGTGTAGGCATAAAGACGAAGAAGGCAAAAATCAGCTCTTAACAGTCAAAGTTCAAGGCTTCCTGCAACATTTTTTAATAGATAGAGTATCAGCACTTGTTAGTGTGACCGGCATCTGAGGTGTTTTAAAGGGAATCGGCAGGAATGAGGTATTTCAGAGCGCCATTATATTATGTGTGTGTTGTGTTAGAAAGGGAAGGATTTAAGATTATTTCTGCATGTGCTTTGGCTTATATCAGGAAAATATTTTGCACTAAAACAGCTGAGTTTTCATTTAGGAGCATATTCAGAATAATTAGGGGTATGCATAATATTAATAATAATAATAATAATTAAATCATAGATAATAGCAGTATTTTAAAAGGCCGGATTTAAAAGGACTTAAGCAAACATAAAAAAAGGAAAAAGAAAAATGCCAAAAATGTTTGACCAGGATCTAATAAATAATTCAAGCATTTCCTCACCTAAATGTGCATAGGTTTTGACTCTTCATGAAGAGCTGGGCATAGAAGAAGGTCAAAATGACGTAGTCTTTGTTTTGTCTTGATCTAAGCCTGCCTCTGTTCCTGGTCTCAGTGTAGACAGAGACTGATTTGGTGTGATCAAGCTGGTAGGAAAGTGTGTTGGAATATTGCAGAAAAGTCTACATGACGGACTCTTTTTCACAAGGTTTGGGTCCAGCGGCCTCTTCTGGTTCAAAGTTGCCCTGTTTTTCGATGAGTGGACGAATTTCTGGTTTGGGAGTGGCATCATCCTCTTCTACTCGTATCTTATCCAGCTCCTCCTCCTCGTTTTTGTTGGGATGGCGATCAACCAAATACTGGAGAAGACCTGCTCCATAGGCATCACCTTCAACATTGATGACTGTGCATGTGCGATCACTAAATGAAGAAAAAAAAGATAAATTTAAGATAAAAGATAAATAAAAGCTTTTTTTTTTTTTTTTACATTTTCAATTACATTTTAAAAGATTTACTCATATTTTACAACACTTTTTAGAAGATAATATACAAATCATAAATTCCAGAGTTTAAAGGGTCACAAAACACCAAAACACATTTTTTGAGCTGTTGACAGTCGTATATGTGTCCCACACTGCTATAAACACTATTAGGAAACATATATCTCACTAAAAAGTGAAAATTGGTAGTTTTTGCGTTATTTCGAGCAAATTCGTATTTCCGGTTTGAAACTAATTTTTGAAGCTGCGTCACGGCCATGAGATCTTAGCGTGTATTCCAGCGTGTAGACTGGACGTCTGTACCAGGGCGTCCCGTATTACGTCTCCGAGTGTGCTGCATTAATGCATGAGTAAGGCTTGGTTCAAACCAATTAGCGCGCTCTATTGTGCAACTTCATTAATATTCATTATTTTTACAGTGTAGACGGCAGAGACGCCACATTGTGTTGGTAAAACAAGCGTGCAGTGTTGCTTTCATAATTTGCTGAAGTCAAGTTTGGTTTTTATTTTCTCTCTGTGAGAGTGCAGCTGGACTACGTGTGGATTACAGTGTACACGATGCGGTGCGACAACAATAACTTGTTTACCCGAGAGCTTTTCTCTTCTGCAAATGGAGATCCGGATTCGCTGCTTGTCTCCTCTTAATAAAGACGCGGTTCTAGTTTTGGTAAGTGAGCGACCAATGGTCTTTGTTTATTCAGTTTATTCATATCGAACTAACTATTACACCGAGTGTAAACATGTTAGCACCACAACCAAAATATTACCGTCGTGTAGGATTTTCACCGCATTTTGAGACCGGAATAACACATGTGGCTTACCTGCCGAGTGCATTTTTGTTACAGAGAAAGGCAGAGTTTATTTTTTCTCTCATTCGCTGTGCGGTATAATAACATTGCATGAAAAATACACGCTTACAGCAGTTCCTCGAATCAAATATCTTGTTTGTCACGAGGGGCATGAATGAATTCCCTGAATGAAAGAGCCAAACTGCAGTTAAAGTCCACCATTTAATAATTTGGCAAATAATTCGATTACAGATGTCCATATAAACACAGTCACTTTCTCCCCTGTGTGTGTGTGTTTTGACGCTGAAACTCAGCGTGTGGTCAAACCGACACTCCAACACCATCCCTCTTTTGCTCCTCCGACACTCCCCCCTAAACAGAGCTGGACACGCCGACTTTTCTGGCTTTTTCTAAATTAGAGGTGTGAAAACATCCTGCTGAAACGAGGGGGTTTCATGGCCCTTTAAAGATGAAACATTTCACATGACTATTATTGTAAAACTAACAAACAACCAGTATCAAAAGTATCAACAAAACCAGAATATCAGAAAGGAAAACTGAAAAAAATCCCATAAAGTGAAAAAATTAAATAATTAAAAACAATATCTATTTAGCAATCCATGTAATTTTCTATAGAAAAAATATATTTTTTGTATTTCTTATAGTAAATATTTCAGTAAGTAAAAACTAAATGAACTACTTGTTTTATTTTAGAGCAAGTCAATGTTTATTTCATTGAATTCACACTGATTTGATATATTATGCACTGATTTTATACTTTATGCTTTTGCAATAAAAAAATGCTGTGCATCAGAAATTAGAGTGAAATTTGTGAAATGTGGAGACATTACATAGGTTTCCATTGTTTTATACCGTACAAACTGTATTATCTCTTTGCCCAATCCCACCCTACCTCTAAAACCAACCCTCACAAAAAAAACTTTCAGTAAAACTTTCTGCAAAAAAAAAAACCTCATTCTGTGTCATTAATAAGCTTTTTGAGAAATAACATCCGCAATGTTCTCATATTACAACAAGTTCTTGTAATACCCGTGTCATACCCATGTCATTTTACAGATTTGTGTCCAGAATTTTAGCAAAATATAACACTAAATGTAAAATATATATGTCCAGCCAAAACCTGTAATACTAATTCAAATTAATTGCATTCATTATTATTAACATTGTTTTGTTATTCATTTAATTTGAATAAATTGTACTACTTTTTTTCAATTTTAATTTGTCATCATAATTACTCCCCACCTTCCCACACCACACAATCCCATCAAGCAGACACTCACACAAGCCAGTCCACAGCCAGGATGAGGGACAGGTCATTGGTTGGCAGCCCCACTGACTCCAGAATGATGGCCAGCGTCAACACTCCTCCAGCAGGAATCCCAGCAGCCCCCACACTGGACGCCGTCGCAGTCACACTAACACACATGATGATAAAGTCAATCTGAAGCCTCAGACTGCAGCAGTATGAAGGTAAACAACAGTCCGTGTACTCACAGGATAGTGATGACCTGCACAAAGTTCAGTGGGATCCCGTTCAGCTGAGCGATAAACACAGCAGCGACGCACTGGAAACATGCAGCTCCGTCCATGTTGACGGTTGCACCTATGGGCAGGATGAAGCGACTGATGTGCTTGGACACGCCGTTGTTTTCCTCAACACACTTCATCATTAGGGGCAATGTTGCAGAGCTGGGAAGAAAAAAAACAATAACAAAATTGTCAATTTACAGCGATTTAAGCTTCGAAAGCAATTATAGGTGTTCTTCATTAATATTGGCACCCTTGATAAACATGAGCTATGTGTATGTTGTTGAACCATTTGCTGTTTAAAGTATTAACAAAAATGCTAATTGGAAATACATGTTCGGCCTACTTTTTTGTGAAGCTGTATAAACCTATTTGCACATACAAGACTGTTATTTGAAATGAAGACACACAACAAGTGTGTGTGCACATAAGTTGCAGCACACACACACTTTTTTCAGGCACACCAACAGCACAGAGAGTAGTTGACTTGAATTTGAGTTTTTACCCTGATGGAGGCCATTTTTAACATATTTTTGTTTAAAGTTTAAGCTAAAGATTAAGAGAGTAAATAAAAACATTTATCATTGCCTTCTTTGCTCTTTTACCAAGGCCGTCAACATTAGTGGAACGCACTGTAAATCACAGATACAAATTTACCATTCAACAATACAACACAACAAATGTGAACGCTAATACTGTTATACATGATCATTTTGTCCTTTTAAAGGTTGCATGTTGTGGCATCATGTCCTATTTTTGTCTCTGGTACATGTTGTGATCATATTTTTGGTTACCCAACATAGTGTGCAAGGAAGTAGACAGAGATCTATCTTTTGAGCAGTCTCTAGATTAAAATAACAGCATTCACACTTTCTCAAATGAACTACACTGTGAACACACCCAGCATCTTGTTTTGTTGTATCACAACTCATTTCTGCAATAATGGTATTTGAAATATCCATTTTGCAGAGAGGTGAGATAAGAGTAATTCCAGCATTTTCAGTAAAAACTTAACATAAATACACAAAGTATGTGCTAACATAATATTGAAACATCTGTTTATATTTACTAAAAGAACTAACCACAGATTTATATGGGACCAGAAAAATATCAATCTGTAAAAGTTTTTTTTTACATTTTAAATAAGGAAAAATAAACGTGTTATAGTTGTGACCAATAACGTCTTTAAATTTATAGTATACAACTTTGTAGAAGTTCTTTGAATTCAAATGCACAACTCCAAAGAAGTAATACTAATCAAAAAGATAATAGCTGGCTTACAATGGAACAAAATTGATTGACTATTTTATTTTAAATTGTTTGCATTTATGAGAAAAAAAATCTTCGCTATAGATGTGACACCTAGGGCTGTGACCATGGCAATTTTTTACAACCGCGGTGGTAAGTCACCAACAACCGCCGGTGTTGCGGTGGTCTTGATCTCTAAAGAAAAACAAAAAAACACGCAAAAAAAATTTGTCGTTAAATACATTATAGCAGAGACGCAACTGCCTGTCATTTTCACATTCTTTTTTTAGTTAGGGGATAGGTCTATATTGGGGATAGGTCGAGTAACCTAATAAAAATATTTTGTTGGACACTGCACAGTAGTCTACACTACAATTAATAATATAATTTATTATATTCATTATTTTTCAAACTAAGCTATACAATTGATAAAATGCCTTTTTAATGTTTGATTTTATTTTAACATCGCTAACAGTTGTAATAAGAAACATCCCATTATGCAGCAGTAGTCTTAGGTTAGTACACTTAGAAATGCCTTTTGAGTTTAAAGATGATCAGCCTGCGAAGTCAAGTTTACAGTGTCATAAATGAAATGGGTATAGTGCATGAGTAAAGGGGATTTGCTGCATCAGCCTCTCGTATGCGCTGCAGGTAGGCTGAATGATAATCTTTAATAAATATGCAATACAAAACTTTAAACATTTGTTTTTTGAAATAAAACGGAAAGAAATAAGGTGTAAAATATAACTTAAACCACTGGTCTGGCGCTGATCATTTGTTTGTAGCGAGAAGAAAAAAAAAACAGATGAAAACCTGGCTGGGGAGATGGCGATAACAGGGATTATCTGTTCTTCAGAAAAGATTGTAGACATGACATTGTGAAGGCGTTTATCATACAACGGAATTCGTGTTTATGATCACTAATTAATATTAATTGCATATTAATAACTCTTCTCTCTCTAGACTTTGTTTTAAGGATTGTTTTTGTCGGCGCAATATAGTCTAGGTTTATTGCATGTACGAATCAGATTATGAAGAATGATTAAAAGCTTGCATTTATTATTGCATACTTTCCGCAAGTCATTTTGTTTATCTTGCCTATTTATTTTTTTTAAGTGGTGAGAACATTATTCACTGGCAAAAATGTTCCTCCCATAACACCAACAAATAAATTAGCCTACCTAAGTTAATTTACATTTTATGTAAAAAGGAATAATTTATAGCTTAATTAAATATTGATTACTAAAACATCCGTATAAATGTACGTGTATATTTTTGAACAACTAATAAAACAACACAATACAGCTTACAAATATTGTAGTTAAATATTAAATAACTTTAACTGCTTGAAACAGTATAATAATAATTAAATGTTACATTAAGAACTTCACTAATAGCCTAAATGGCACAAATCAGTAATATATAAATAGTAATAATTATAAGAGGTCAAAAATATTAGCCTACTAGTATCAGTATAAGTCAGAAATTTAAAAAAAAAACAGCGTAGGTTCTCTTCACTTTTTGTTTTTTAGTCATATTTAAAAAATTTTGTCTAACATGTTGACTTTGTCCGGTTTAAGTGAAGACCTAATTGGGGTTATAATGTTTCCAGCAAAACACGTTTAGACGGTGTGCTTGTATCGCAAATGCAAAGATCCTTTTTCACAATCGTGCAGAAGAGGGTTTCATCAATGGATTTGCTCTTCAGTGTTTGGACTTTTTTTTAAAAACACTTTAGAAACACTTTTTTTAAACAAACCCTACAAAAAGCTTAATCCAAATGAATTGGTTCACCTATCTCAGTCGGTCCAAAATGTACCCAGTGGTAAGATTTCGTTTTATAACAAGATTCAAAGTTAAACTTGAACTTGCTGAATCACACCTAATGTTATATTCTAACAGAAATGTAATACTTGGCAACATATCTAATTTGTCTTTTAAAGTGCGTGACGTCACATACTACCGGCGGTGGCAATGGACAACCGCGGTGGAAACTGACCCCCGCGGTGACCATCACAGCCCTAGACAGTTGTGAAATTGCCACTTTTGTGACTTTGTCAATGTTTTCAAACAGTTATATTGTATTAACCAAAGACGTTTTTACAGTACTGTAAAATACAAGCCTACACAAAAAAAAAAAAAAAACTTACCAAGGGTTTTGCTATTTTGGCGAAAACATTTTTCATGGCATTGTTGACATTTGCACGGGATTGTTTATAAAATGTTATTTGTGTGCTGCATGTATAGGTTGTTTACCCAAATCTGACCAATCAGAAGGGACCTTACTATTTTTATACCCTCCTCCCTAGTTGGTGCAATTACGCTATTGGCTTAACTGGTCCCAACAGTGAACGGAGTGCCACAGAGCAGAGAGCTGAAAATAAATACTAATTGTGGCAGTAAAGAGAAGCAATGAAAATAACAACAGCCAGTAAGAATATGAATGTCTGCTTTGAGTAATTTAGTCATTCAAAGTATTTTAAAATCTAAATGTGTGGACCTTGACATCTATTACACATTTATTTTAGTACTATCATTACATACTAATGGATTTTTTAAATTGCTGATAAAACTAGCATTTTTCCAGAGAAAAGTAATATCACACCAATATTGTAATCAGAATACAACATTGCATATAGTATCACTTTGACTGTATTAAGTAACCCAATAATATACTTCATAACTGAAATGAAAAAAGATGTACATTTATAAACTATGGCTGCTCAAAAGATCGCAAAATTATCGTTATCACGATAATGGTATATGTAATAAAAGTATTGCAGACGTGTGAGGAATTACATTTAATGTATGCATTGCTTATCTACATTTGCCCAATCATATAAGGGCCTTACTATCTATATTCATTAGCGCTGTCAAAATTAGTGCGTTAACGCATGCGATTAATTTTAAATAATTAACACGTAAAAAAAATTTATGCAATTAACACAGTTGCAGATTTTTTTTACTTCCTGTTGTGGTGGACGTGTGTTTAACATGCAAGAAATGTGGATAAGACCAAGAAAGCACTTTTTGAAGGCAAGTTTCAGTATAAAACAATTAGTCGCATCACCAGGCTCTCCAAAGTTTCATGCAATTTCGGGTGTTTCATTTTTTACTTTCGACTTCTGTTGTTGATACCGCATGGCGAACAGAAAGAGGCGTGTGCGCGTGAGACGTACCTGAAGGACGGTGGGGGTGAGTTGTGCACGACATAGGCTACCTGAAGAGCTAGGAGGGATGCGGGGAAGAGGGGTGTGCAATGTATTTAACGACCGGTTTGCGAGAAATTATCATTCATTTGCGGGCATTTGGGAGTCTCTGTGCACTTGCGGGACACTCCTAGTCTTAGCAACTGGATGAATGTAAAGAAGGATTAAGCAAAATTGTTTCTACTCTATAATTAATGTTCTCAACTCACAGCAATAAAACTTTACAATGAGTGCAACAGTTTGTATTCTATAGCTTATTATTATATTTTTTCATTTTCCATATCTGCAATTCCTGTATTTTGGCTTTTTTTTTTGCAGTCCACTTAGAATCCAACATGGAAATCAATGTTTTCTTTATTGGCATTGATTGTTTTGAAATTTAAATGTGATTAACATGCCTGTGTTTTAATTTCTTTAATAAATATGGCTGTCAAGCCAGGATCTTGATGGTTTATTGTGGGTATGTTGTTTACATGAAGAAATCTGTGTTACAAGTTAAACAAAAATTCTATTAAACATTTATATTTTGAATTTTAATTCTAATAAACAATTATATTTTGAATTTAAATAGTTTTTGTCTTGCGTTTACATTAATTTTACATTTGAATAGCCAAAATTACAAGTTTCAGTATTTTAAATGCGATTAATCATGAATAATTAAAAAAAAAGGTGCGATTAATTAGTTAATTTCTTTTAATCGATTGACAGCACTAATATTTATATTATAATATCCACCTCCCCATAAATTGCTGTTCTGCTATTGGCTGGAGAGACCCAAAGATGAACCCACAGTTGAAAATAAATACCAATGGCTAGAGTAGAGAAGAGAGAAAAATAACAGCCAATCAGATTCAAAAATATCTCCTGAGGTTTTTATTTATTTATTGGTGTTTTAAAGACTAAATGTTTGTACCTTGACAAAGTTTCATTCATTTTCTTGTCGGCTTAGTTCCTTTATTAATCCAGGGTCGCCACAGCGGAATGAACCGCCAACTTATCCAACACGTTTTTACGCAGCGGATGCCCTTCCAGCCGCAACCCATCTCTGGGAAACACACACACACACACACACTGGGCAATTTAGCCTACCCAATTCATCTGTACCACATGTCTTTGGACAGTGGGGGAAACCAGAGCACCCAGAGGAAACCCACGTGCACGCAGGGAGAACATGCAAACTCCACACAGAACGCCAACTGAGCCGAGGTTCGAACCAGCAACCTTCTTGCTGTGAGACGACAGCACTAACTACTGCGTTGCCCCTTGACAAAGTTTTGTAGTCAGAATTAGAATGAATAAGATTGGAAAAAACCTTTACCTGTTTATTTTTAATATACTTAAATGATCTAAAAACTAATAAAGAAATACAATTTTTCTAGGGAAATGTTACATCATAATTATTAGCGCTATCACGATGCTCAACAATACAGAATATTTTCCCAGTATTATGCAAACCTAAAACAGATAGATTCACCTTGAAAATGAATACTCTTAAGAATCTCTCTTTGCAGTTTACCAATTCATGGAAGTGCGAATGTGAAAAAGGAACCTTTATTTATTGAAACAGCAGTTGTTCGTTTACCTGGAGGAGGTTCCGAATGCAGTAGCCAAAGCAGTGACCAATCCCAGCAAGAAAGTGTAGGGGTTCTTCCGTGTAATTATGAAGTAAATGAGAGGAAGGACGAGGAGCCCGTGGATGGCATGACCAATGACACAGCAGGCGATGTACTTCCCCAAGCTGGTGAACAGCAAGCTAACATCCTCCATTTCCACAATCTTGGCAGCAACCAAGAACATAATACCCAGAGGTGCATACCTGTAGAAATGATGATATGGTGTGATAAAAAGCAAAGAGATTAATGGATAGGGCTTCAAAATACAATCAAATCTGGAGCAAAATCAATAAAAAGTACATCATGTTTCCTTACCACATGATCCAGGAGACCAGCACCATGGTGGCCTCATTGAAAGAGTTGAAGAACTTCATAAGGATCACTCCTTCCTCTCCAAGCTTCCTCAAAGCCACACCAAAGGCCATGGCAAACACAATAAGACCCAGAATGTTCATGCCATCCACATCTGTACCGACTGGAACCTAAAATGCAAATCCATAATTTACAAAACCCTATCAAACCACTAAGATTTACATTTTTTATTTAATTCAAAAAGATATACACTGTCAGGGTTTCTGCAGATATCATAATGTCAAATGTAAAACTTTAAGACCTTTTTAAAACCATTAAGTATTAAATTTAAGAACTATATTGCAATGTCAAAAACATGCGAGAGAAAATGTAAAAATCACAAATTTAGTGGTAAGATAAGTGTATTTATATTGTACTTTATAACAGTACAGAAGGTTAGATGCACCATTGAACTACAGAAAAAACAAACTTAATGCTGATTAATCTTAATGCTGATTTATACTTTCACCTGGCCGCATCGCACACCTCACGAAACAGACGTGGCTTTTATACTTGACGCGTTCACCATTGAGATATTTTTTTTTTACATGAAAGGGGAGGGTCAAAAGAAAAAGACAGTAAAATCAGATGAATAAAAACAGTCACTAATATCATTGAAGATGTTTTTGGGGGCATCTTATTTATTTATTTATTTTTTATTTAATTATTATTTTTTTTTGTTTTAACAAACTCATCTCTTAGGTTTTTCAAACTTTTACAAAAACCTTCCCCCTATCCCATGGCTGTTGCAATTTCTAGCCAAGAATTATTGGTCATCTGGTTCTCCCTATGATCACGCATGGACGGATCACAAAGATGTCAGTACAGACTTACCCGTTTCAGACAAAGTTTCCTAAAACTGTATCTTATTCAACACAAATCAAATGCGACGCCGAGCAAACTGTTCACCAGAGTGTCAAAAAATTCCATTAGCTTCGCTACAGCATTATTCCACTGATAAATGTTGTGAGCGTAGTATTATAAGTCAAGAGCCCATTCCTGAGCCCATTTCTCACTCTCAAATATGCACTTTCCCGCACAAATTATCTTGATTGTTCTCAGTACACTTTTCCCTCTTCCTTTCAAGCTTTTTGATATGATTTATATCAGTACACTATTTATTACCAATAATCAAAATACTGAAATAGATTTACATATTACATTTTTAATCTAATAAACCATAACATTTTGGCGATATATGATGAGATATTTCCAGTTTCAAACACTAAAAAACACACATAGAATAGTTTTATTTTAAAAACATTTATTAAACATCCGAAAGGTGCACCATAATAATAATAATAAAATAAAATTTTAAATATAACTAATGCAAGCAGAAATGTAACTGTGATAGAAAATAGACGAAAACCTAAAAAGGTATTATAGCCTACAGTACTATTAACTAAAATAAAGTGAACTAGTCTCTGCTGTACAGTGTTTTGAAAAGTGCAGTAAAGTACTTCAATTAATCTGTTGTCGTAATACGATAGTTGCTATGGTAACACAACAAGTGTATTATAAACAAATTACCCAGTGCTGTAGTTTTTTTTTTTTTTTACAATATATGGTATATTATACTACAGTTTGCCACACTTTACTGTAGTAAAACTACACTGTATTTAATTTTATCAGTTTACTATTCTTAATACTACAATATGCTGAAGCATCTCTGGAGAGCAAAAGCACGAAAAAAGAAGGAAACACAAATTTTGTCCAGGAATTCGCTCTGTAGTATTCCATGAATACCCTCCCGACTTGTAATACTGCCATTATGACATTTGTCAGTGAAATATTGCCATACTCCACCAGCTAAAATCATGTGGTGCGCACCCACAGCGAACCTACGCAAACACAGCGATGACTTCATATTCTCCGCGCGCACTGAGATTGACTATTGCAAGTTGACATTTTTTGTAGTTGCAATACCGCAAATTACAATTGGACTAGTGAAATAAAGAACTACAACATCACGAAAACCTAGCAACAACAAAAAAGAATTTAAATGAGCATTAGATGTAGTGTTACATGGAAATTGGAAAAATAAGACCTGTGCAAAAATATTTAAGACCTAGAACAGCGAATTTAAGACTTTATGGCCTTAAATTTCTATTTTCAAATTATAGACTATAAGAACCTGTGTAAACCCTGCACTGTACATACGTACATAAATACTTTTATTATAAAGTTTTCTAATGTTTCTTACATTAAAAAAAGTTGCACAAACATTATATTTTAAATACAAGACATATTTCTATTATTTTAACTACTGTATTAAGACTAAAAGAATTTACCTTTTCCAATAAGACGCTAGAGTTGGTATCATTTTTGACAAACTTGTAACCAGTGGCATACTGTGAAGAAGAAGAAGAAGAAACGTTTAGAATCAAACAAACCACAACACATAAAAGTTGTTTTTTCATGTTAAACTAAAGCTTGTTAAACTCACCGACTGAAAAGCAGCTGCAACCAAGTTAGATGGGAAGATGTTTCTGAAAGAACAAAGAGAGAAGTTTCAGGTCTTTGACTTTCAATCCAGATGCCAATGAATTAAACAATTGCATCACAGTAGGGTTTCTGCAAAATAAATGGTCAACCATGTCAGGGTTTTTGTTATTCTGGGTGTACGACAAAGTGTAAATGGTCACACTTGGCCTCACAGACTTCCATTCATATGCATACGAATGCAACCGCCTGAAAAATGCAAGCTTGTTCGACAAATATCTTATGTTGCTGCATTCCAAAGTTAAGATTGGTGTAGACACGATGACCGTTTTCAAGGTTCAATCGCAGTTTGTAAAAGTATTAGGAGGTTTTAAAACCTCCAAATTTTTCTGTTATACCATTCCTATGGTATATATACTATTTTTTTATAAAGTTTTTTTTTCCAGCAGAAAAGATATCTAAAGATGCTGTTTTAACACATAAAGAAATCTGTGCTTTCGAAACTAATGATGACAGCAGAAGTCAAAGATTCATTTGAATTATTTAGCCTGACATGTATACTGTAAAAAAATATTTGAAATGTTTCTCAAAATAAAATATATTGTGTTCAAAGGGGGAAAAGTATTTTTACCAGCCATTTACAAAGAACCTATTTTAGAGTAGTAATCACAATAACGATTCCCAGAGATGGGTTGTGGCCGGAAGGGCATCCGCTGCGTAAAAACTTGCTGGATACGTTGGCGGTTCATTCCACTGTGGCGAACCCGGATTAATAAAGGGACTAAACCGACAAGAAAATGAATAAATGAATGAATCACAATAACTAGAAACCATTGTATTTTATTCAAGGTTATCATACCATCAGAACTATATACCCGCCCACGCCTAGATTGATAACCAGCAAAATTAGATTACAAGATTGTAAGAGACCAATAGAAGATTAAAACAAGAACTCACTTTACAGAAATGTAAAATATAAAGCAATCGCTTATTTTTCCAATGTCTAATCATCTTGTTTTATCCCACCTTTTTATGCAGCGCTGTATTTTGCATGCTCAACTCTAGCGTAGGGCTGCATGATTAATAAAAAGATCACAATCTCAATTACACCCTACACACAATCTTAATTCTGCTTTTTCTATGATTCAGCCAACTATATTTTCAAAGTAAGGAGAGAAGTAAGGCAGTCGCACAAGTATTCACAGGAACTTGAACACCTTTTAATGGCGTTAAAAGTGTCACTTACTATATTTATAAGATATATTTCACCCAAAAATGTTATTTCTGTCTTCATGTAATGATGTATTCATGGCCACAAAATCACAAGTGAGCTGAAGCACTGTTTATTTACTTCCGAGAACGCACACATGCAAGCATGTCGCCTACTTAAGTGAACACTTTAGTGGACCTGTATAGGCTGTGAATAACAGATAATGAAGTTGTAAATAACGTTCAGTTTGTTGCACAGAGATCGTTTGAGGGCCGTGCGGGAGGTTTGATTTGCTTGTATGTGTTTTTTCCTCATAGTGACAGCATCCATGAGCCGCACTCAGAAGTGAAAGTGAAACTTGTGCGCACATCATTTGAATGACCACATCGCATTTTAGAGTTATGATTTCGACAAGCATTTGATGTTTTTTCTTTCATAGCGAACACAGTGTTGTGCATGAAAATAAATGTTTACTGTGTCAGTATAACAACCCTAGCCTATATATAATGTTGAATATAATGCAAGAAGGAATCTGATAATGACAAATATCTCATTTTACCTGTGAAAACAAATGGTCTAGTGATGTTGTCAATAACAGATGACAAGCACATGTCTTAAATATAACAAATCAACTTTATGAATAGTTATATTCTGATGTCATCATTTTACTGTGAATTAACAAACAGGACATATCGAAAGTCTGTTCAAGTCCACCATTATGACTATACAAAATTTAGCATTTTAAGCAACAGACCTACACATGGGCCTAATATTATTATTGTTACCATTTTGAAATAGGTGAGAGAATAAACAATAATAGGCTTATCCTATTAACTTTTATTTTACATTTACAGAATCTTGAGAAAATCGTGATCTTGATTTTAAGCAAAAAAAAAAAAATCGTAATTCCAATTTTTGCCAGAATCGTTCAAGAGACTAAAGGAAGCGCAGAATGGTTAGCTCCTACTTAAATCAGGTCAGCAATCTGATGAGAAATTTTACCTATGATTCAGATTAACGATTGTGGATTACTTCAAACTGCAAATGTGAGTACAGAATAGCTTCATGTACAATATTCCTCAGTAAATGTAGCATTCAGTTGTGTAGCACTACAGCCAACTAACAGCCTTCCCAGGTCCAAATGCCTGCCTGTAACACTACTTATTCTCATGGGGTGTTCCTGGAGAACCACCAACACTGCATGTTTTTAAAAGTCTCCTTTGTCTGTCACAACCATATATGCTAATGCAGATTTCAGTTGCAACCCTGACCAAACGCACCTGTTTGTAATTATCAAGTGCTGCTTCAGGTCCTAATTAATTGGTTCAGGTGTGTTCGACTAGTATTGGAGCTGAATTTGGCAGGAAGGTAGCTCTACAGGAACAGGGTTGGTGACCCTACGTTTTTTTTCTCTATGTATTTTTATTAATACCGGGTCACCACAGCAGAAAGAACCACCACGTTATCCAGTATCCAGCACGTTTTTATGCAGAGGATGCCCTTCCAGCCGCAACCTATCTCTGGGAAACATCCAAACACACTCACACACACACACACACACACACACACACACACACACACACACACACACACACACACACACACACACACACACACACACACACACACACACACACACACACACACACACACACAACGAACAATTTAGCCTACACAATTCACCTGTACCGCATGTCTTTGGACAGTGGGGGAAACTGGAGCACCCAGAGGAAACCAACGCGAACGCAGGGAGAACATGCAAATTCCACACAAAAACGCTGAGGCTCGAACCAGCGACCTCCTTGCTGTGAAGCGACAGTACTACCTTCTGTGCCACTGCGTCGCCTAGATGAGACTCCACAACAGATATTTATTTCGACAAGCACTTACACCAAGGTCAGACACAACTTTGGCCAATTTTGCCACAGTCAATTAGACAAAGGGTCTTCAAGGTCAAGGCAAAATTTATTGTCTCCCGTAGAATTTGTATTAGAAAAAAGGTTCTGCTGTACATAGACACCAACAAACAACATGTAACATACACACACATTAAAATCTAATCTTAAAATAACTCCTAATATAAATACGATTCCATAAAATCAGTAATTTAAAAAATATGTATATAAAAAATAAAATACAATGTGCCCCACTGCCCTCTGTTGCGCCAACCAATCCCGTTATCTTAATCTTTGACCATCCTTCCCTACTTGCTCATTGATCAACTTAATTGAAAAAGGAACTAAAGAATGTTTATATCTATTGTACTTGCATAACAGGATCCTGTATCTTCTGCCAGAATTCATCACCTCATACTCCAAAGACAGCACATGTGAAGAATTAGATAAAAGCTTGTTGGATTGTGCACAACCAAGTGACTTAATTCCCATGATTTTCCTGCCACGATTATCAGGTTATTTACTTGGGTTTTCATTTTTACTGTCAGATTCCCTAACCAAACAATAATCCTATATCTTAAGATAGACTCTATTGTTGCTTTATAAAAAGTCTGCATTTTGCTGCTACTCACTCCGAATAATCTTAGTCTATAAAATGTGTAATCTCTGATGAATTCTTACACAAAGACTTGACACCTGAAAGTGCCAATTAAGTTCACAATCAATTTTCACCGCTAAATATTTATGAATCAACCTGCTTAATTTCTTTATCATGAACCACAACAGAGCTACTATCGCTCACTGACCTGGGGTCTATGATGACCTCCATTTTCTTAACATAGAACATAGAAAGTGATTAATGCACAACAATGGGAATCGAGAGGCCAGAATATGGAGTTTTATTTCCTACAGCGTGTCAATACAAATTTAACACCATGTCTGGAACTGTTTCAGTCAAATCTGTTACCTTGACCAATAGGAATGCAGATCTTTTTTTAAAAGGGCCACTATAAATGAGGATTCTCCCTCAATCCCCGGGTCTAAATTATAGATCTGAATGCAGACTCAGTGCAGCAGGTCTCCTATTTTAACCATTAGCCCTGCTGGTAATATAGAGGATTTAGGCAAACACAGCAGCACAGCGATGTGTCTGAATGTGAATGAACTTCTGATAAATCAACGTCCGCCATTCTTCAATTCTCGTACTGCTCTCCCGACAAAAATGCTTGCAGCACACACACAGCTTTGCTGTATGATTGGCCCTGACAAGATCGCGGGAAAAAAACATGCAACAAACCCCGTGGATCATGGAAACAAACACATACGAGCCTTCATGAACGGCTACTTCGTGCCGTGGGTCCGTGTCTCACAGCTTGCTTGAAACTGGCAGGTCTGCCTTGCCTTCGGAAAGCACGTGCTCTCATGAATAATTAAGCAGCCGGCTCTTCTCAAAGGATATGAAAACTCCGCTATGAATAATAATGAGAAACCGACGCGTCATCATTGCACTTGCAGTACTGCGCTACGTCGCCGATTTTGATCCCGCCCCAAAAATCATTTTAAACCCGGAAGCTAAAATTAGCTGACAAAAGCTCAAAATTATCCAGTTTTCCCTACAATTAAAGGTGACAGGTGCTAACATTGTCTTAACTGATGCTCAACACACACACATCTGTTAATATAAAAAAAAGTTCTTCAGGGTGTCCTGAACCTTTAATGAATGGCCTTCAAAAAGAGAAATTGTAACTATAATGGTATAAGTGCTGCTAGGTGCAATGTCAATTATTTTTTTTATTATATTATTATTATATTATATTTATTAAATTATTTTTTTCTGTTTTTTTGTCTGTCATTCGTGGGTCGGGAAAAGCGTCTATTCTGATAAATTTCTTGTCCAAAACAAAAACCTAGCAGTCAAAAATCACATTCTAACGTTCTTGCAAACAAATACATGTTGACACAGTATCAAATGAAGTATAATTAAAAAGGCTGTGCATCTAGCTGCATATATACACTGAGCTTTCACATCAAAACCAAATTATATCTTGGGCATTAGCCACAAGGTGGTGAGAGAACAAAGATCCAATTCTACCCCTCTCAAATTAATAATAAAAAGTCCAGATCAAGCAATCCCTGAGAGGCCTGCTCTCACGAGGTGTCTCATGTGGAAATAACTTGGAGAATTTAGTCAGATTATATGCCTCTACTAATCCCAATTCCACACGTTACCCCCATAACCTATTGCCCACAATGGGAGATGAACTAGACGAGCACTAGGACCTGCCTAGAGATGAGGATTAATAATAAAAACAAGACATTTATTCAGGGATATTCCTGCATCCCTGACCCTAATATGCTGTACATTTGATAAAAAAGAAGTGTTCAAATGAGAAGGAAATATAATCCCTGGTATGATGCATGCTAACATTGTATGTTCAAGAGAAACAACTGTGTTTCTGTGTAAAACATCTGTGTGTGAATAGAATTTACAAAAACAACTAATTAAAAGAGTAAAAAAAAAATACAGACAAGATTCTGTATGGGTCTGGAAATTGTGGGTTGATGGAAAGGTCCCTATGGGCAGCAATTATACCTTTTGACGCCTAAAGAAGCCTTGAAGATCTATGGAGGACAGTATATCATAACTTAGTAGCCGAAGCAAGATGAGACTGGAAAACTGAGAGAAAACTAGCTGAAAAATTGTTGTGCTGTGCAACAGGCTTTTTCCCAGAGAGCAATCACTGCCAAGTGCCTATAGCAGGGGGTTGTGAACACCCCAAATTTCCTTTGTCTAAATGGAAAGAATTGAAATTTCCTCAATGAAATCCAAACGCAGAGAAAACAGCATTACAAAACCAGTAAAACCGGTTTACGCCACTGAAATACTTGACTAATGATGCTCTGATGTTCTCACAATGTTTCCTATAGAATTACAGAGGGCCGAGCACTTTTTGAAACCATTTACAGCTGTTGATATGGTAAAGCGACAAACGCTGACAATTTGATGACTCAGCACAAAGCAAGTATGGCATGTAAGATGTCATGGACATTCTTGTTTTTGGTGTAGGCGTGTAAATAGTGTGACACGTCGAACAGGATGTCAATAAAACGTGGCATTACACACACCTTCTGTAACTTTCGTCAAAGATTTAGCTAAAGTCTGACGTTTGTTGACATATTAAAAGTAACGATTAACGCACAAATGTGACCATGCCCTGACTTTGTCCCATCTAAAATAAATCTCAAAGTGTACACACACAAAAAAGGCTATGCTGGGGAAACAGAAGGTGATTTTCAGGTTCAAAAAAGCAAACAAATTAAGTACAGGAAGAATTTAGATATAATCAGTGTGAATCAATTTAAGTGTCATTCCAAATATAACTGACCTGCTTTTGACAGTAGAATGCAAAAAGAGAACTTCAGAAAAATGTACAAGCTGCTGTTTTCCATTCCTGAATTTTAATATCTTATGGCAGGGGCGTTTCAGTAGTCTTTAATTAGGTTTAGAACTAAATTCTCCAGGAGTTTAAACACCCCTGTCTTATAGTATAGCTAATTAACAAAATAAAATAAAATGTACTTATTTACTCACCCTCAAGTGGATCTAAAAGCTTTGAATTTATTCTGTTGATCACAAATGAAGATATTTTGAACAATGCTGTATACTGGTACTAGTACTGTAAACTACTAAGCCAATGACTACAAGTTTCTAACTTTCTTCAAAATCTCTTAATTTGTGTTCAATCAGACGAAGGAAACTCAAACAAGTAAATGGTGGGTAGATCATAAAATAATTTAGATGTTTGGGGACATATCCATTTAAATTCAGTTAGTTCTGCAAATTTCTGTACATTTTAAATAAGACGTGTTGGTCACCTGTGTTGAGCAATAAGGTGTTACTAGTAATGTGCTACTAAAACAGCACTACTTTTGACAGTAAATAATACCGTATCATTACTTTTTAAACGTAGTGTTATTGTTACAATATTATGCGCTTGTCTATTACTTGGTAAATTAATTCATTTTGCCTGCATGCATTCTAGCCTATATCCTGTTTACAGCAGCGATGCACTGTAGGATTGGTGGATGCCAACTACAAAAAGAAGATGCATCGTGGTACGAGACTGGACAAAAGTAAAGTGAAAGCAGAGACACTGGGTGTGCACGAAAGAGGCCACGTACGCGTGCGAGAGTGATAGTCTGCTCATGTTGTAGGCCTAGTGTGCATCCGCGTGAGAGACTATTAACGTTACTATTTCTAATACTACTATGGTTGTTTCAAATAAATAATCCCACATTTGTTATCCGTTTAACAAAACTGATATGTTCAAGTTATATTTCAGAACACGTTATTTAATAGTGTTGTATTATTATTTATAGTGTCGTATTGCACAGAAAAAAATGCTGTGATTTATTTTTTATTGTTTTACATATTTTTATAGCTGTTACACAACAGCGGATTTTGCTTTGAATATACACAGATTACTTTCCAGTTAAGTTGTTAAGTTTTAAGTTGTTAACATATCACATTGTGGTTGTGTGTTCTTGTTTAGTTTAAAATGCATAAAATTTAAGATTGTCTATAATAGCTGTTTTTTTTTTGGTACTGAGCTTCACTAAATTGATTCTGAATGATAATTCAGATTATTTTCATTTATTCATAATGGTTTTGTGATTGTTATATATTGTTGCTATTTTCATACTCAAGCTGTGAAGGAATGTGTTTAAAGGATAAAAACGGCAACTTTTATGACGCTGAAACAACTTTAATTTTTCGAATATTTTACTCAGCTGGTTTATCCTTGTGACATTTTTATTTTGTGCTGCTGGTCTGACTTAAATAAATTAGTCTTTAAAAACTTACTTTTTATACAAGTTTATCTTTTTATTTTAAACTGTGAAGTTGATCAACAGTGTATTTTCCATGAAGCACTAAAGTGACAATTTAAGGGCATTAATGCTAGCATTAAAATTTTTCTTTGGAAAAGTAACAAAATGCATTCATTTATTTTCTTCTCAGCTTAGTGCCTTTAATAATCAGAGGTTGCCACAGCAGAATAAACTGCCAACTTATCCAACATGTGTCCTTTCTGCTGCAACCCATCACTAGGAAACACTCTTCTAACTAGTAACTAGTAACCAACTCGTTACAATTTTTGGTCACCATGTTGGTCATTTTTCGTCCTATTTTAATGATGATATAAACATCCCATGGTCACTTTGAATAAATAATAAAAAAAAAGCTTGGACATTCTTCAAAATATTTCAGAAAAGGAAGCTCAGATTAGTTCCCAACAACAAGACATTAGATTTACGATAAACATTATATTTTTATTTGCGTAACACAAAGGTATGAGAGCTTGTTTCACAACATGTCTGTGTTTTATCAGACTCCAACCTGATAAGACAATACAACTACAGATAAAACAAAATTATCCTTCAGGAAAAGAAAAAACTAAACGAGAGTTTAAAAAAAAGATGTGCCAAGCCAAGAGATCTATACTACACATGCCAGAACCTAATGGGTGTAGACTATTGAAACACGGTCCAGCTGAGTGAGCGCAGAGCTTAAGAGTGTGAAATTAATAGAGCGCCGTGGTGGTCTTTGTAACTGTATGACATGGAAAACCTCCAAGGGAGAAGCCCCTTTGATAAATGGCACAAGCCACATCAGCTGCCTAATTAACCCTGCTTCTATTGTGCATGACTGTGTCTGAGCATTACAGAGCTGCCCTTGTGTGGACAGCACATGCCGCCTCATTGATTTCCACTGGAGACACAAAAGAGAAAATTTTTCAGCTTGGTTTTAAATTGGGATTCTATCTTTGACTCGAAAAACGGTCAATACAAGTGGAATGGGAGAGATGCCAAGTCCACGTTTAGTGTGCAAGTTTGGGTTTGCTGTTTTGTTAAATTGCAATAAATTTTGCTTATTTAAAAAATAATAATAATGTACAAAGCCATTTAGATTATTTGCATTGATGATCAGATTTTTTACATGCATTTTTAAACTTATTTGTTGTGTATTTAATCATCTGATTTAAGCATTTAATACCGTCATCATCATACTGTCTATTATTATTATTCTTACAAATGGAATGACATGTTAAACAGCTTTGTGACTTTTTTCCATTTCAGGTTTGTTACTTTTATTATAATCAATAATCATAAAATATATAATGATATAATAACAGAAGTAGTAATATATTCATTTATCATTAACTTTGCATCAAATACTATTATATTATTTGCAATAATAATTTAAAAAAACTAAACCCCTTTCATTAAAGAATATAAAAGTAAACCTGATTTAAAAATAACATTGCATTAAGCCTTTTTTGTTTCTTAAGTTGAAGTATTTTTTTTAATCAAAAAACGTATGAGCCATCCAAAATCATATGCAAACAAATTAACTGATCTAATGCATTAATGATTTTGATATATATTAAGTTTTTAAGAGCATAAACCATTTGCATAGCTTTGTACAGTATATATATATGTATATGTATATATGTATATGTATATATATATATATATATATATATATCAAAATATAATGATTTATGAATTCTGATTACTTTTGGCGAAACTGAACTATCAAATGACAAATAAATCTAAACTAAAACAGATCTACCATCAGGGAGACTGTTAGGGTCTATTACTTTTTTTACTGTTGCACAATAAATTGTTATTGTATCAGGCTTTGACTGTTTAGCTTGTTTGATCACATGACAATGAATGGACATCTGTTCGCAAACTAACGCTTCTATAATTATGCAAAAAAAAATTTAGGACCAGTCTTGAAACTGAAATTCATAATAAATAGCTAAGATTAAGAGGAAAGTGTTGTGAAAAAAGTGAATGATTTCTACGTCAAAAAGTGGATGAGGTGTATTGCTTTAACATGGGACAAACATGAAGTAACAAACTAAATAATTATCTGTAAAAGTAGTATGTAGCTCATTTTGTGTTTTTTCCGTCTGTCAGCTGAGTGACATTTCCCTTGGGTCAGGTCACCCTAATTTGTGTCAGTGTAAATATTTATAGTCGGTATACAGTCATATTAGCCTGCTACTCTTAAACAGTGGCAAAACAATCCTCTGACAAAATGTATTTAGTTGTTGTTGTTTTCGAATGAAAAGGAACAGAATGTTCTCTTCGGGTCTTCTGTAAAAAACACGATGAAATTTGACCTGTTTACATGACAACAGAGCCAAACCCCAAAACCCACCCACAGTCGGTCTGCCTAAGGTTTTCTTGAGGAACGCAAACGACGCTCGCCTCAGTTCTAAGAATAAACAACTGCCTTCATCGGCGTGTCCAACTAACTTAGAATAATTATTAGTGCCCCAATTCGAAATATACCCTAAAACAACCACGGTATTTACTTCCTCTAGCTGAGGAAAGTACCAACCAGAGAAGGAAACTATTAATGACAGATGAATTTTCGCTGATCATAAGTATGCATCCTCTTCAGAGGGGGATTAAACGCGCCAACGCGAGCGCGCATCTGATGCAACTCAAGAGCCCGTTTACAGCACATGTCAACTGACGTCACGCGGCTCATGCTATAAAAAATGGTCAAAACAATGCTCGTTTAGGGATTTACAACCAATAAAAAACAATGAGTGACTTTAATGAAAAGAAAGTGATTAAATAAGTGATTATAAACACATGCCATACTCAAGATAGTTTTTAAACAACAATGTCTGAGAATATACGTAACGTCGGTGACAGCTGCGATTCAGTTCATGTAGACATTTGTAATTTTTCGGAAGAACTTTTTGATTGTAGTTACATAAAGCTATTTTTGTATCTAACTTACTATTTCTTGTTTGGTGACGTGCGTGAGTAAATATATTCTTTCCTCTTCCTGTTAGGTAAATCATTGAATCATTTCCGTGAGTCGGTTCTTTGAAACAGCTCTTTCAGTGACATTCCACTGCCACATGGTAACGAAGTATGAAATACAATGTATGTAACAATGCTCAAATTGTTACTCCAAAAACAAACAAAAAACTGGTTATAAACGTCGTGTGACTAACTCCGAAACAAAAGCCCGAAAGTATAGTACAAAAAACACGTGTAACTTAAAAGTACATTTTACGTCAACACCGCGTTACCGACTCACCTTATCAGGTCTAGAAATGAATCGATGACATCTTTGGCTTCGGGAACCGAGCTGTCGTCCTGCGCGTTGAGCTGGGACATCTTGCCATCGCTGGAGCCAGGGTGAATGATGAACGCCATAATAACGCCGATGGCAGAGGCGATCAGAGTGGTCACCAGAAAGAAGAGCATCGCCCAGCCGCCCAGCTTGCCCAGGGCTTTAGGGTCAATGCTGGCCGCGCCGGACACCAGACTGCAGACCACCAGAGGGATGATGATCATTTTAAGCAGGCGGATGAGCAGCTCTCCGGGGAAGCCGAAGTAGATAATCTGCGTGCGGCTCAACCCGGCGTTTCGCACCCCGAGGCCGATCAGTACGCCGACAATGACCGCGGACACAGTGAGGATGACCAACAGATTGGCCAGGACGAAGCGCTTCACTTTCTGCGCGGTGCTCTCCGGCTCGCTCCTCCGGTGCTCACTCAAGCCGTTGGCGTGCGGCGGAACGTCCAGGTGCGCTTCGCCATTTGACGCCTTTACATCTTCTATAGAAATGTTTTCTTCTGTCATTGTGTATTCTAAAGCTGTGTTTGTGAACGTAAAAGTCTTTGGTGTGTATGTATGTGTGTGAGAGAAAGCTGTCTGCGGGCTTCTCTTGCGCTTCTCGCCGCGTGTTTGGAAATGACTGCGTAGATGCGGGTTCAAGGGAGTACGTTTCCATTTCACGTCACTCTTGGGGCGGGGCGTGCATGAAATTAGCGCAAAGCTTATATGACTTGCGTAGATCACAAACGTTGGTCTTGTGGTCATTTAGGCTCATATCTTATGAAAGTTATGTAGTATTTAGCATCTAAATCTAATGAAATTTGACGTAATTCTATAAACAAAAGCGCCTACATTAATGTTTTAAAAACTTTTGTAAAATAAAATGTCAACATTTGGGGGAAACAATCTTTCATTGTGCTTTAGTGTGACATATTTATGCAAACAATTAGCAACATGCTGATTCTCATTGTCGCTTAATAACAAATACGTTTTTAAATGCTAAAAAAACATTTTTTGTTGACAAAATCGTCAAAGCATTTAAAGGACTATGGCAAATATGTTAATAAAAACATCATTTTCTTTTTACTTATCCAGCACGTTTTACTCAGCTGATGGCCTTCCACCTGCAACCCATCACTGGGAAACACTCAATCACACCAATTTAGCTTACCCAATTCACCTACAACACGTCATTGGACTGACGTCCAATTGGACAGACGGACTGGGTGAAAAAAACAGAGCACCCAGAGGAAACCCACGTGAACACGGGGAGAACATGCAAACTCTACACCGAAATGCCAACTGACCCACTATGTCACCATGTCGCCCCGTAAATAAAAACAATTTTAGGGTACATTAAACTATTGTTAGACTGAACGTTTCAGTGTGTGTAAATGTTTGAGTCGTTATCGGCTAAAGTAAAAACATTAATAACTAAAATACATAAAAACAAATGTATAATGAATAAAAATCTCCTTTTTGTTTTTGAATCAAAATATTTAAAAACTAAAGACATTTCATGAAATCGAACATATTATGTTGACAAAAGGGGTAGAGCATTTAAAGGACTGTGGCAAAGTACAAATATGTTTAAAATATTTTTGGTAGGGTATATCAAACTCTTGTTAGACTTGAAACATTTTTGTGTCTGTAAATCAGTTAAAATGTTTGAGTCATTGTCTGTTAATAAATAAATAATGCAATGTCGCATATGAAAAATAAATTAAAAATCCCTGCTTAAAATCACATATTTGTTGTTGACTGACGTAGTTGGTCTAAAGTATTTATTCATTCATTCTTTTTTTTTTGGCTCAGTCCCTTTATTAATCAGGGGTCACCACAGCAGACTGAGCTGCCAACTAAACCAGCTTATGTTTTATGCAGCTGATGCCCTTCCAGCTGCAACCCATCACTGGGAAACACCCATACACCCTCATACACACATACACTAGTGTCAATTTAGCTTACCCAGTTCACCTAGTGCATGTCTTTGGACTTTGGGGAAAACCACGCAAAAACAGTGAGAACATGCAAACTCCCCACAGAAATGCCAAAAAACACAGCATGATGATAGTGCTGCCTACTAAACCTCTTTGATGCCCCTTAAAGTATTTAGTTTCTACATATTTTATTTTATGAAATGTCTTTTCATAACTTTATGAAACGTATTAAAATCACTATAAAAAGCAACAAACATATACATATCAACCAAGTATTCTGTAAAAGTTTTCATTTTTAACTGACCAACCCTTTATGAATATTTTTTTTGCCTGATTGTTTAACATGATTCTCTTACTTTTGGAGATTCCAACCAACAATATTATAAAATGCCAATTTTTGTAATTTGTTTAAAACTAGGGCTGTGGCCAGGGCCGGAGCAAGCTGAGCTGCCGCTGTAGGCAAAGTACTATAACCCGAATGGTGGTGAGGGAGGTGTCGCAGACATAACTGAGGAAGCAAGTAGTGAGAGAGATGCCACCCTCTCTATTCTGCCGCACTAGGCGGCCGCCTAGGTCGCTTCTATAGACTTACCGGCCCTGACTGTGGCAATAAAACAGTGTGAGAAATAGATTCAGAGATTTTCAAAATGCATAGCTATACTCCCTTAAATCGATTCAGAGCTTAGTTTTTAACAGCAGATGGCGCTCTTGGCTAGTTTTTAACTGTACACTCAAATGCTTATGAGGAAGAGCGCTTGTGTGTTCGGTCAAGTCATATAAACTGGCTTTTATGACATTAATTTCAGGTAAACACAGCTAACTATGAACACTCTTGTAATTTAATTCTTAAATCATTCCTAACTTCATTATGATTATTTTAGTTTCAATTGGTTTCAAGCAGAGAACGGCTTTTTGTAAAACCTTGAGCGCCATCTGCTGTTAAAAAAGCTCAGAATCACCTCAAGAGAGAATAGTTCATTCATTCATTTTTTTGGGCTTAGTCCATTTATTAATCAGGGGTTGCCACAGCGCCAATTTATCCAGCACATTTTACATAGCGGATGCCCTTCCAGCCACAACACAACATTGGGAAACATCCACAACCTCTTGCACACACTCACATACACTACACCAATTTAGCTTGTTCAATTCACCTGTACCCCATTTCTTTGGACTGTGAGGGAAACCGGAGCACCCAGAGGAAACCCACACGAACGCAGGGAGAACATGCAAACTTCACAGCGAAACATCAACTGACCCAGCCACAGCTCGAACCAGCTACCTTCTTGCTGTGAGGTGATTGTGCTACCCACTGCGCCACCATGCTGCCAAGAGAGAATAGGGATGCATTTAAAAAAATCTCAGAATCAATGCAGCATTGATATCACAAGCTGTATTTGTTTAAATGGCAGCCCATCAATAAACAACATTAATATGTTAACAAAACATAAAGCTCAGATTAGATCGTGAAAAAAATTTATCTTAGCTTAGCAAAAATTATTGAATTGAATTTGACTCTTTGCTTCTTACATTTAAAAAAAAAAACATTTCTTTCTTATTTAAATGTAATTTTCCTATTTATAGTGCTTGACTATTTTGTAGTTTGATTGTGCACTAATACTGATGAAACATAAAAAGTTTTTATTTGTGCCTCATTCAGTGGAAACTAGGGATGTTCTGATTGATTTGCTGGAAATCCCTTTCGGCCGATAATCACATTTTATGACTTGATCGGTACTCTCCAATCTAATGTTTCAAGATTTCAATCAAAGTGTTTGTTTATGATTTTACAATTATTTTTGCGCATAAGACATGCACGTGCATACCCGGCAGTGCTACAACACGTAAGAAGAGAAATGAGGCGTGAGCAATCGCTGTGCTCCCAACACAGCAGCTAAAATATATACAGATGTGATGGGACCTCTGTTTAAACAGTCTATTGCAGGGTGTCAAACTCAGTTCCTAGAGGGCTGCAGCCCTGCACAGTTTAGTTCCAATCCTGCTCCAACACACTTAAGCTGTGGTCACACTAGAGTTTGTGTGTGCAAAATTCTGTCGTGCGGCGCTGCGAAAAGGGGCGGGATTAAACAACATGATTAGACATTAAAAAAGTGACTGATTGCCCCATGTTTTAAATTTCTGTCCAGAGAGGTCGGGTTTTGATCCTCGATTGGTCTCACGCAGTCAAGTGATGCAATTTCGCAGGTCAGAGTTCACAAAGCTTGATCTTTGCACCGCAGCAATCTGCAAAACTTGACGCATGACCCTGCGTTTCCTGTCTGACCCATTCGCGTGCCTATGAATGACTGCCAGTGCGAGTGCCAGTGTGACCGCAGCTTTACCTGTAGGTTTTAAACAAGCCTGAAGGACTCAATTACATAATCAGGTGTGTTAAATTAGGGTTGAAACTGAACTGTGCAGGGCTGCGGGCCTTTACCCTGCTGAAAAATCCAGCCATTTACATTTTACATTTAGTCATTTAGCAGACGCTTTTATCCAAAGCGACTTACAAATGAGGACAAGGAAGCAATTTACACAACTAAGAGCAACAATGAATAAGTGCAATAGGCAAGTTTCAGGTCTGTAAATTCTAAGAAGGAAAGTATTAGTATTTTTTTTTTTTTTTTGGGGTACAGTTAGTGTGATATTCAGAGAGGCAATTGCAGATTAGGAAGTGAAGTGGAGACTAAATAGTTGAGTTTTTAGTCGTTTCTTGAAAGTAGCGAGTGACTCTGCTGTTCTGATGCAGTTAGGGAGTTCATTCCACCAACTGGGCAGATTGAGCGTGAGCGTTCGTGAAAGTGATTTCTTCCCTCTTTGGGATGGAACCACGAGGCGACGTTCATTCACAGAACGCAAGTTTCTGGAGGGCACATAGATCTGCAGAAGTGAGAGCAGATAAGAAGGAGCAAGGCCAGAAGTCACTTTGTAGGCAAACATCAGAGCTTTAAATTTGATGCGAGCAGCAACTGGCAGCCAGTGCAAACGGACTAGCAGCGCAGTGACATGTGCTCGTTTAGGTTCATTGAAGACCGCTTGTGCTGCTGTGTTCTGGAGCAGTTGAAGAGGCTTGATAGAGTTAGCTGGAAGCCCAGCTAGTAGAGAGTTGCAGTAATCCAGTTTGAAGAGAACAAGAGCTTGAACAAGGAGTTGAGCTGCATGTTCAGATAAGAAGGGTCGGATCTTTCTGATGTTATAGAGTGCGAATCTGCACGATCGAGCAGTTCTAGAAATGTGGTCAGAGAAGTTTAGTTGGTCATCAATCGTTACTCCAAGGCTTTTCACCATTTTGGATGCAGTAATGGTTGCCCCATCCATCTGGATTGAAAAGTTATGGTGTAGAGTCGGGTTGGCAGAAACTACAAGCATTTCCGTTTTTGCGAGGTTCAGCTGAAGATGATGATCTTTCATCCAGTGTGAAATATCCAACAGGCAGGCTGAGATGCGAGCTGGAACCGAGGGATCATCAGGATGAAAAGAGAGGTATAGCTGGGTATCATCAGCATAGCAGTGGTAGGAGAATCCATGTCTCTGGATGACTGGTCCTAGAGATGACGTGTAGATGGAGAAGAGAAGTGGCCCAAGAACAGAGCCTTGAGGTACGCCAGTGTTTAGATGCTGTAGGTTGGACACCTCTCCCCTCTAAGACACCCTGAATGACCTGTCAGAGAGGTAAGATCTGAACCATTGTATAACAGTGCCCGCAACGCCCAGTGACTCGAGCGTAGATAGCAGGATCTGGTGGTTGACAGTGTCAAAAGCAGCTGACAAGTCCAGCAAAATGAGGACTGATGATTTTGAGTCTGCTTTAGCCAGTCTGAGATCCTCCACGACCGAGAGCAGGGCAGTCTCAGTTGAGTGGCCTTTCTTAAAGCCGGATTGCTTGTTGTCCATGAGATTATTTTGAGTAAGAAAGTCCAGGACTTGATTGAACACTACTTTCTCCAAAATCTTGGCTATGAATGGAAGCAGGGATACTGGTCTGTAGTTGTCAAGTAGCGTATGGTCAAGGTTGGGTTTCTTTAGCAGTGGGGTTACCCTAGCCTGCTTAAATGAAGTGGGGAATAAACCAGAGTCAAGAGATGTGTTAATTATGTGAGTCAGTGTTAGTATGACTGCAGGAGAGATGGCTTGCAAGAGATGAGAGGGAATGGGATCGAGTGGACAGGTGGTTGCATGGCTAGATAGCACGAGTTTGGACACCTCGGACTCAGAGAGCTGAGAAAAAGAGGTGAGTGTGTGTGGTGTTGGTGGTGTATCTTGCGTGTTTGTTGTAGGTGCAGCAAATTGAGCACTGATTTTTGCAGTTTTGGTGCAAAAGAATGTAGCAAAGTCATCAGTAGTAAGTGTGGAGGATGCGGGTGGAGGAGGAGGATAGAGGAGGGAGGAAAATGTTTTCAAAAGTAGGCGAGCAGGGTAGCAATTGAGTTTGACCTCCCTGGTCTATTGGCACGACTTGCGCGAGTGATGGTCTCTTTGTTGCAAACATTGTATATCCAGTGCTGCTTTAAGCTCCATGAGCAAAGTCTCTTTAAGGCAAGTCATTTCACTCGATGGTCATCCTTAAAACACCTCTGGTGCAGTATGCTTAGGCATTCTGTCTGAATGGGGAAACATCAAATTCTTCAAAACAGCTACTCTTTGTGTACAAGATTGTTGGTGTTTGAGTAGTTGCTGTCATGTGATGTGACTTTGACTGGACAAACTGTACCTCACATTCATTTCATACAGATTACAAAACCAAAAAAAAACTTTAAGTCTTTTCAAGGGCCTCTGGTTCATTCAAAAGCACAGATTTCAAGCTTTATGTGTATGTATTTCTTATGTCTGTGAAGTAAGTATATTAGTTTCCAGTGCGTTTATTAATCACAAAAAAAAAAAAAAAACTGTCATAAAAGCACACGTCTGTTCCGAGCCTCTCCCTGGAGAAATAAAAGTCTACAGTGATTGCTGATTGGCTCCTGTACTAGAAGGCAGGACTTCATTTGCCATATTAACTGTTACACTTTTCTCCATTTAAAACTATACGAGTGACATGTCTTGTGTATTCTATAGTCTTTGTCCACGAGTCTCTTGTATATTCATAGCTCCTCCGCGAGACCCGCAAATCATGGCGACGAGAGAGAACAGCTCTCGAGAGGCACATTGATGAAGCGCTACAGTTGTAAGATTAAATTAATATATATCTTTTTGTAATAATATACATATTGCAATAAACAGAAGTTTATAGGCCTATTTCCATAGTTAAGAAGTCATACATTTATAGGTTGCTTTTTTAACTTTGCCAAAAAGACATGTAAGGCATGTTAAATTATTATGATCTGCAATGTTTCTAAAATGCATTGTCAATCATTTTTCTTATCAGTTTTTTAAATAGTTTTTATCTCTTTGTTCTGTAAAGCTTCTTCTGTTCTGACCATGACATGTCCACACTAAATCATTATAAGAGACATGTTTAGGAATTATATGCAACATTCTTTATTTATTCTCTTAGGTGAGGTGAGATCTCCACTTAAATATCATACTTTGAGGGAAAATGTGCTAATTGCATTAGCATGAAATATCAGAATCGGTACTCTGTATCGGTCTATCACGATGACAAGGAATCGGTACTCTGTATCGGCTTCAAAAACCCTGATCGGAGCATCCCTAATGAAAACTGATTCTTTGAAGAACCGAAAAAAGTTAAATTGTGGAATCACTGTGAAAATCCCCTTTTGATTCTTGCTGATACCTTAGATTTTAAGAGATTAGCTGTTCGAACTTGTGATCAATATGGCTTCCAACTGACTGAACAAAAAAATAAATAAAAAAACACCTGACCCAAACTTTCCCCCAAACCAGACTTGCTTTACCAAAGAAATATGTTTGCAGAGCAGATAAAAAAAACAGTATATCATTGTTAGCAGAAATCTGGTCTTGGTTTCTGTCCCCACACAGTTTGTAATCAAATCTGCTGAAGACTGAAGTCTCTGCATGGAGCCAGAGTCATTCAGGTCAGCTTATCCTTAATAAACAGAGGTTTTTCTTCCAGTGAGGTGCTCTATGGGAAGAGCTTTTATGTTAATAAGAGCAATCCACGCTCTATAAACAGTGCTAGCGCGCTCGTCAGGGGTCCCTTTTTGAAACCTAAGGGTCTGCTTATATAAGGTTCATCTTTTTGGTTCTGGACCGTGTGAACCGTGATTCGTAGGGGCACGACATTCCACAGATATTGTGTGGCGGTCTGAGAGAGAGATTTGAGTGCCAGAGATCCATACGGAGGGATGGGATGATATGCGGATGGCTGGAGGCAGGAGGCCTCCGTTCTCAAAACACACAGACAGACGCCACGACCCTGATGCCCCTCAACACACCACTGCCCTGACTGACTCCATACACTGCCCTCCTGCAGAAAAAAAAAAAAAAAACTTTACATTCTAGAGATCAGAGCAGATGGTTCACTGATATTGCAATGCTTTTTTATCTTTGCATCTGTTTGTGTGCTGATTTAAATATTGTGGAGTCATTTTATGACTGCAGTCATTTTCATCTAATTTGTTTAGTAACCATAAGTAAAAAAAAAAAAAAAAGATAAACAATTTTATTTACATATTTAAGTTTTTAAACATTAATATTTCTCCTTTTAATGTTGAATTACGACAGTGTTTATTAACTTACATTGCAATTTTTTTCCCGATATTTTCGAGTATATTATAATATATAGATTTTTTAAGATCTCCTACTTATGAATCATGCATTGGTTTAGAATTGTCGGCATAGGTGCATTTCCACTGTGAGAGACAGAATTTAAATATAAAAATCAATTTATTAAAAATTATTTATTTGTAAATTACTGTCTCAAATAAGTATTTGATCATTTGAGTCAAAAATGTTTAATATTTGATACTAAAAACTTTAACAATTACAGAGGTCAAATGGTTCCTGTAGTTCTTCATTGGGTATGTACACACTGCAAGAGGGATTTTTGCCCACTCAAATCAAATCATTTTTATTGTCACATCATCAGCAGCATTCTGACCACCTGGCCTCTGCTTGCCAGGAAGTCCAGGATCCAGTTCCACAGAGAGCTTTGTAGACCCAGATCATGAAGCTTCACAAACCAGCTTGGCAGGCACTATGATGTTGAATGCTGAGCTGTAGTCCATAAAAAGCATTCTCACATATGTGTTTTTGTTTTCCAGGTGAGACAGAGCAGTGTGCAAGGTGAAAGCAATTGCATCGACAGTTGAGTGGTTATTTCTGTATGCAAATTGCTGAGGGTCAGTGTGAGTGGGCAGTACAGAGCAGATGTAGTTTTTAATTAGCTTTTCAAAGCACTTGCTGAAGATGGGTGTCAGAGAAAAAGGACGCCAGTCATTCAAGCATGTGGTTTTAGCTAATTTCGGTATAGGCACTGGTAGCTGTCTTAAAGCATGTGGGAACCACAGACAGAGAGAGCGAGAGGTTAAAGATGTCCATGAAAACTCCCGCTAGCTGGTGTGAGCATGCTTTAAGTACACGTCCGGGGAAGCCATCTGGGCCTGTAGCTTTCCGGATGTTCACGCGACGGAAAGATCTTGTTACGTCCGCTACAGAAACAGAGAGTGGGCTGGCGGTTTCGGTATTGGCCGTGGGAGCGCGCAGTTTGTTCGCGCTGTACTGGGCTTCAAAGCGGGCATAGAGCGAGTTTAGCTTGTCCGGGAGAAATGCACCAGTGTTTACAGTGGCGGGTTTGCTAATTCACTTCTGTGATGTAATTAAGTCCCTGCCACATTTTCCTTGCGTTATTAGTGTTAAATTGACTCTCTACCTTGTCTCTGTATTGACATTTTTCGTACAGATCCTCCATACAGTTCCATACAGATCTTCTCTTTCGAGGCTGTTGCTGAGCAACACAAAGTTTCAGCTCCCTCTAAAGATTTTTTTTATTAGATTTGGGTCTGGAGACTCCAGAACCTTGATATTCTTCTTACAAAGCCGTTCCTTGGTTTTCCAGGCTGTAGCCAAGGCCCGTCTTTAATACTCTGACTGAACCTGGGCTATTATTGTTAATTGAATTAAATAAACAGATAAATGTTTTATTCAATTCTTCATTTTCCATTTGGCTTAGTCCCTTTATTAATCAGTGGTCACCACAGCAGAACGAACTGCCAACTTATTCATCATGTGTTTTGTGCAGTGGAGGCCCTTCCAGCTGCAACTCATCACTGAGAAACATCCATACACACTCATTCACACACATACACAACGGACAGTTTAGCTTACACAATTCACCTGTAACGCATGCCTTTGGACTGTGGAGAAACATGTTTGTTATTTAAAATAAAATCTTTAAAGAAAAAAATCTTACACAAAACAATGTTTTTTTGTGTAGACTGTAAAGTTTATGGTGTTATTTCAATCAAAATGACATAAAATAGCATGGGTTTTGTTCCTCTAAGATTTTTTAAAATGTTTTTGTTAATATATCAAACGTCATTTTTGAATAATAATAACAACCCTCAAATTCTAGACATTGCATCTCAGTATTCAGCTTTCAAATGATGTAGAAATCTCCATTTCCAAATATGAACCCTTATGACATGGTCTAGGGTCACATTTAAAAAATGGATTCAAGAGAGTCAAGAATCTTGGTGTGAATCTGGAGTCAGATCATGTCAAATCAGTAACAACTATCATCTCAAAAAACATTGCAAGAATTAGATGCTTTCTTTCCAGTGAGGACTCAAAGAAACCTGTTTATGCTTTTATCACCAGCAGAGTGAATTACTGTGATGGGCTCCTCGCTGACCTTTCCAAAAAGACAGTCAGACAGCTGCAGCCAGAATTCTGACCAAAACCAGAAAATCAGAGCACATCACACCTGTCCTCTGCTCATTCAGAACAGATTTTAAAGTATTAATACTTCACTATATACAAAACTAACAGATCACTCAGATCTTTAGGATAAAGTAAATAAGAAATTCCAAGGCTTCAGTCAAAGCAGGGTGAATCTGCTTTCAGCTACTGCACCCCCCGCTGCTGGAATCAGCTGCCAGAAATGATCAGATAAGCTCTAACATTAGGCTCATTCAAATCTAAACTTAAAACATATTTGTTTAGCTGTGCCTTTACCGAATGAGTAGCGTGCTACATCCCAGAGATCACACTACTATGTCTTTCCTTTATTTTTCATTCCTTTAAAACCGGTATTGACTGGTTCGAAGCCCCGGCTCAGTTGGCGTTTCTGTGTGGAGTTTGCATGTTCTCCCTGCGTTCGCGTGGATTTCCTCCGGGTGCTCCGGTTTCCCCCACGGTCCAAAGACATGCGGTACAGGTGAATTGGGTAGGCTAAATTGTCCATAGTGTATGAGTGTGTGTGTGTGTGGATGTTTCCCAGAGATGGGTATCCGCTGCATAAAAACTTGCTGGATAAAATGGCGGTTCATTCCGCTGTGGCGACCCCCGGATTAATAAAGGGACTAAGCCGATAAGAAAATTAATGAATGAATGAATAAATGAAGTGCTGTGTATTTTCAGATTTCTGAACATAACTGATCTGCCATCATCTTTACTGTATATAAACCGCATTAGTTCAGTTAAATGTGTGTGGTGAAAGCAAAGTTTTATATGCTGATGCCTGTCAGTTCTTTTCCTGCAGTTATACAGTATCTGCAGCGTTGGCAAGAAAAACAGAGCGGGTAAAATGACCTGAGAGTCATATGACCTTTTACAACAGGGAAATGAAGAAAGCTTGATACAATGCCGCTGGATTTCATGTCATGGGAAAGCAATTCCAGGCACAGAGTTTGTGAATTAAAGCACCAGAATGGCATCAGCGAAGAAACCAGATACGGTACGTTTATCTGGAAAAGCTGGCACCCTTCATTTGGTTGTGTATAACACCAGCACAGAGACGGTATTGTTTAGAAAGGTAGAGGATAGTCTGAAAAACACAGGGTAAGTCCAAATCCAAAGAGAAGATGGGTTACGGATGCTTGTATAAGAATATGTGTGGCAATATGTTTTCTGTACAGCATTTGTTGAATGTGTTCATCAGGTCTACTCTATGTGTGTTCAAAACACCCAAATGGCATGTGATTATTAATAGTAAGCTGACATTAAATCTTACTGAACGTTTTGAATAGAAGCACATTAATAGTTAGAAATAACTATTGAAATATAATAAATAAACTTTTTTTTTTTATTAAAAAATTACTACCTGACAAAAGTCCTATCGTCGATCCCAGCTGAAAGAGCAAAAAATAATAACTTGACTTCTAGTAGATCATTTGGAAAAGTGGCAGAAGGAAATTTTTTTTTCCAAAGAATCATCTGTTGAGCTTCATCCCAATCACCACAAATACTGCAAAGAACCCATTGGAAATGTTAGATATATTGCCAAGCTGTCCTCTCTTTCAGTGATTTGGAGAAAGTTGTTCATACTTTTATTTCTTCTCTTCTGGAGAGTCAGGCCTCTCTCTCGCGACTGCAGCTAGTCCAGAACGCAGCTGCCAGGCTTTTAACAGGCACAAAAAAACGAGAACACATTACACCTGTACTTGTTTCTCTACACTGGCTGCCAATCCAGTTTAGAATTCAGTACAAAGTTCTGTTGTATGTTTATAAATCCCTCCATGGCCTGGCCCATGAGTATATTTCTGAGCTAATTATTATGCACCAACCTGTGAGATCTCTTCGCTCAATGGATCGTCTTTATTTGCAAGTTCCTAGATCACGCTTAAAATGTCGAGGTGATAGAGCTTTCTCGGTAGCAGCTCCAAGACTCTGGAATGATCTCCCACTCTCTTTAAGAACAGCTCAAACTTTTGAGTCTTTTCAGAGGTCACTGAAATCACACTTATTTTCTTTAGCTTTTAATCATGTGATGTGAGTTTATGTATTTTGGTTTTATGTATATTTTACATGCGTTTTATGTGTTTTATGTACAGCACTTTGGTAATCATTGTGATTTGTGAAAGTGCTATAGAAATAAAGTGAGTTGAGTTGAGTTGAGAGTTGAACCCTATTGACCCAAGATTCTCACAGAAATTAGTCAAGTTTGGTAAAGGAAATAGTGGATGGCAACATCAACAGTCTAAGGTATTAAGACATTTGTGCTACCCGTTACATTACAAACCACATGAGAGGGCAAATTCTTTAGCAGGAGGGCGCTCCTTCTCATACTACAGCCTCCACATCAAAGTTTCCGAAAGCAATGAAGGTCAAGGTGCTCTAGAATTGGTAAGCCCAGTCACCAGACATGAACATTGAGCATGTCTGGGGTAAGATGGAGTAGGCAATAAACATAATCTAAAAGCCTTTGCCTTTCATATAAGCCATGACACCAAATGATCAACTAGAAGTCAAGATATTATTTGTTGTTCCTAAAACGCCATATAAGCGACAAGACTTTTGTCAGGTAGTGTTCTAGGTAGGATTTCTTGAAATGCAAAAAAACTTACAGGGCTCTATTTTAACGATCCAGGTGCAAAGTCTAAAGCGTGAGGTGCAAAAGCATTACAGGCGTGCCCGAATCCACTATTGCTATTTTAAGGACGAAAAATACGGTTTGCACCACGGCGCATGGACCAACAGGGTTGTGCTTATTCACTTAATGAGTTATTGGTGTGTTTTGAGCACAAAGTGCATTAAACTAATCAGAGTCCCATCTCCCATTCTTTTAAGAGTCTGTTGCGTTGCGCAATAGCACATTTGTTATTTATATGGCGGACTTTGTAAGTGGAAAAACTGAACGCTTCACTAGCGAGAAAACACTTAGGGCCTACTCACACTATGCCCAGGATCATTTGAGAAGAGTGAGTGCTCTGAATCGGGCTCAGGCATGGTTCGCTTGGCCGGCACTGGCCTGGTTGGAAGAGGTGTGCAAGAGCGCGGTTCACTTGGGCTATGCCGCAGTACGCTTGTGTGTGAGTGCAAAACGCGCCTGAGTCCAAAACTGAAAGCAAGATGTGACTTTTAGGGGCCATTCATATGGATTATTTAATCATTCTTACTGTTCAATGAACATAAATTGTCATAGTTTATTAAAGACGCAAACTGGGACAAGCGTGCTTTGGCCCAGTTCAAGGCAGCTGTACATAGTGTAAGCCCTTAAACAGACCATCTGCAGTGCTGGGAAAAAGAATGAGCCTCCTCCATTTTGGTCATTTTTTTATATCTATGTAGACAATAATAATTTTTGAAACATTTTAATCCTTTTTTCATATCTAAAGATGCTGTACAACTAGTGTGTATTAATCATTTGAACCTGCATAAGCACATAACTAACACACTCTGCATTAGACTTTAGACCAGCTTTTACTTCATTGTAAACAATGCAGGGTTCCACACAATTCATTCATGTTGTCCCAACACAAATCGATTAAGTTAACTTAACACTTTTACATATTTATGTGGATTGAACAAAAAAAAAAAAAAAGTTGTCCCAATAAAATCTCAAGAATTGTATTGTTGTTGTATTGTAGTTGTATTTAAATTAAGTACACTGAAAAATGTATAAAAAATAATTCCTTGGATTTACAAAAAATTAAGTTAAGGGCTTTGTAAAATATTTATTTGGGCTGAATTTAAACAAACAAATTAAGTTGAACATTACTAAATTTATTTTGTATGTTAAAATTCAACACAAATAAATTGTTTGCAACAATTTTGCAGACAGCATTTTTTTCAGGTTAGTTTGAACAAGAAAAAAAAAGAAATAAAATTTTTTTGAGTGTTGGTCAACGACGCAGTCTATTTCAGTTTACCAGAAAAGCAACGCAACAACCATTAACATGCTTAAACACTTAACCCACCTCTTTTATAGGCCGGCACACCCATGATTCAAATGGATTTGCTATTTAAACAACATGGTGCAAAATTGGAAAATTAGTGTTGCGCTGAAAAGAGCAACAAATCGCACCAAACAGATCTCGCGCCTTATTTCACTGGGTGTATGAGAGGGCCCATAGACTCAAGTAAAAAAAATAACAATATAACAATATGAAAAAGAAAATTAACACTCATTCAAAGTAGTTTATTTAGTCTAATTATCTTAAAATTCCACTCTTTTTTGCTGTTTGCTTAAAGTGCTTATTTAAAACGAGTTGAAAAATCACAATTCTAGCAATTCGTTGGGACAACTTATTTGTTTTATGTTCAATTCGCTTAAATTTGTATAATAATTACATTAACTTAACTGATTTGTGTTTGGACTAGGGCTGCACAATATATTGTTTCAGCATCAATATCGCAATGTTCGCATCAATAGAATCTGCAATGTTCAGATTATACTTTAGCAAGAGCCATCATTTGTAAACAATGAGATTTGTAGAGTTTAATGCACAGTAGAGTAAAAGTTTATCATCTGCATGCATTTTTAAGACCTGTGACTGCATTCAGGTACAAAAATTTGTTCCATTTGTAACCTTAAAAATGTTAATTTATTATAACTATTTATATAATTATACAGTGCTATTTTACATATGATTATTTCATTTCTGTACTCCCAAGAAAACCATGAAGCAATCTTTATTTAACTTTAATTTCTCTGTTGTACTTTAATCATTTATTTTATTTTATTTTATGCATTACACCCAGAATAATGCCAAATCAGTCTAAATTAATGCATTCTTTAGAAATAGAGCTGTTCTGGTGAAATGACATTTATATCGTAATATATTGCAGAAAAACTAAATATTACAATATCTTATTTTTTTCAATAACATGCAGCCCTACATCATGAATGAATTGTGTGGAAGCCTGCATTTTCTTAACAGCTTCTTGATATGAGAATTTTTAGATATTTGGACTAGAAACAAGGAAAGTAGCTTTTTTGTTTAGTTTTTTTGTGTGTGTGTGTGTGTGTGTGTGTTGAAACTAGTAAACTTGGTTCACTAAACAGGAGAATTCCTCTTAAATTAAGCATTGTCATTATATATTCTGTCTTAAATTGAGCCAAAGCATTTAAATTAAATCAGAATCACACATACAGTTGAAGTCAGAATTATTAGCCCTTCTGTTTATTTTTTACGCAATTTCTGTTTAATGGAGAGAATTTTTTTCTCAACACATTTCTAAACATAATAGCACATTTCTAATAACAGATTTACTTTATCTTTGTCATGATGATAGTAAATATTTTACTAGATATTTTTCAAGACACTTTTGTACAGCTTTAAGTGACATTAAAAGGTTTAGCTAGGTTAATTAGGTTCCCTAGATAGGGTAATTAGGCAAGTTATTGTATAATGGGGGTTTGTTCTGTAGACAAGCAAAAAAAAATATATACAAATAAAAAATAGCTTAAAGTGGCTAATAATTTTGACCTTAATATGGTTTTTATTAAAATAAAAAAACTGGGGTTTTTTTCTATCCGAAAGAAAACAAATACAACTTTATCCAGAAGTAAAAATATCAGACATACTGTAAAAATTTCCTTGCTCTGTTAAAAACCATTTGGGAAATATAAAAAAAAACATTTTTCAAATTAAAAAAAACATATCAAAAAATTCAAAGGGGGGCTATTAAGTCTTACTTTAACTGCATATGTACATTGAAAATTCAGTTTAAGACTTGACAGTAGTTACAATGCATATGTATTTGTTGCTAGTCAAAATACTGAATCATACTGCAACAAAACACAACATAATGTATTTTGTCACTAAAGAACAAGTGTAAGTGTGATTAAGCATTTTTTAATGGTCAAACTTTAAACATGTTATTACTAAATCTAAATCTCTGATTGTAATTAAGCTATATTTCAAGGCAAAATATCTAAATTTTAGGTTTAAATGAACTGAAACACATTTGAGTTTTTAAATTTATAAAAAAAAACTTACATTTATTAAAATGTATTAAAAAAAAATGTTTTGTGTTGGTACAAAACAATAGAGGAACTGTGATGAACCCCGCATTTTTTACAGTGTACTAAGTAAAAAAATATTTTTAAACATCTTAAAACAATTCTACCCAATTTGATCAGTCATAATAGTTATACACACTCTGATCTTGCACTATATTCTTAAAACAAAAAATGCTATTGGTGGCTAGAAATATCTTGATTATAAGTTTTTACAGTGAATGATTTAAAATGGGAATCTGTGTAAATGGTCACCTGAGTTGAGATTGTTTTATCATTATTGAAAGCAGACAATGCAAAATGCTGAATCACTCCTTCTAAGCTGAAACAATGGAAATATCTGAGCTATTATGCAATCACTGAGCAATGAATTGCAGCTAAATAAAATAAAGGCTACTTCAAATCTAACTTTACTTATGTTTTTCACCAAATTCAAGCAAATATGCTTGTCAGGTCATGCTATAGATTCATCCAGCTATGCTTTTCTGTCTTGGAAGCAGTCCAGGCTGCTGAAACAGACATGTGGTGAGATTTAATGAAGCACATATGAATGAAACTGCTGAATCATGGGTAGTGTGGGAGGTTAACAAACACAAAGATGATATTTGCTGAAAATTTATATTGTTATTAGACAGTTAAAAAAAACCCAAAAAAAAACAAGCATAATTCATTCAAGTGTTTTTTTTTTTGTTTTTTTTTTATGCAGCGGATGCCTTTCCAGCCGCAACCCATCTCTGGGAAACAACCAAACACACTCATTCACACTAATACACTAAAGACAATTTAGCCTACCCCATTAACCTGTACCACAGGTCTTTGGACTGTGGGGGAAACCGGAGCACCCAGAAGAAACCCTCACGAACGCTGGGAGAACATGCAAACTCTAGTGACAGCACTACCTACTGCGCCACTGAACCAACGATTCACTGAATTTAAAAAAAGACTATTGCTCTTATGAATATGCATAATAAGACACTAAGAAATAACTATATACTACCTGCCCAGGTGAAAAAAATATATAATTAAATGCATCTAAAATACACTTAAATACCTGCAAATACATTTGTAGTACATGGTTATTTTTTGTGTTAAATAAAAGTTTGATGGTTTTACACTTTTAATGTACTAATTAAAAGTATGCTTATACTTCAGTAGGACGTAAATACACTTGACAAAAGTATACTAAATACCATTAATGCTTAAATACATTTTTAGTGTACTACAATAAAGAACACTACAGAAAAAACATCCAAAAGAGTTTTATTAGTGTGTTTTTAAAAGTGTGCTTTAAATGCTTTAAGAATTTGTTGTTTTACATTGCATATACTAAAATTGTTCTGGACTATTTATCCTTCTACTTAATTATCTTTTGTCTAACCAATTACATGAGGATGTCTAAACAGTTTAATGACATGTTTGTTGACTCTGTTAGCATAAATATCACTGTATTCTGAATGCAAGGAAGGATTATACTTTAAATTACTCATAAATATATTCAAATGTTTAAAAGTAGGGTTCAAGTGTATTTCTAGTTGTAACTAAATATATATTTTTAAAATACAGATATAGTATGTTAAAAGCACATTTTAGTTCAATTTCATGGAGCCTAAAAACAGCACATTTGCGTACACTTAGATGGTATTAAGTTTATCTTAACATGAACTTAATACCATCTTTTAGTACAATAAGTACAAAATTAGTGTGTGAAAATATAGCACATTTAGTACATTACTGAAAAGTGTACTAAGTATACTTAAAGTGCATTTTAGTGCACTTTTTTTTTACCTGGGTGTAGAGATCATATTTTGAAAAGAAGCTTCTTTTTATCATGGATACATTATTTTAAAACACTTTTTATTGTAAATGCAGGTCTGTATCTTACAATGGTGAGTTTATATCTCAAAAAAAAAAAAAGTCAAACTTGGCGACGCAGTGGCGCACTAGGTAGTGCTGTCGCCTAACAGCAAGAAGTTTGCTTCGTTGCTGGTTCGAGCCTCGGCTCAGTTGACGTTTCTATGTGGCGTTAGCGTGGATTTCCTCCGGGTGCTCCGGTTTCTCCCACAGTCCAAAAGCATGCGGTACAGGTGAATTGGTTAGGCTAAATTGTCCGTAATGTATGAGTGTGTGTGTGAATGAATGTGTGTCGATGTTTCCCAGAGATGGGTTGTGGCTGGAAGGGCATTCGTGCTGGATGAGTTGGCGGTTCATTCCACTGTGGTGACCTCTGTTTAATAAAGGGACTAAGCCGACAAGAAAATGAATGAATGAATGAATGAGTCAAACTTGAATATTGAGTCAAATATGAGAAATAAAGTCAAAACTGCATGATGAAAACTCAGGTTTATTTCTCACATATTGTAAATGCATACCTTGCAATTATGAATTTCAAGTTGATATCTTGCCACTAGCAAAGCACTAAGTTTATACCTTACAATTGTGAGAGAAGTTGAACCTGCACTCACACACTATTCAAACCTCATTCAGACTATAATTTTTTATAGCTTTTTATGACAGTCACTTTGTCAAAATTATGCAATTGTGTCTAAATAAAATGTTGATGTGTCGAGGATACCAAAAAAAAGTCAGAATTACACAGTGGCTGCATCAGAAATTGCATACACCCCTGCTATATATATATAATGTGAAAAACAGTATGGCATGTCTAAATTTACATATAAGTTGCATCCTAAACGAAACACTGTACACTATGCACTTATACCCTCAACTATGTAGTGTGTGAGTTTAGTGGTTTCGCAAATGGAACACAAATTGTTTACTAAATGCAAATTCAAACCGTTTCCCTTACAATGCTTTGCAATTGCCAAATTAGTAAAATAAATGAACATTCCAAAAAGTTGGGTCAGGATCAGTTTAGGGCCACTAATCAGGTAAATTGGTTAAATAATAACTTGACTTGAAACAGGTAATGTCAACAGGTGATTGTAATTATGATTTGGTACAAAAGCAGCATCCAAAAATTGTTGGACTTGAGCTGTAGATGGAGGAGCTGAACGCTCCATCAAAGGCTTGGGTTTTGAAGAGTCTAGAGGTAAAGAAATGAGTCTCTGATCCATAACCCACAGAAGGTGGTAGTAATGCTCAATTAAGAAAGCGAACCACCCAAAAAAAAAAAAAAAACACACAACACACAAGAAGAAGAAGAAAGTCTAGTCCTTTAGAAGCAACGATGGGCTTAGGTTTGCCAACAAATATGTGAGAAAATTATTGAAATGTTTAAAAACAATGTTCCTCAAAGAAAGATAGACATTTGGATATTTCACCCTTAACATGATTAAATGACACACGAAATCTGGGGGAATATTATTGCGTAAAGGACAAGGGCGCAAGCCTAAGCTGAACAACCATGATCTTCAATACCTGAGGTGGCACTGCATCAGGAATCATCATTCATCTTTAAATAATGGGCTCACCACATAGGCTCAGACTATTTTGGCAAACCTGTGTACCACAATAAATCATTACATCCACAAATACCAGTTAAAACTGTACTGTCAAAAGGAAGCTCTATGTTAACAGTGTTCGATAGCGCAGTTAACTTCTCTGGTCTTGGAGGCATCTGGGATGGACCATAACACACTAGAAATGTGTACTGTGGTCAGATGAATCAGTATTTTTTTTTCTAGGAGAAATAGATGTCTATTACTCCCCAAAAATACCTTAAGTACTGATCCATCTGACCACAGTATGCATTTCTACATGGTCCATCCCAGATGCCTCTGAGAACAGAGAAGTCAACGACCAAAGAAGGAATCATGCAGACTGTTACCAGCAACAAGTCAAAAAGTCAGGGTCTGTCATGGTATTGGGTTGTGTCAGTGCACTTGAAAAAGGTAACTTGCACTTCTGTGATGGCACCATTAAGGCTGAAAAGCACATAGAGATTTTCAAATTCAATTGTATACAATTCGAATACAATACTTTTCCAGAGACGCCCATGCAGATTTCAACAAGACAATGCAAAACCAAAATCTGCACACATACCCAAGTCCTGATCTGTCTCCAAGAGAGAATGTGTGGTGCATTCTGAAGCACAAAATGACTCTACAGTTGCCTACCTTGAGACTTGTTTGCTGGAAGAATGGGACAAAATTACACATGAAACACTTTATCACTTGGTGTCTTCAGTCTCTAAATGTCTTTGAAGTGTTGTGAAAAGGAATGGCATTACAAAGTGGTAAATGCTTTACTGTTCCAACTGTTCAAAAAAAAAAAATCTTGCTATGAGGCAACAGTGCTAACTACCAGGCTGCTGTACCACCCTGTCAAGGAAAAGGAGGAAGAAGTAGGGGTGGAAGGGGAGATTCTTTAAGGCAAAGACAACTGAAGTAAGAAACTCTGATTATTTATAGTGAGTTTGGAATTATCTGATTGATGAATGCTGCGTTGCTAATGCAGGACCAGCTGTGGTCAATCATAAGCATGTGATCCACTCAAAATTAGTTTATGAATAAACTTTACTTAACAATTTTTCTACAGACTAACGCTGCAAACACAACATTAGTTGTGTTCATTCAAGTCTCCTCCTTGCTAACACAGAACAACCTCCTCGACAGTCAGCAAATTGACTTCAGAATTAGACATTCAACAGAGACCGCATTCATTGCGCTCATTTGTTCAAAATCTAATTCTGCTGCATATGTCCACTGCTTTTGACATGGTTAACCACCCCGTTAAAGAGACATCTCAGAAACTGTACCCATTGGTTTGAGTCCCACCTCTAAAGTTTATGCTTCAGTGTGGTATGACTGAGGGATGAGGTGTCCAGTTCACAACATCTAGCTTACAAGGGTACCTCAGGGCTCAGTTCATGGACCACTTCTCTTCTTTTCTCTATTTTCTCTCTATATGGCATCACATTCATTCCTTCATTCATTCATTTTCCTTTGTCTCTATTTCAGAGGTCCTCACAGTGGATTGAAACGCCAACTCTTCTAGCATATGCTTTATGCAGCAGATGTCTTTGGACTGTGGGGGGACTGGATCACCAGAGTAAACCCATGCCAACACTGGGAAAACATGCAAACTCCACACAGAAATGTCAACTGGCCCAGCTGGGGCTCGAACCTTCTTGCTGTGAGGTGGCAGTGCTAACCATTTAGTCACCTTGCCGCCCGCATCACATTCAGAGAAAAAAACATATATAATATTATACATTTATACATATAATAATATTACTGCTACACTGATGACACTCTCCACTGCCTCATTTCTTGCTGGATGCAGGACCATCAGCTTCAACTTAAAGGTGCCAAGAAAGAACTGCTTGATGTTTCAGCCAACATTTAGCTTTTGTAACCTTTGCATGTAAAAGAGCAAACTGTGTGTCATTTAAAACTTGTACAATAAAAGGAAAAAAAAATCATGCTGGGGTGAAGTAATCCTATAATGATTCTTGGCAGGTTTTTGTACGCCATTGTGAAATCTATCAACGCTAGCCAAATGTAACATGGTCTGATTCCTGACACATGTCTGAAGGGCAGCTTCACTTGGGAAATTACCCACATGAGAGGGGCTGCAGTCCGCTAAATCCAGTTTAATCTTGCCTGAGCCATGCTTGCACAGCACGCCTACTAAATAGCTGACAAATTTACACACTGTAACTCGACTCTATCTCTTCCCAGTGCGTCTGAGTATGATCTTCACTTCTGCAGTACACCAGCTGAATAGGCATCTAAAATTAAAATTGTACGTTTGATGAAATGGTACTGTTGCATAATGAATATCTCTCCAAACCAGGAAGTTTAGCAGAATGTTCACACTGTTCTTTTTCTTAAAAGGATTGTAAACTGGACTTAAAAAATGCAAATATAGCTCATTAGAAGCACCATAAGTGCTAAGTAGGACTATTTCAGATCTTTTTGCAAGTTGTAGGATTGCATGAGAAAAAAAGATCTTCAGGGAGAGAGGGTAAAAAAGAAACCATATAAGGCTTGTTTCATGTTGTTTTGGTTTTTCCGTCCTCTCCTGTAGTGTTTTAATGCCTATCGGATGTCTCCAGGCCTTTATAGACCATCTGCTAAAGTCAATGTTTAGGCACGGTTGTTCTTCCAGTTTTTTCAGCTAACTTTAGAAAAAGCTGACATTTGCAAATAAGTAAATGACAAATCTTAACATGTTGGCTCTTTTAAAGGGTCATGAAACACCAAAACAAATGTTTTGAGCTGTTGACAGTTGTACAGTATATGTGTCCCACACTGCTAAAAACACTATTAGGACACATAAATCTCACTAAAAAGTGAAAATTGGTTGTTTTGCGTTATTTCGAGCTAGTTTGTACTTCCGGTTTGAAACAAATTTTTGAAGCAGCGTCACAGCCATGAGATCTTAGTGTGTATACCAGTGTGTAGACTGGACGTCTGTACCTGGGAGTACCATATTACGTCTATGAGTGTGCTGCATTAATGCATGAGGAAGGCTTGGTTCAAACCAATCAGCGCGCTGTATTTTGCAACATCATTACTATTCATTAATGTTACAGTGTAGACGGCAGAGACCCCACATTGTGTTGGCAAAACAAGCATGCAGTGTTGCTTTTATAATTTGCTGCAGTGAGGTTTTGTTTTCATTTTCTCTCTATGAGAGTGCAGCTGGACTCACGTGTGGATTACAGTGCACGCGACGCGCGACAAAAATAACTTACATGTCTAAAGCCTGATTTATACTTCTGCGTCAGGTGACCGGCGTAACCCACGGCGCAGGCAACGCGCGTGGCTGTGCATTTATACTTCTGCTTAATAATACTTCTGCTTAATACTTCTGCTTAATACTTGATAAAGATGCAGTTCTAGTTGCTGTAGATTGTCCTGTCTCTACAGATTTGGTAAGTGAGCGACCAGTGGTCTTTGTTAATTCAGTTTGTTCGTATCTAACTAACTATTACACCGAGTGTAAACATGTTAGCATTACAGCCAAACTATTACCGTTGTGTAGGATTTTCACCGCATTTTGTGACCAGAAAAACACGCGGCTTTCTGACGCTATCTACCGAGTGCATCTAAGTTACAGAGAAATGCGGAGTTTTTTTTCTCTCATTCCTCGTGCAGTATAAAACATTGCATGAAAAATACTCGCTTAGAGCAGCTCCTTGAATCAAATATCTCGTCTGTCACGAGGGGCACGAATGAAATTCCTGAATGAAAGAGCCAAACTGTAGTTAAAGTCCACCAATTTAATCATTTGGCAAATAATTCGATAACAGATGTCCATGTAAACACAGTCACTTTCTCCCCTGTGTGTGTGTTTTGACTCTGAAACTCAGTGTATGCCTAAATCAACACTCCCACATCATCCCTCTTTTGCTCCTCCGACACTCCCCCCTAAACAGAGATGGACATGACCACTTTTCTGACTTTTTCCAAAGTAGAAGTGTGAAAACACCCTGCTGAAACAAGACGGTTTCATGGCCCTTTAATAATAAATAAAGATGATTACATTGTGGTTGTTGATCGTTTCTCTTGTAGTTGTTATATTAGTGGACAAAGTACAAAGTTCCATTATAAATGTGTGTTATGTTGGCTAATGAGAAATACCTTCATTCATTAATTTCACAGTGGAATAAACCGCCAACTTATCTAGCATATGTGGATGCGCTTCCAGCTGCAACACAGTACTTTGGAAACTCCCATGTGCTCTCACACACGTCACAGCGCATGTCTTTGGACTGTGGTGGAAACTGGACCATCTGGAGGACTCCAACCAGCGTAAGTTCAATCATTCATCAATTTTCCTTTGGCTTACCAACTATTCCGGCATATCTTTTACACAGCAAATGCCCTTCCTGCTGCAACCCAGTACTGGTAAACACCCATACACACTCACATTCACAAGCTCATATACTACGGCCAATTTTGTTTACCCAATTTATCTATAGGACATGTCTTTGGACTGTGTGGGACACCCACATCGACACGGGTAAAACATGCAAACATTTCCACACAAAATGCGAAATGGCTTCAGCTGGGACTCGAGCCAGCAACCCTCTTGCTGTGAAGAGACAGTGCTAACCAGGAAGCCACTGTGTAGCCTCCAAAAAGGAAAGTTATAATTTTTAAAATGCTGTCAAAATGATTTTGTACATGGGGTTGCAAAAATGACTAAAAACACTGCCAATAGTTTTTGAGGTCACGTTTGTAAAGATACACTGTTTATCTGTGCACATAAGGCCCTTCAGTCAGCCATTGCTGTTTTGGTTGTAATGTTTTAGCACATGACTGTAGAATGTACATCATTTAATACATATGCTTATGACGTCAACTTTTACACAAGATCAAGGTGCATTTTTGGGCCCCTAAAATAGTATTGTCATGTAAATGAATGGCCAAAGCAAATGTCCCATCCTAAAGTAATAGTATAACCCCATAATTTACCCATGCTCAAGTCATTCTCAATGTACACAAACAGGCACAGTCAGAGTAGTTTTAAATTTTATCCTGGCTCTTCCATGTTCTATAATGGTGTTTGTAACAATAATTGTCATTTTTATGATTAAAAAAAAAAAATCCTACTGTAAATCTAACCAACACTCTCTCATTGTGTATGATAACATATTTTCTGAAATAGATTGATGTGTCTTTGTAACACATAAGAAAATAATTAAATTTTTAAACTCTATGACTTCAGGTGGCTGCCGAATACAAGTTGTCAACTTCCTCTGACTTGACATATGTTGCATCACGTAAGATTATAGTGGAAGCCCCTGGAAAAGACGCATGTCAAAGGAACCACTTACCACATACTTTGAGTTTCGTCACCTTAGAATTATAAAGTTCTATACTGACTATGTTCACCAGTGTCTTGTTTAGTTACTAGTCTGTGTACATAAAATTATGTTTAACCTTAAAAATATTTTTTTAAAGGTTCAAACACTCACCAATGCTCCAGAAGGAAAGATGGGGCAATAGAAGCCAAGGATCAAGACCTTTAGAATCTGAAGATCAAGGTAAATTACACTTGTTTTGTCTCCAGGGAAACATTTAGGTATTTTCATATTTTCCAAAGGGCAGTACTAAATGGAAAACAATAACATTTCAACAAAATAAGAAGAACATTTACATCTTTATTCTGTTTTGATGCTTTTACCCCTGGCTCTAAATGCAATGTGTTTTCTTTTGTAGCATCACATGTAAACCAAGTATATTAAATTGTTCACAGGGGGTTATTTATTTGTAAAATATAGCTATGTTTTCATCTTATAAACTTCAATTAAACATCCTTTATCTTAAACATCTTACTCAGCACAGTACTAAATAAAAAAATGCATTTTGTATTATCTCTTTTATTTTGTCAACACTCTTCTTCTTTTGTAAAAACTTTAAGAATTTTGTAAGTAGTATGCAAACATTCAGGCACAGCAAATGCCATTGGTTCCTTCAGTTCAGTGTTATCTTTGCTGTTATGATTAGCTTAATTATCCCCTGCATAAGACCTCAAAATAAACTTTGTTGATTAGTTAGGGCTGTTGTTATCCCACATATATGCCACTGTCTTACGCTTCTGCTGATAAAAATAACCGTTGGCAATAAAATTGTTTTACACCCCCACTTATCTTCCTCTATCTCCAGCTTTTTTACTTTTACTGCTGGCTGTCAAAATAAATAACCCAGCAAAGGACACACATTTCTTACTTTGTTTTCCAGAGATCTACTTCGAAACGCAAATCATTGTGACACTTGTGTTTCTTCAGAAAATCATGACCTGAAATGGCTCACACGTCCTTGGGGAAAAAGAAGTTTAGTGTAAATAATTTGTAACAGGTATATTTAGAATTTAACAATACCACAAGCATAAATAACATGGCAGAATTAATAGACTTATGATCCTTAAAAAATTAGGAAATACTTCCCTTATATTGTCCAAACATTTATGGTCTGTTCTGTGCAACTTAGTATGCTGACAAGCAATTTTGGTGGCTCTTATTGCAACATGTGAATAATTTATACACTTCCTGACAAAAGTCTTGTTGCCTATCCAAGTTTTAGTAACAACAAATAATAACTTGACTTCTAGTTGATCATTTGATATCAGAAGTGGCTTATATGAAAGGCACAGGCTTTTAGATTACATTTATTTACCAAAATAAAATATGATCATGCCTTGATTTTTAACTATTTAATTAGGCCGAAAGGTCTGACTTTGCATAAACAAAAGTTTCGTCATCTAACAGAAATAATGTACAGTATGGAATATAAAGTCATGGTGCAGTAGAAAAATAATTAATATAGTATATGACTTCAATGAGCTTGGATGACTGCAACCATACATCTCTGCAATGACTTATTAATAAAGTGGCAAAGAAATTGTTCTTGCAGGACTCCCAGAGTTAATTAAGATTCTTTGGATCCATCTTTAATGCCTCTTCCTTCATCTTACCCCAGACATGCTCAATAATGTTCATGTCTGGTGAATGGACTGACCAATCCTGGAGCACCTTGAACTTCTTTGCTTTCAGGAACATTGATGTGGAGGCTAAAGTATGAGAAGGAGCACTATCCTGTTGAAGAATTTGCCCTCTCCTGTGGTTTGAAATGTAATGGGCAACACATGTTTTGATACCTCAGGCTGTTGATGTTGCCATCCACACTGTAGATCTCTTGCACACCCCATACTGAATGTAACCCCAAACCATGATTTTTCCTTCACCAAACTTGACTGATACCTGTGAGAATCTTGGGTCCACATGGATTCCAGTAGGTTTTCTGCAGTATTTGTAATGCTTGGGATGCAGATCAACAGATGATTTGTTGGAAAAATTTACCTTCTGCTACTTTTACTAATGATCACCTAGAAGTCAAGTTATTATTTGTTGCTCTTACAACTGGGATTGACGACAAGACCTTTGTCAGGTAGTGTTTACAGTCCGTCATAATGCATTCAACATTTTTTTTTTTTATATTTATATGGATTATTAGAAGCTGCACAGCTCATATTATGAGGGACTGTTCAAACTTTCTATCCACATTCAACATGTATTAAAGAATGTGACTGATATGATAAACCCTAAATAAAACTTACTCAAATATTAGGAAACTAAACGCATTTTTATTATGTGCATTTCATTGAATTATACATTTAAAACAGTGACATCTATAATTTTAGGTGTATTTTAAATTCCTGAACTCTTTTTGGAGACTCTTTTTGCTCATAATCATATGTGCAGGATCATTACTTTAAAGGGTGAAGTGTTCAGTTCGATACATCTAGGGGTACCTCAAGTATCAGGTCCTGGATCACTTCTTTTCTTTTATTGGCATCACAAGCACCGATCATTGGGAATTTTAAAAAAAATGTATCATTCTATCATTACTATATCATTGTCATCATTACTATGTCATTGTCTATCATTCTGTCATTCTGTCATTACTATATTAGGATAACTAAATTAATTTCAAAAGCATTTAATTTAATTAGACATCTAAAGCAATGACATCATTTTAGGTGTGTTTTAAATTCCTAAACCTTTTTTTTTGGGGCCACCGTATACATGTAATGCACATAAACATGGGTTTAAGTGTCTCTTGTAAACTAAGAGATTTAAAAATCAGTGTACTTTAAAGTTACTGCAGTAAATGCCAGAAAGAACTGTTTTTAACTCTGTTGATCGGTGGCTGTAAAGAATGCAATCTGCAGGGACAAACAGTTCTTGCTCTGCGTTAATGGATGACAAAAGAAACCTTATGATTGGCTGAGGAAAATACACCCACCTTTCCATCCTCAGCATTCCTTCTTCAGTAACATGAGATCACATTTCAGTATCCTTGTCAAGAATGGAGTTTTACATTTTTTGCCTTTTCATTTCTGAAAAAAAGAGAAAGCAGGCTGAAAATGGAATGCCACGGTGGTGTTTCTTAAGCAAGCCATTCCTGAAAATGATCCAGCTGGTCTCCGCATGTGAATGTGAAGAATCCAAATCCAGTTGGAGAAAGCTTTTGCATTACTCTTTGACTAAATTACAACAATGTGACTTCCTTTAAGTCACTATAAATAGATGTGTACTGGTGTACTGGCTATAATAAGACATGAAGCAGGTTATTTTGTACATGTGTTGTATAATAATATGATTAGTCTATTGAAACCATAACAAAGAGAAGAAAGAGTGCATCGTATATTTACATTTACAGTGTGGGTGGTTTTTAGATATTTGTTATCAGTATCTTATGTTTTCAACTCATTCATTAATTAATTTTCCTTCAGCTTATTTATCAGGAGTTGCCACAGCGAAATAAACCGCCAACTATTCTGGCATGTTTTATGCATGTTGAAACACACTCTTATTCTCACATGAATACATTCATGAAGGTCAATTTAGATTATTCAGTTCACATATAGCGCTTGTTTTTGGACTATGGGGGAAACCAGAGCATCCGGAGGAAACCCATATGAATATGGGCTGAACATGCAAACTCCACACAGAAATGACAACTGGTCCAGCCGGGACTCAAATCAGCGACCTTCTAACTGTAAACTCAGCAATTTTTATTTTTTTTTTAAAATACCATGTTGCTAGAATGTTTAACATTATTGTGGCTAGGGTATTTTAACTTTTAGTATTGTCTCTTTTTGTCTCTTTTTTTCTAAGATTTTAACATGCTAATGTCATGTTTTCACACATTCTGTTGTTTACTATGTAAGAATTGAAATATTACAAATATTTTTTATGTCTTTGACAATTCAAAACATGAGCTGAAGACAGGGCCAATGGACTCCACAACCCACCAGGGGGGAATGCGTGAAAAACCAGTTCCTGCTGCATTTGCATCTGACTATGCTGAAACTCAGCTTCATCCCCCCAACTCACACATATGGTCATTTCAATGTTTGAATGTTCTAGAATTAACCAAACTGACTTTAACCATCATGTTTGATATCATTTGAAATGTCTCGGTGCGATTGGTACAATGGTCTCATTCTCTCAGAAATAGACATAATCAGAACAATAAATATATAACTTCAGGCATCTTTTGAACCACTGTGAGGGGTGTGACACTAAGTGTGAATGCCTTTTTTGTTATTCACACCCCCTTCCTTGAGGGAATTCTTGGATTATTTAAGGTAAGTGTTGAGAAAAACTCAGCGCGATTCTGCCTAACCAGATCAGCCCATAACATGGCTTGCGCCATGTTATGTATATTACAAAGTCAGGAATACATTTTTTTCATCTTGGATTTATCTTTGATAATTTGATGTTTTCTATTGATCATTTATGAATTTACTGATTGAATTGGCATAATACATTTACCTGACTGATAAATTGTAATGTTTGACCATATTTTGCTCACTCTGTAATTATTAATTCAAGTAGATTACGCTGTATCCTTGTTTCCGCATGTCTTGCGTCAGGTCAGTAGACGGACTAAAATCCAGTTGAGATGGAGCATTGGGCACACTAATTGTGTTTTAGCGATCCGGCTGACTCTTGATATTGATTCATGTGTACTTAGGTGGAAAGGGCGATAACTTCCGCCTAGGTCAACAAGGTGTTGCACGACTAACCTAGATTGGGTACCCGACCTTTGTTTGAAGGTAATATTATTCTAAATTAAGTTCATATGGGAAACGTTCGAGGTTACAGAAGTAACCCTTCGTTCCCCGAGGAGGGGAACGGAAGTGCCATGAAATGAGAGGATTCGGATCAAAAGCCGCTTGTCTGGAGAGTATTGAACGGGCCAATGAATTAAATTAATTGGCAGCGTAAGCTTGCGCAGGTGTGCGGCATCTGCAATTATCTCAGCATATAAGCACACCTGAAGCCAGCAGACGCCATCCTTTTAAGCTGAAGAGACTTTCAAACAGCTAAGGGACAGTCATTATGGCGACGGAGTATGGCACTTCCGTTCCCCTCCTCGGGGAACGAAGGGTTACTTCTGTAACCTCGAACGTTCCCCTTCGGTTGGGGAACTTCAGTGCCATGAAATGGGAGAAGTATGGAAAGCGCCATAATGACTGCACCTTACCAACACCCCCGATGAGGAGATAGTCAAGCAAGCGTGACGCACCCACATCATGGGGGGCGCGGTCCTCCAACGTGTCCCTGGCCCTAATTTATCCTACTTCAACAGAAGTTTTACGGATTTAGATATATTTTTTGGGAAGTCGTGAGCATCTAGATAATTCTAGGAAATACGACAGTACGTTGGGAAGCGTGCAATCCCGATAGGGAGGATGCTGCGGAGGCCATCCGTTACCCAAGGGGGGATAGATGGCAGAATTTACATGTGGACTAGCCCTAAAAAGGGGGAGTACGCATAGCAAAAGAGTGGTTAGCGGAGAGGGAAGACACGGGTCCGCCCAGGGGGGGGACTTAACCGTGGCGGAATAAGCATATGGGATCGCCTAGTGGGGATCACGCATAGCAGGCACCTATACCCAAAACGCGGGCTGACCAGCGGGCAGACCTACAACGTAGTGGGCCAGCAAGTGACTCCTCTGCTGAGTCAGTGCTGGGGGCCACGGAGGAATCTGCAGGGCTCACCTGACGGGGAACTTACTGACAGATAAAAAGGCGCACGTACCTCCGTGTTAGGGAGAATGGCGCAGCAAGCGTGTTTCAACACCCTACCGAGTTGTCTCCTCAATCACCAAAGGGTTACCTAATACCCTTGAGGAAACCGGCTTCACTCGCAGATTGTAAAACCTTGCAAATGTGTTGGGTGTCGCCCAGCCTGCAGCTCTACAGATGTCTGTTAGAGAGGCAACGCGTGCACGTGCCCAAGAGGATGCAACGCTCCGAGTGGAGTGTGCACGTACTCCCGGGGGACACGGCTGACCTTGAAATGGCATCCACAATCCAGTGGGATAATCTTTGTTTCGATACGGCACTTCCCTGCTGCCGACCGCCATAACAGACAAAGAGCTGCTCAGATGATCTAAAATTCTGAGTACGGTCCACATAAATGCGCAGAGCGCGAACTGGACAAAGTAAAGAAAGGGCTGGGTCTGCCTCCTCCGGGGGCAGCGCTTGCAGGTTCACTACCTGATCTCTAAAGGGGGTGGTAGGAACCTTGGGCACATAACCGGGGCGGGGTCTCAGGATGACGTGAGAGTAATCCGGCCCGAATTCCAGGCACGAGTCACTGACCGAAAATGCCTCCAGGTCCCCGACCCTCTTGATGGAGGCCAACGCAACCAGCAGAGCTGTCTTCAGGGACAGAAATCTTAGAGATACTGATTCGAGTGGCTCAAAGGGATCGGATCGCAGACTCGTGAGAACGAGGGCGAGATCCCAAGAGGGCATGAGAGGGGGGCGAGATGGATTAATTCGCCTAGCACCCCTAAGGAATTGGATGACCAGGTTATGCTTTCCCACGGTGCCGCCAGCTACCGCGCTATGATAAGCGGAGATGGCGGCCACGTAAACCTTGAGAGTGGAGGGCGACAGCCTGCTGTCCAACTTCTCTTGAAGGAAAGAGAGCACAACACTAATCTGGCAATTTCGGGGGTCTTCTCTGCGAGAGACGCACCATTCAGTGAATAGACTCCACTTCAGGTCGTAGGCGCGCCTCGTGGAGGGGGCTCTAGCCTGAGTGATGGTATTAACCACCGCAGTCGGTAGGTTACCTAAGTCTTCCTCGCGTCTAGGGACCACACGTAGAGGTTCCAAAGATCGGGGCGAGGGTGCCAGATGGTGCCCTGTCCCTGAGAGAGTAGGTCCTCTCTCAAAGGGATCCGCCAGGGGAGGGCCGTCGCGAGGAGTGAGAGCTCTGATATCCAGGTCCGGTTGGGCCAAAGGGGCGCAACTAGCAGAACCTGTTCCTCGTCCTCCCTGACCTTGCACAGAAACTGCGCGAGCAGGCTCACTGGGGGAAACGCATACTTGCGCATGCCCCGAGGCCAGCTGTGGGCCAGTGCATCCGTGCCGAGAGAGCCCTCGGTCAGGGAAAAAAACAACTGGCAGTGAGCGTTCTCGGGGGAAGCAAACAGATCGATCTGGGCCTCCCCGAATCGCGCCCATATCAGCTGAACAGACTCGGGGTGGAGTCTCCATTCTCCAGGGCGTAACAGCTGTCGTGAGAGCGCATCGGCTGCACGATTGAGCGTGCCTGGGACGTGAATGAGCAGACGGCAGGCGAGCTGAGACATGCGGCGAGAGCGCATACCCCCCATGCGGTTGATATACGCCGCCGCCATACTGTCCGTCCTGACCAGCACGTGTTGCCGCTCCAGCACCGGTAAAAAGCGGTGGAGAGCGAGGAACACTGCCAACAGCTCTAGGCGATTGATATGCCAATGCAGCTGGGCACCCTTCCACAGGCCCGCAGCCGCATGCCCGCGACACACGGCCCCCCAACCCGTGTTGGAAGCGTCTGTTGAAACAACAACATGGCTGGACGCCTGTCCAAGAGGCACACCGGCCTGTAGGAACGAGGGGTCGTTCCAAGGGCTGAGGGCGCGGCGACACAGCGCAGTAACCGAGACCCGGTGTGTGCCCGCGTGCCATGCGCGTCTGGGGACCCGATCGTGAAGCGAGTGCTGAAGTGGTCTCATATGGAGCAACCCGAGCGGCGTGACGGCGGCTGCGGATGCCATATGCCCCAGGAGCCTCCGAAAGAACTTCAGTGGGACCACTAGTTTGTTGTCGAGCTCCCTCAGACAGTTCAGCAACAGGCGAGCACGTTCCTCGGAGAGGTGCACTACCATGGTGATCGAGTCCAGCTCCATCCCGAGAAAAGAAATCCTCTGCACGGGGGCGAGTTTGCTCTTTTCTCGGTTGACCTGAAGCCCCAGTAGGCGGAGATGCCGAAGCACCTTGTCCCTGTGCATAATCAATTGCTCCCGCGAGTGGGCTAAAATCAGCCAGTCGTCGAGATAATTGAGTATGCGAATGCCCGCGAGCCGAAGGGGCGCTAGGGCACCCTCCGCGAGTTTGGTGAAGACCCGCGGAGACAGAGAGAGCCCGAAGGGGAGGACCTTGTACTGCCACGCTCGACCCTCGAACGCAAACCGCAGAAATTGGCGGTGGCGTGGAAGAATGGAGACATGGAAATACGCGTCCTTCAGGTCTATGGCTGCAAACCAATCCTGAGGACGAACGCATTGGAGAATGCGCCTCTGCGTGAGCATTCTGAACGGCAGCCTGTGCAGACAGCGGTTCAAAACGCGCAGATCTAGGATTGGCCGTGACCCACCGCTCTTTTTGGGTACGATGAAGTATGGGCTGTAAAACCCACTCTCCATCTCGGCTGGAGGAACCGGCTCGATTGCACCCTTCGCCAGGAGGGCAGCAATCTCCTCTCGCAAGACAGGGGCGGACAGGGGGTTGACCCTGGAGAAATACACGCCTGTAAACTTGGGGGGCCGTTTCGCGAACTGAATCGCGTAACCGAGTCTGATTGTGCGTATGAGCCACCGCGAGGGGCTGGCCCGCGCTAACCAGGCAGGCAGAGCCCTCGCTAATGGAGTCATCGCTATAATCGCTGACGTACCAGCGGTGGGGCAGCGCGGAGTGGGTGTGCTGATCCGGGAAGCACAAGGGTCCCGCGGAAGAGCTGGAGGAGAGCGATTCGCTCTGGCTCCGCACCCTGACTCCGGAGAGGGGGCTGGAGGGCTGAGGGAAGGGAGACCGTCCCCCCAGCGCTCGTGAGCCACTGGCGAAGCACGTAGAGTCTGCGAGCCGGAAGGCAGCGCGTCCCGGACTGGCAGAACTCGTGCAGTCACATCCGGGGAAGGGAAAAAGTGCTCTTTTACTGATGTTTTGGTGGCACTGAAAAGTACCGTTGTTATCGGGGCCCCGCCCTCCAGCGGGGAAAGAGCAAGTTTCCTCTTCTCCGGATGGCCTGTCTCAGGGACGCTTCGCGGTCCGTTTACCGGACTTAACGGCACCCTGGGCAGGAGGGGCTGCCTGCTTTCGGGGTGTACGCCGCGCCCGCTTGGCCGGAGGCGCAGGCGGGGGCGGGGCAGCACTCGTTGGCGGGCGCCCTCGGCGAGGAACAGCGGAGGTGGATGGCTCGGCGGGCGGAGCGGGCTTACGGCCACGCCGATAGATGACATTGCCTATCGCATCCGACTGCTCTTTCACCGCCTTGAATTCCTGGGTGAATTCACCGACGGTGTCGCCGAACAGGCCAGACTGGGATATGGGCGAGTCAAGAAAGCGAACTTTGTCAACATCGCGCATATCGGCCAGGTTTAGCCAGAGGTGGCGTTCCTGAACCACAAGTGTGGACATCGTCCTCCCCAGCGCACACGCGGCGGACTTAGTAGTCCGAAGAGCATAGTTGGTCGCGGTGCGCAGCTCATGTAATAAGCTTGGGTTGGACCCGCCCTCGTGCAGCTCGGCCAGCGCCTGCGCTTGGTAGCGCTGGTAGGTGGCCATCGCGTGCAAAGCAGAAGCAGCCTGGCCCGCAGCCTTATAAGCTCTGGCTCCGAGGGAGGCAGACAACCTACAGGCTTTGGACGGGAGGCGGGGCAAACCCCGCCACGTAGAGGCGCCGCGCGGACAAAGATTGACCGCGATAGCGCCCTCCACTGACGGGATCGCCTCATACCCCCTGGCAGCTCCGCCGTCAAGGGCGGTGAGGGCGGAGGCACACGCAGCACGGTCAGAGAAAGGTGCCCTCCAAGACTGCGTGAGCCTACTGTGCACTTCCGGGAAGAAGGGGACGAGAGGCTTCGAAGGCTTCGCCTTCTGGTCCTCTACATAGCACCCATCTAGTCGGTCCGGCCGCGGAGCTGGGGGATAAACCATCTCCAACCCCACGGCCAAAGCAGCCCGGGAAAGCACGGCTAACATGTCCGCTTCAGGATCCGATTTGACAGCGCTCACCTGCCCGGAGGGGGCGAGCGGGTCCGGATCTTCGTCGGACAGTGAAAGCCCACCCTCCGATGCCGCGGAGGACATCTGATCTCCGGTGTCAGCGAGTGTGAGAGCTACCATCTGGTTAGACGGATCACTCCCACTACCCGAAGCTTGGATGGAGCGCCGTGAGGAGCGAGAGGTCCGCGAGCCCGTGGGCGGTGGATTATCTCCCGCTGAAACCCTCAGATCTGCCCGAGCGCCCGCTGCTTTTTTAGAACAGGAGGCAACTGGGGTGGCTCGCTCTCTTGCGAAAGTTAGCTGCGATCTTAGCTGTGCAACGGTCATGGCATCGCAATGACGACATGAACCGCCCGCGAGCACCGCCTTAACATGCTGGACCCGGAGCCAGGAAACCCCCGCATCCAGAAACGCACAGTCGGAGCGCCATCCTGAAAAGGACGTGCTGCACGACTGTGTTGCTCTTTTAGGAAAGTTTGCAACAATATGCACCGCTCTGGAGGACCGGACCCAAAGAACCGCAGGCAAGGGAGAAACCCAGCTCGACCGTCTGCCACCGCGAAGACCCACTCTGGACCGGGAGACACACTCGTTCGCTCTGAAGTGCTGATCAGCAAGAGGAACCCTCATCGACTCACTCAGAAAGGATCTGAAGCGAAAAGGATGGCGTCTGCTGGCTTCAGGTGTGCTTATATGCTGAGATAATTGCAGATGCCGCACACCTGCGCAAGCTTACGCTGCCAATTAATTTCATTCATTGGCCCGTTCAATACTCTCCAGACAAGCGGCTTCTGATCCGAATCCTCCCATTTCATGGCACTGAAGTTCCCCAACCGAAGGGGAACCATGGGCTTGGTGAAAACCAAAGTTACTATAGAGTCCAGTAGTCGGGTACATTTATATTAATGCCCTAACCTCTAATTAGAAATGATGATTGTCTTAACTCAAAGGTGTACATCTAAGTGGGACTAACTAAAGTATTTTAGAACGAGCGCGCTGGTAGCGGCCATCTAAAGTATTAGTCAATTTACCTCTGTTTAATATTCAAGACTGACCGTAGTTTGACCGTGAGGGACGCCTTCGGCCGAGGCGATTTCTCTGAGCGACATGAGCACCCCAATGAACGGATGTAATAGTTAATAGTGAAGACAAACGGTTCAAACATTTATCTAAATTACATATTGATATAATCTTCTTAATGTTTTATAATTGGAGTCAGATAAAACGAGGATAAATATATTAATATTCTAAACCACCTCATACTAAAATTGGAGTCAGATATGAGTTAAGTTTCATATAAATCAACATTGTGCACTGGAAAGACCGAACATGCAGTGAACCTTCATCCACCATTGGATACCGTCATTGGACCAACTGGCTGGACCTTACAACTAATAGCATGTTTTATCACATTGTTAACATGTGGATGTTTTAGCATTTTGCTACCATGGATCAATAGTTCACCTTCGGATGGGGAACTTCAATGCTATCAGTGTATTTTTAATTAATCCATGAATGGGGATTTCGTTTCAGAAAGCCAATTGTCTGAAAGAGTATATAACGGGCCAATGAAATGCCAAATGAGTTGGCAGCGTAAGCTTGCGCACCTGGAACTTATTGCCAATTAGCTCCGCATATAAGGATAGGAAAAGCAAGGAAACGCAATCCTTTTCGCTTCAGAGACTATTACAGCCTTCTGAGAGAATCGATGAGGCATCCTCCTGCTGTGATCCAGGGATTTCAAGCGACGAGAGCATTCTTCCGGTCCAGAGTGTGTACACGCAGCGGCAGACGGTCGAGCTGGGTTTCTCCCTTGCCTAGCGTTCTTTGGGTTCGGTCCACCAGAGCGGTGCGTATAAAGTTGCAAAAAGAGCAATACAGTCGTGCAGCACGTCCTTTTCAGTATGGCGCTCCGACCATGCGTTTCTGGATGTGGTGGTTTCCTGTCCCCGGATGATGGGCACGGGCACTGTGTTGCATGCCTGGGGGTCCAGCATGTTAATGCGCTGCTCGCAGGCAGTTCATGTCGTCATTGCGATGCCATGACTGTTGCGCAGTTAAGATCGCGGCTAGCCTTTGCAAAAGGGCAAACCACCCCAGCTGTCCCCCGCACTGCAGCGGGCACTCGGGTAGATCTGAGGGTTTCAACGAGAAATAATCCGTCGCCCACGAGCCCGCGGACATGCCGCTCCTCCAAGCGCTCCATCCAAGCTTCGGGCGGGGGAAGTGATCCGTCTAATCAGATGGTAGCCCTTACGCTTGATGACACAGGAGACCAGACGTCCACAAAGGGTGGGCTTTCATGGTCCGATGATGATCCAGACCCGCTCGCCCCCTCCGGGCAGGTGAACGCTGTCAAGATGGATCCTCAAACAGACATGTTAGCCGTGTTTTTCCGAACTGGTTTATCCCCCAGCTCCGCGGCTGGACCGACTAGATGGGTGCTACGTAGAGGACCAGAGGGCGAAGCCTTTGAAGCCTCTAGTCCCCTTCTTCCCGGAGGTGCACAGTAGGCTCACGCAGTTTTGGAGGGCACTTTTTTCTGCCCGTGCTGCGTGTCCCTCCGCCCTCACCACTCTTAACGTTGGATCGGCCAGGGGGTATGTGGCGATTCCTCAGGTTGAGTGCGCGATTGCGGTCAATCTTTGTTCGCGTGGCACCTCTTCTTGGCGGGGTCCGCCTCGTCTCCCGTCCAAAGCCTGTAAGTTATCTGCCTCCCACGGAGCCAAGAGCTTACAAGTCTGCGGGCCAAGCTGCTTCCGCCTTGCATGCGATGGCCACCTACCAGCACTACCAAGCGCAGGCGCTGGCTGAGCTGCACGAGGGTGGGTCCAACTTAGGCTTGTGAGCTTCACACCGCATCCAACTATGCTCTTCGGACCACTAAGTCCGCTGCGTGTGGGTTGGGGAGGACAATGTTTTCTGCTTTCTTGAGTCCCCCATATCCCAACCTGGCCTGTTTGGGTGCGGAGCGAGAGCAAATCTCTCGCCTCCAACTCTTCTGCGGGACCCTCACGCTTCCCGGATCAGTACACCACTCCGCGCTGCCCCACTGCTGGTACGTCAGCGATTGTAGTGATGAGTCTATTAGCAAGAGCTCTGCCTGCCTGGTTAGCGTGGCCAGCCCTTCGCGGTGGCTCATACGCACAATCAGAATATGCGATTCAGTTTGCGAAACGGCCCCCCAAGTTCACGGGTGTGTATTTACCAGGGTCAGCCCCCTGTCCGCCCCTGTCTTGTGAGAGGAGATTGCTGTCCCCCTGGTGAAGGATGTAATCATGCTGGTCCCTCCAGCCGAGATGGAGAGCGGGTTTTACTGCCCGCACTTCATTGTGCCCAAAAAGAGCGGTGGGTCACGGCCAATCCTAGATCTGCGCGTTTTGAACCGCTGTCTGCACAAGCTGCCGTTCAGAATGCTCATGCAGAAGTGCATCCTGCGCTGCGTTTGTCCTCTGGATTGGTTTGCAGCAATAGACCTGAAGGACGCGTATTTTCATGTCTCCATTCTTCTTCGCCACCGTCAGTTTCTGCGGTTTGCGCTTGAAGGTCGAGCTGGGCAATACAAAGTCCTCCCCTTCGGGCTCTCTCTGTCTCCGCGGGTCCTCATCAAGCTCACGGAGGGTGCCTTAGCGCCCCTTCGGCTCGCGGGCATCCGCATACTCAATTATCTCGACAACTGGCTGATTTTAGCCCACTCTCGGGGCAATTGATTATGCACAGAGACAAGGTGCTCCGGCACCTCCACCTGTTGGGGTTTCAGGTTAGCCGAGAAAAGAGTTGTGTCGCCGTGCCCTCAGCCCTTGGAACGACCCCTCGCTCCTACAGGCCGGAGTGCCTCTAGCTGTGGGCCTGTTAAAAGGAACCCTGTTGCATTGTCATATCAATCGCCTGGAGCTGTTGGCAGCGTTCCTCGCTCTCCACCATTTTTATCGATGCTGGAGCAGCAACACGTGCTGGTCAGGATGGACAGCATGGCGTCGATGGTGTATATCAACCGCATGGGGGGTATTCGCTCTCGCCGCATGTCTCAGCTTGCCCGCCGTCTGCTCCTCTGGAGTCATCCGCAGCTGAAATCGCTGCGCGCCATTCACATTTCAGGCAAGCAGGGAGGACGAGGAACAGGTTGCTGGTTGCGCCCCTCTAGCCCAACCGGACCTGGATGTCAGAGCTCTCCCTCCTCGCGATGGCCCTCCCCTGGCAGATCCCTTTGAGAGAGCACCTACTCTCTCAGGGACAGGGCACCATCTGGCACCCTCGCCGCGATCTTTGGAACCTCCACGGGTGGTCCTTAGACGCGAGGAAGACTTAGGTAACCTACCGATTGCGGTGGTTAATACCGTCACTCAGGCTAGAACCCCCTCCTCGAGCGCGCCTATGCCCTGAAGTGGAATCTATTCACTGTGGAGGTTCCACTCGCAGAGAAGACCCCTGAAATTTGCCAGATCAGCGTTGTGCTTTCTTTATGCCAAGAGAAGCTAGAGAGCAGGATTTTAAGATTTCTGTCCCTGAAGACAGCTCTGCTGGTCGCGTTGATATCGATTTAGAGGGTCAGAACCTGGAGGCATTTTTCGGTCAGTGAATCGTGCCTGTAATTCGGGCTGGCTTACTCTCACGTTCCTGAGACCCCGCCCGGGATATGTGCCCAAGGTTCCTACCACTCCGTTTTAATACCAGGTAGTGAGCCTGCAAGCGCTGCCCCCGAAGGAGGCAGCCCTTTCCTTACTTTGTCCAGTTCGCGCTTTGCGTATTTATCTGGACCACACTCAGGACTTTAGATCAACTGAGCAGCTCTTCGTCTGTTATTGTGGTCGGCAGCAGGGAAGTACCGTATCGAAACAAAAGTTGGCCCACTGGATAGTGGATACCATCTCTCTCGCTTATCAGAGCCAAGGCGAGCCGTGTCCCCCGAGAGTGCATGCGCACTCCACTCGGAGCATGGCATCCTCATGGGCGCGTGCATGCGGCGCCTCTTTAACAGACATCTGTAGAGCTGCGGGCTGGGCGACACCTAATACATTTGCAAGGTTTTACAATCTGTGAGTGGAGCCGGTTCCCTCAAGGGTATTAGGTAACCCTTGGTGATTGAGGAAACAATTTGGTGAAGGTGTTGAAACATGCTTGCTGCGCCACTCTCCTTAACACGGAGATGTGTGCGCCTTTTAATCTGTCAGTAATATTCCCCGTCAGGTGAGCCCTGCAGATTCCTCCGAGGCCCCCAGCACTGACTCAGCGGAAGAATCACTTGCTGGCCCACTACATTGTAGGTCTGCCTGCTGGTCAGCCCACATTTTGGGTATAGGTGCCCGCTATGCATGATCCCCACTAGGCGATCCCATATGCTTATTCAGCCACAGTGCAGTCCCCCCTCACGGGTGGACCCGTGTCTTCCCTCTCCGCTAACCATCTTATTATATGCGTACTCCCCATTTTCAGGGCTAGTACATATGTATTTTTGCCATCATATCTCCCCCGTTGGGTAGCAGATGGCCTCCGCAGCGTCCTCTCTATCGGGACTGCACGCTTCCCAAAGTACTGTCCTATTTTCATAGAATTATCTAGACGCTTGCGACTTCCCAAAAATATATCTAAATCCATAAAACTTCTTTTGAAGTGGTATAAGTAAGGGCCAGGGATCACGTTGGAAGACCGCGCCTCTCTTTGATGCAGGAGCGCTCACGCCATGCCTGGCTATCCTCTCATCGGAGGCGAAGGTAAGATGGAGATATTATGGCGTTTTCCAGACATTTCCCCATTCGTGGATTAATAAATAAATCCACTGATAGCATTGAAGTTCCCTATCCGAAGGGGAACGCTCTGGTTACTAAAGTAACCCTCAATCCCCAAGGAACGGAAATGATATATAACATCGCCATAATGAAAGTTCCAGGTGCGCAAGCTTACGCTGCCAACTCATTTGGCATTTCATTGGCCCCTTATATACTCTTTCAGACAATTGGCTTTCTGAACCGAAATCCCCATTCGTGGATTAAAAAATAAATCCACTGATAGCATTTCCGTTCCCCTCCTCGGGGAAAAAGGGTTACTTTAGTAACCAGAGCGTTTTTTTAACTTGTTTTTAGAATGGATAACAAATGGTAACCGGTGATAACATATAACACATTAGCATAATTTAGCATGTGTTAACATGTTGATTTTATTAATTAACATGTATGGTCGCATGTTTCTAGCAGGGCTAAATATAGTTAGCGTGTAGCTAGCATGATTTAGTTTGTTGAAAACAGGTTTCTAATAGAAAATACTATTAACAAATTCTAAACACATACTGTTAGCGCACAGGTCTCAACCCTATTCCTGGAGGGCTGCAGCACTGCACAGTTTTGCTTCAGCCCCAATCAATACAGCGATACAACTAATCAAGGTGTTCAAGACTACAAGAGACTATTAAGCAGGTGTGAGTTGGAGGTGGTTGGAGATAAACTGTGCAGAGCTGAAGCCCTTCAGAATGAGCTTAAGACCATGTTAGCATGTCAGCAATACTTAAGTGTTTGCTAACCTAAATCAAAAAGATGCTGAGATGTTTCTAGCATGGTTAACATAAATAAATGAACATATTACCCAGATAGCATACAAATGTGTGCCACTTAGGCAGTTATGCGGTGCTGGTGGTATTCCTTTGTCCCAGACAAATGAATAAATTTGTTTGGGACAAATAACAAATTTGTCCCAAATGATGGAGGAAAATTGTGGGCCACATTGGCAAAATTGTGACATAGTCATTTAATCTAGTCATCTAATCATAGTCATTTAGTCTAAACCTAAAGTGGCTCACACGGGTAAGTGCAAATGTGGCCCACATTAAGACATATGTGTGCCACTTCTTGCAAATATTTGGCACCGTAAGCTCTGGCTATTGCGGCTGTGAGCCTAATGTGGCCCAGGGAAATTATGGCAAATGTGGCCCAGTTGTTTTAAAACATATGTGGGCCACTTTTGGCAATATTTGGTGCAGTAAGCTCTGGCTATTGTGGCTGTGAGCCTAATGTGGACTAGAGAAAATATGGCAAACGTGGCCCAGTTATTTTAAAACATATGTGGGCCACACTTTTGGCAAATATTCGTCACAGTTAGCTCTGGCTAATGTGGCTGTGAGCCTAAACCAGCCCAGAGAAGATGTAGCAAATGTGGCCCAGTTATCTTAAAACATGTATCTTAAAATGTGGACCACATAGACTAACGTCACCATCAAGAAAAATAGTGTTTGCTTTAGTTGGGCTCATAGCCCTGAACGTCTTAATATAAATGTTCTTTTGGGCTGCTGTAACTTTTAGGAACTTTGCTTGAAAAGTTTATTCATTACCGCAAACAAGCCAAGTAAATAAATAAATCTATAAATAAAATTAAGTGAGGCACAACCTGTGATGAAATAATGTAATTCACTGTTTAATCCATTATTAGAAGTAACGTAATAACATGCTTGCACATGCCACATAATTATGAAGGTTTATAATCTAAAAAAAATTATATGGTTTAACTTCTGCTCACAGAGACATCAATAATCAGTGAACCACAAAAACGGTGACAATTAACAAGATTAGCAAAACTCAAAAACATCACAAAAAGGAGACTAAAAGTGACAAAATCAACAACGTCAACATAATCAGCAGAATCAAAAGCAAACTGTAGCATCAATAAGCTATATAATTTATTTATACTGTAATACATGCTGGGAATTTTATACTTTGCTACACCCAGCAAGTGTAAGGTGTAGGCCAGATGTGGGCCAGAGTTAAAGCAAATTATGGCCCAGAATAGAGTCAGTTATGGTTCATTTGGTTGAATTCTGGCTAATATGTGGTATTGATTGGCTAATTTGTGACCCACATCTGACAAACAGGAGTGGACTGCCCTAGAGCCATCATTCCATTCAGTACGTGGTCCAGATATAAGTGTTTGGTGTGGGCCGGATCTGGGCTAGAATATAAGCAAACTGTGGCCCAGAATAGGGTCAGTTCTGGTTCATTTGGTTGAATTCTGGCAGATATGTAATATTGCTATGGTTTAATTGTGGCCCAGATCTGGCAAACAGAAGTGGACCGCCCTAGTGCCATCATTCCATTCAGTATGTGGTCCAGATATAAGTGTTTGGTGTGGGCCGGATCTGGGCTAGAATAAAAGCAAACTGTGGCCCAGAATAGGGTCAATTCTGGTTCAATTGGTTGAATTCTGGCAGATATGTAATATTGCTATGGTTTAATTGTGGCCCAGATCTGGCAAACAGAAGTGGACCGCCCTAGTGCCATCATTCCATTCAGTATGTGGTCCAGATATAAGTGTTTGGTGTGGGCCGGATCTGGGCTAGAATAAAAGCAAACTGTGGCCCAGAAAAGGGTCAATTCTGGTTCATTTGGTTGAATTCTGGCAGATATGTAATATTGCTATGGTTTAATTGTGGCCCAGATCTGGCAAACAGAAGTGGACCGCCCAAGTGCCATCATTCCATGTGGTATGTGGGCCGGATGTAAGTGTGTGGTGTGGGTCGAATTTGAGCCACATTAATTTTGCTAGCTGGGTAACTAACATAAATATGTTTCTGATATTGTTGACAATTTTAGCATGTTTCCAATATAATACTATTTGGTTTCATGATTCAATAGCCCACTGTGCTAGCATGCTTCTAGCATATCATGCCTTGACATGTTTTAAAACTGAATTAATTATTTGCTAGCATGGTAGTATGTTGCAAGCATGTTTTATAATAAATTACCATGTTGTCATCATGTTTATAACATGGTTACCATATTGTTAGTTTGAATTTACACGACTCACAATGTTGTTGAAGATTAAACAGTAGATCCAAATGGCTTTCTCAACCAAACACACCTAGACCTAGAACATTTAGCTCATCACTCAATGTCTTAAAAATGTTCTCGACTCCCAATTAGCAACCATTACCACCCACTTTCACCCACACAACACAATTTTTTTACTGACTGGTATCTGCATTTTTATATTTATTTCATAAATATTACCCAAAATAAAGATTTCAAAAGTAGTTCGATTTATTTATTAAAGCACACACGAGAATCTACAAGTTAAGCCATTTAATAAGTTTCAATGTCAAGATGGTCAAGTCCTTAAATGGTCAAGTCCTGACATGATACAAACAAAAATACACACAGGAGTCTGCAACCAACACCTAGCAATTAAATGATTTTTTTAAATTAAGTCAGCTTTTTTTTTTTGGTTGGAATACAATCCACAGTTTGTCTGAAAAGGGCTCACTAAACTATTAATCACACCTTCAAGTAAGGTCATTTGAACAGATCAAAACTAGTCCACTTTAAAAATCATATAGCCATGGGGCTAGTTAATAAAACATTTTGCTGCAAGTCACCTTGAACCATTTTACACTGTATAAAGGCAAAATAAATTGTAATATATGGTCAGTGATTTCATCTTTCATCCATATTAAATAATAGCATAACATTCATTGCAGAGAACTAAAATCTGCTTCAAATTCCATGTTGACAATTTGAAAACAAAGCATAGCAATTACCTTTTCAGCTGACTGCAGACCAGCTGCATGACATAAAACATCAATGACACACACACACACACACACACACACACATCTGCTTCTGTCATGTGCACTTCATTCGACCATCAATCAAAGTATCTGTCTATACCTCGATCACTTTAAGGGCCTACTCACACTATGCCATCCGTACCGTGCCCAGGCCCGTTTCCCGGATCGTTTGAGAAGTGTGAGTGCGCTGAATCGGGCTCAAGCACGGTTCACTTGGCCGGCCCTGGCCCGGTTGGAAGAGGTGTGCCTGAGCGCGGTACACTTGGGCTTTGGCGCGGTACGCTTGTGTGTGAGCGCGAAACGCGCCAAAGCCCGAAACCGAAAGCGAGACGTGACTTTTAAGGGACTGTTTGATATGGATTTATTAATCATTCTTACTGTTCAGTGATCGCAAACTGCCGTAGTTTATTAAAGACGCAAACTCCTCACAGCACGCCAGCTGCGCACCTTCAGCAGATCTCCTCATTCCTGCAGCACGAGAGCTTTGATTGTTTATGAGCGCCAAAAGTGGCGGATCTGTTCGGTAAAATATCTGACTGTGTGTCCCCGCATCCCTAAGGACTGTTTGGCGAAATATTTGACTGCATGTCACTGCATAACAAACGACTGAAAGGATATAACTAGAGAACTCTCCACTGTGCTGCTAAATGAGAGCGTATGGCAAGCCGTTTTAACATTTAAACCTTGTTCTGACTATCCATAAATATATTTAGAGATATAATTATATATTTTGACAAGTCATTGTTATAATTCGACTTGTCAGAATGACAATTAGAGATATCTGCAATTACAATTGTACTAGTACGAAATCAGATTGGAGATATCTGCAAATATATTATGACTAGTCATATTCCTCCATTGACTTCCATTGAAAAATATTTGCAGATATCTCTGAGTTTTGACTCGTCAAAAATCCAATTCAAGATATCTACAACTGTAATTCGACTATTAGTAAATTAATTAGAGATATCTTCAAATATATTTGTAAATATCTCTAAATATTACGAATTAAAGACATCTGTATGACTAGTAAAAACTCAGTTAGAGATATCTCTAATTACAATTGTGACGAGTCAAAACTCATTTAGAGATATCTGCAAATATTTTTGAATAATTGTTATTCTGACTAGTCGAATTATAATTATGACTAGTCAAAATATAATTAGAGATATCTCTAAATATATTTATGGAGTCAGAACAAAGATTTAAATGCTAAAAAGGCTTGCCATAGAGAGCGCTTCTGAACAGCGCAGCAGCGATGACGTAAGCGTGCCGTGGCCCGGTATGGTGTGAGCGCGGGCCGTCGGGGGAGACGGGAGGGGGGACAAGCGTGCTTTGGCCCGGTTCGAGGCAACTGTACCTAGTGTGAGTACGGCCTAACATAAGCTTGCACAACCTATTGTCACGTGTCAAGATGAAAATAACCTGGCAGCTATAAAGTAACATGCACATGACCATCTTTCATCATAAGTGTGACTGAGTCTGGTGTGTTTATGTGTGCTTTGACTTCTGAGGTAGGTTATGTCAGTAGTTCTTCAATGAGACCTTTTAGGAGCCTATTTACATTTGAAAAAAAGCTAAATGGATGCATCATTTGACATTAGGGAAGCTACTCTGAAATTGTTACTTGATAAGCTACAAAATACTCTGCAGTTAAAATGGCTAAGCTAATGTCAAACTACCTTCTAAAAAGCAGTTAGCTACACTACGTTACTACCTAAAAGTGGTTAGTTGAAACATTCCCAGCAGGCAGAGCATATTAATGTGACGCCAGATTGACGTCGTATCAGAACTCAACATCTTGCCGACGTCAATGTCCATCGTCCAACCTAAAATCAACTAAATATCAACGTCTAATGATATTACAGCTTGACGTTGTGTGAAAGTTACCAATATTAGGTCTATCAGATGTTGAAACTTGGTTGCCATACCTGACGAATAAATGTCAGTATTTGACATCAATATTATGTTGGTTTAAGACAGGGATGTCCAAACTCGGTCCTGGAGGGCCGTCTTGGAGAGTTTAGCTTCAAACCTAATCAAACACACCTAAACCAGCTAATCAAGCTATAACTAGATACTAGAAATGTCCTGGCAGGTGTGTTAAAGTAAGTTGGAGATAAACTCTCCAGGACACCGAGTTTAAGATGTTGGATTTGGGGCTCTTTCCAACACAACCTAAAATCAACCAAATATCAACGTCTAATGATGTTAAAGCTTGATATTGTGTGGATGTTACTATTATGATGTCTATCAGATGTTATGTTTTGGTTGCCATACCTGACAAATAAATGTGAGTATTTGACATCAATATGACGTTAGGTTAAGATGACTCAACGTTGGATTTTGGTTGCTTTCCAACACAACCTAAAATCAACCAAATATCAATGTCTAATAATGTTACAGCTTGACATTGTGTGGATGTTACCACTATGATCTCTATCAGACATTTTGGTTGCTATACCTGACAAATAAATTTCAGTATTTAACATCAATTTGACATTGGTTTAAGATGTTCCATTTTGGTGTCATTCTAACACAACCTAAAATCCATCTAATGATGTTACAGCTTGACGTTGTGTGGACGTTTCCACTATTATGTCTATTAGATGTTGGGTTTTGGTTGCCATACCTGACGAATAAATGTAAGTATTTGACATCATTATGATGTTGGTTTAAGATTTTGACTCAACGTCAGATTTTGGTTGCTTTCCAACACAAGCTAAAATCAACTAACTATCAACGTCTAATGATGTTACAGCTTGACGTTGTATGGATGTTACCACTATGATGTCTATCAGACGTTGGATAATGGTTGCCATACCTGATGAATAAATGTCAGTATTTCACATCAAGATAACGTTGGTTTGAGATGTTGACTCGACGTTGGATTTTGGTCACTTTCCCACACAACCTAAAATCAACCAAATATCAGTGTCTAATGATATTACAGCTTGGCGTTGTGTGAAAGTTACCAATATGACGTCTATCAGAAGTTGGAATTTGGTTGCCATGCTTGACAAATAAATGTCAGTGTTTGACATCAATATGATGTTGGTTTAAGACAGGGCTATTCAATTGGTAGCCTGTGAGCCAAACTTTGCCCGCAAGACAATTTGTTCCAGCCCTCTAAATAGTGTGGCCAAAACATAAAAACTAATTTAGTTAAGTCAAAAAACAACTGCTATAGTTATGAAGTGACGTATATCTGTTCAATACAACACGGGCTGCAGTTGAAGGCTTCTCAATGCTGCGTTTCTGTTGCACGGATGGAAACTGCTGAAACTAAACAAAGTTATGGCACCTTTGTGCTAGTTTAAAGTTCCAAGCACGCACACTGGATTAATTTTAGCAGTGGGCCATTCACATATCGCGTCTTTTCTGCACAAAGTTCATTATTTCCAATGGAAGAATACATGCCAATATGCGTGCGCAATCGGAGCGATGCATTAGTGCTCTTCAGACGCACCGAGTAGAATATATCTCATGCTGTATCGGTGAGAGTTATGCGTGGCTTCAGTGCAATGTAAACAAAAGATTTGTTAGACGAATTATTTCAAATTATTAAAATGACTGCGTATGTATGAATGCAGATGATAACAACCATTCATTAAAACACCTAATATCAAGCTTACATTTTCATTAGACGTGATAACCGTGAAACCATGATTATTCTTCAGACTATATATCCATACAACCAGAATCTATAATTGTTGAATTCTTATAATTGTTATGCAATTCAAAACATAACATATGAATGTGTATGAATGTAAAAAAAACCTATTGCACAATGTATTTATGTAGTTTCAAAATACAACTTATCAACATTTTAATGTAGAAAATACAACATGGGTGTCCTAAGGAGCAAAAATACAGCATATGGACTCTTATATTGCTGTTGTGTCATCACTCGGATTGCAGGTCATACCTCTCCGGACCCTCATTTGGGATGCTTTTCATGAACTGACCCCTTGACAAACTAATTGAATAGCCGTGGTTTAAGATGTTGGATTTTAGTCTCTTTTCAACACAAACTAAAAGCAACCAAATATAAATGTCTAATGATGTTACAGCTTGATTTTCTGTGGACGCTACCACTTTGACATCTATCAGACATTAGATTTTGGTTGCCATACTTGACGAATAAAAGTTAGTATTTGACATCAATTTGACATTGGTTTAAGATGTTTGATTGTGGTCACTTTCCAACACAAGCTAAAACCAACAAAATATTAACGTCTAATGATGTTTCAGCTTGACATTGTGTGGATGTTACCACTATGATGTTTATCAGATGTTGGATTTTGGTTCCCATGCCTTATGAATAAATGTCAATACTTTACATCAATATGATGTTGGTTTAAGATGCTAACTCGATGTTCGATTTTGGCCGCTTTCCAACACAACCTAAAACCAACCAAGTATCAACATCATTTGACATCATTGTTGGGTGTCAAATTAACATTGTTCTTTGACGCTGACTAGGCATTGAATTTTGATAACCCAATGTCACAACCTAAATCTAATCTAATTTTAATGTCTAATGATGTTCTGTGCCTGCTGGTTTTTTTCCCACAATAACATATATCACAAGTAAGCTATTAAGTTACGGAGGAAAGCAAATTATTTGGTACGTTGAACATCAGGAGTAAAAACAGAACATCAAGTACAAGTCAAGTCAAGTCAAGTCAAGTACAACAAATCTATCATTGAAATAATAAAACATAAAAACAGTAACATTTTCTAAATGTGGCTCAATTTTGATTAGAATGTATATGAAATCTCTCAGACAACATTCCTACTATATGGTAATTGTCTTCTGTTAGGAAGGAAATTCAACTTTGTTTGGGTATTATAAATTTCAAAATAGCAGTAATAAATAAATAAGTGTAAACCATGGGATAGATTTTTGTAATTCAGACCATTGCGAGTTGCAAAATGGAATGAGGTGGTTGTAAGACAATTATTTGCTGTAAAAAAGTAGTTAGCTACAAAAAAGGCTACATTGTTTGCTAAGCTACTTGCAGCTGGCTACCCTAAGTCCCAAATGAATCAAAAATAAATAATAAAGCTGTGGTCCCACTGCACTTTTCTCCAAATAGACTTCAATTCATACGCACAGACCAGAAACGAAAGCTTGTGCGACAAGTTTCTCAGTTCGCAGCACATGGCTGGCCAGAAGTGCAATATGCACATCAATATAGCGGTATTTTTTATGACACTGTATAACAATAATTTATATTTTTTCATTAAAGTGACGGTTGAGTTTAGGGTTAGGGTAGAGGTAGATGTTAAAAATACAATTTTTTGGGTTCTTTAATAGATAACATAAATAAATAATACTTGGTAGAACTACTATTTTTGCATTACTTTGATGTAGAGCTGGGCGATAATTCGATATCGATAATTATCACAATTTAAATTTTTTTGATAAAACGATAATGACAGTTCGATAATTGCTCGATAATATTTACGCACTATGCGTAACGTTTCGCAAGCATTTTGCAGCCTGCCCTTCCAGATGCCGCACGCCTTACAAGTTTACAGCCATACAGTGTTTGTTGCACTGAAAGGAGTAAGAAAGAAATAAGGTAAAAAGGTCAGAGTCACCGACATTGTTGACAAGAAACATCACTAGACCTCAGTAATGAGCTACTTAGTTTTTTGCTATCCCACACAAAACAGAGTAACGTGCACTGCAAACTGCGCAGACGTCTCGTGTCATCAAAAGCAGGCAACACCACAAACCTGTTTCACCGTTTAAAACAAGACCACTCTTATGAAGATGCTAAGAAAGTACAGACCTAAACAAGTGTTTGTAAACCAGCGCAGATACCCAGCAGAGTCTCATGTCATCATTTTCGAAAGCCGTGCCTTACGAGAAAAAAACCCTGAAAAGACAGACGCAAGACATGACAGAGGACACAATCCCAAACACATCTCAATGAACACTTAATGCTTGCTGTAAACTGCAGGCTGCATCATTTAAGGCACTGGTCACCAAACTTGTTCCTGGAGGGCCGGTGTCCTGCAGATTTTAGCTCCAGCCCTAATCAAACACACCTGAACAAGCTAATCATGCTCTTACTTGGTATACTTGAAACACCCAGGCAGGTGTGTTGAAGCAAGTTGGAGCTAAACCCTGCTGGGACACCGGTCCTCCCCTGACGAGATTGGTGACCCCTGATTTAAGGGTATTTGTTAAGACAATAAAGGATCTTTTGATGTCAAGCTTATGTTTCTTTTTTAATATTAAAATATTTGTTTTGAAATCTGTATACCACTTTTGTATCTCATCGACGGTAAAATAACCAGCCTTTATATAGCCTATTTAAAGGATATAATCACAGAGGAGAAATCAGTTGCTTAAGACATAATCTTTAAAATAAATACATACTAAAAATGCAGCAAATATATTACAGACGTTTACAATAAGAGTGGATCATTAATTAAATCCTTTTTTTTCCACGGAGCGAAGCATCATCCACCCGCAGTTGTTTAATGCGGGCATGTACTAAATAAATATATACATATTTCCTTGAAAATGTATCTTTTTGTAACGAATTCTTTTTGTATAATGTGTAACTTAATTTCGATGTATATTTTGTTGGTCAGATATCTACAGCATAAACAAGAGAAACGAATATCTTAGGTGAAGCGCTTTAACACAAGCCCGCTATATGCTTTAGCGCCAAAACAACCCATCAAACTATTTTCACGGTTTTATTTTAATTCATTTACTAAGCGCGGTCTGAGCAGCATGAACTGGACAGTCTTTTCGCAGCACTGATAGATTTCTTGGGTTACCTCGGAAGAATAAACTTGGATGGAGCGCAGAAGCTCGCTGTGTAAACGGAGGTTCCCCGGCTGGCTCCCCGCATGTTTTCTGTCACATCTGTCAGTGACCACCTGAGGGCGCTGTAGTTCAGTGGACACTGAGTGAAACTACAGCGCCCATAAAGACTACATTTCCATACATTCTTTCGTGCACACACCCGGTCTGTCATTTACATTGATTACAACCACAGCTGTCTCCATTCTCCGTGATTACCAGGACTATATATTCAGTCATTCAACCACAGTTTGTCATCGCGTCGTATGTCTTTCTTGTAACCAGTAAGTCTGTATTTCCTAGTTGTTGTTCCTGATCCTGCCTCGTATCTTGCTTTAGTCTAGTTCATGTTTATCTGTCTTAGTTTCTTGTTTTGTTGTTTATTTGTTACTTTGCACTTTGATATTTTTGGATTTTTGTTCACTATTTTTGCACTTTAATATATTAAAATCTGCACTTGAATCCGCTTTCTTTTGTTCCCGTTTTGTTGCTGTTTTGATCACGCCTAACGTGACAGAACGACGCGATCAACATGGATTCAGCTGATAATATTTTAGTGCGAATAAAGCAGGGTAACCGCTCCGTTGAACGTTTTGTTAAGGAGTTTTTGAATCTGGCCCCAAGCAGTACTTTTAGCGATTTACTGCTAATGATGTTTTTTCGGGGAGGACTTTTAGAACCCGTCCGCTCCCAGATGCCAACATATGAGGAGGAGTGGAGCCCTTATCTTTTTATGGAACATGCACTGTTGATTTCTGGCTCCCCTCTCTCAATCACCCTGGTGGAGCAGAACCCTCAGGAGGGAGGCCTGAGGGGTAATCAAAATCTGTTCTCGAGGCCGGCGGATCTATCTGCGGGAGGGAGGGAAAGAGCTGTTTTGAAGTTGCGGACTTATCCGCGTCGGGCTGTGCGGAGACCACCCTTCTCTGAGCCTCTGGAGAGGCTCCTGGAACTCTGTGAAACCCCAGTGTCTGCTCCAGTCCCTCAGCGCCCGCCAGTGTCTGTTCCAGTCCCAGAGCATGCTTCTCTTCCAGTTTACAACGCTCCTCCTAGTACTCAGATGACCAGACGGAGGACGCGCAGGAAGAGGACTGCGCATACCCCAGAGCGCCCGCCAGTGTCGGCTCCAGCCCCCGAGCGCCCGCCAGTGTCGGCTCCAGCCCCCGAGCGCCCGCCAGTGTCGGCTCCAGCCCCCGAGCGCCCGCCAGTGTCGGCTCCAGCCCCCGAGCGCCCGCCAGTGTCGGCTCCAGCCCCAGAGCGCCCGCCAGTGTCGGCTCCAGCCCCAGAGCGCCCGCCAGTGTCGGCTCCAGCCCCAGAGCGCAGTACAGTGCCGGTTCCAGTCCGGCTTCTGGCTTTACCGGCGCCACCCAGGCTCCACGCCCTGCCGGCCCCAGCCCGGCTCCTGGCTTTACCATCACCATCCAGCTGCCTCCTGTCCCGCCGGCTCCAGCCCAGCTGCCTCCAGTCCCGCCGGCTCCAGCCCAGCTGCCTCCAGTCCCGCCGGCTCCAGCCCAGCTGCCTCCAGTCCCGCCGGCACCAGCCCAGCTGCCTCCAGTCCCGCCGGCACCAGCCCAGCTGCCTCCAGTCCCGCCGGCTCCAGTCCAGTTGCCTCTCCAGCTGGCTCTCCTGGACTCCCCTGCCTTGTGTTTTCTGCAGGATCCTCCGTGGGTCATCCCTCCCGCCCCTCCCTGGTGGCCCTTACCATTGTTTGGGACGGATTCCCCGGCTGCACCCTGGCTTCCTGCCAGGTGCCTGACCCACAGACTCACCCTGATCTGGTCCTCCCATCCCTCCCTTTGTTCCTGCTCCGCTCTGCCCCCCCTCTGGGAACTTGTCTGGAAGCCGCTCTTTAGAGGGGGGGTAATGTCACATCTGTCAGTGACCACCTGAGGGCGCTGTAGTTCAGTGGACACTGAGTGAAACTACAGCGCCCATAAAGATTACATTTCCATACATTCTTTCGTGCACACACCCGGTCTGTCATTTACATTGATTACAACCACAGCTGTCTCCATTCTCCGTGATTACCAGGACTATATATTCAGTCATTCAACCACAGTTTGTCATCGTGTCGTTTGTCTTTCTTGTAAACAGTAAGTCTGTATTTCCTAGTTGTTCCTGATCCTGCCTTGTATCTTGCTTTAGTCTAGTTCATGTTTATCTGTCTTAGTTTCTTGTTTTGTTGTTTATTTGTTACTTTGCACTTTGATATTTTTGGATTTTTGTTCACTGTTTTTGCACTTTAATATATTAAAATCTGCACTTGAATCCGCTTTCTTTTGTTCCCGTTTTGTTGCTGTTTTGATCACGCCTAACGTGACAGTTTTTGTTGTGATGCGCGATTTGTAAATAGAGAGTCTGCATACGCCTATTCGTGCTAGTCTGTGAGACAAATTTGGTTAAAACACGTGTGGATATATCAGAGATGCGCATAACAAAAGGTTTATGCGTCCCGCAATATGGGATGTTAAGAGGGTGACAGCATAAGTAAGGTAAACTGCACACACTTGATTATGTAATGAGTGGATGCGTCTCACAGCGCAAAACATAACTAAACCTTTACATGTCCATGCTTAATTAGTCATCGATAAGGTTTAAAAATTAAAGCATTATCGACAATCAATAGATAAAGCAATCATTAGCATCACTAAATAAAATACATTAAAGTATATTTCACTCTAAATTCACCAAACACTATTAAAAGGAGTTTATCCAAAACTAGTCATGAAAAACACATGTACAGCATTTATTAATCATAATTAAACATTTACTAATGCATTTTTAACATCCAAGTCCATGCTTTTTAACATTTAGTTAATGCACCATGAGTTAAATTGAACTAACTATGAACTACTGTATTTTCATTAACTAACATTAACTAGTATGAAGTAATACAGTAGTAAATGTATTGTTCATTGTTTGTTCATGTTAGTAAATGCATTAATTAACATTAACTAATAAAAATTATTGTAAAGTGTGACCGAAAATTCTATGACCGTTCCAAACCGGGTTTTTTTTTTCTGATGTTGAACAATAATATCCAATAACTTGTAGGTAATGTATTTGGTTGTTGAAAACTTGAACAAGTAAATTCTGAATTAAGATTGTTCTTTTTTTTTTGTTATTTTATTATTTATATTGTCAGACAGCTAAATCATTTTACTGAATGTGTTAAATCAGCTGCACAAATCCATTGGCATGCTGAAAATCTTATATAATTGATAGATATAAAGATTTTACATTCATCGTGATAAATATCGATATCGACTGATATGAAAAAAATTATCGTGATGGTTGGGTTTAGGGTTGGGGTGGGGGTAGATGTTAATAAAATACAATTAATGGTAAATGTAATAAATAGTAAAAATCATTTTCGTTAACTTCCAACCTCAGCCATATCTAATCTATCAACAACCATTTGCTGCGTTGCAAAGTTCTAGCTTGGTGAACTCTGAACTGCGAAATCGTGACTGCGTGAGACCAAAGATCAAAACATGACTTTTCTGAGCAGAACTTTAAAATATGGACCAATCGCTCACTTTTTTATCTGTATTCATTTAATCCTGCCTCTTTTCGCAGCACCATACGATAGAATTTTGCAAGCTTAAAATCTAGTGTGACTGCGACATAACTTACAGTAAATACTACTGAGTTTTTGAACCATACTTTATTAAACTTTAATTAATCTTGTTAATTCTATAGTCATTCATTCTTTTTTTTATCATTCATTCTTTTAATTATCAAGTGTCGCCACCATGGAATGAACCGCCAACTTATCCAGCACGTTTTATGCAGCGGATGACCTTCCAGCTGCAACCTATCACTGGGAAATACCCAAATACTCATTCACACACATACATTAAGGTCAATTTAGCATTCCCAATTCTCCTATATAGTGCATGTCTTTGGACTTGTGGGGGAAGCCAAAGCACCCAGATGAAACCCCCACAAACATGGGGAGAACATGCAAACTCCAGGAAGAAATACCAACTGACCAAGCTTAGGCTCGAACTAGCAACCTTCTTGCTGTGAGTCGACAGCGCTACCCACTGCGCCACCATAATTCTGTAGTTGCTATGGTAATACAACAACTATGGTAATAGGGCTGAGATTTTGATGTGTTTTATTTCAGCTTATTTCATCTACGCCTGTGACTGAAGTCAGTTGTAATTTTGTGTTTTTCTTCTCTGTTTCTGCTTATTAACAAGGTGTTCATCATCAGTGCTCAATCAACATTTACTTAACCCCATCATTGTCTCTTTAACTCTGCAGTCCAGTAAATTTTATTTCTACTTAGGATTTTGCTGTGAATACACCAGTTTACTATTGATTGCCACACCGTTGAGCGATTTTTACAAAAATATGATACCCTAAATATTGATGTAAATGTTTTTCACTGATATTTTGACATTTTCGCAGATTTTTTTTTTGCTGACATTTTACAGTAGACATTTTACTTTAATATTTTTTACATTCATATTTTTAATATTGTTTATTATAGTTTTTGCAAAATGCATAAGATGCATGCAAAATGTAAAATAAAGCATGAAACCAGAGATACATTAAAATTTTAAATCCAATTAATATAGTTTCTTTGATGTGGACACCAAAACAGGATATATAGTGTCTATTTTATGTGAGTGAATTTTAAATGGATTACAAACTAATAGGAAGCACTTCTCCATAAAGTTAACCTTCACTCCACAGCTGCCCTATCCTGACCTCTTCATGCATCTCAAAGGACCGAGCTGTCCCGGGAGAAGCTTGCTAATATACAGAATTGGACTCAAAGCCATCTGGGCGTTCAAAGCATTTGCAGACCTAGACAGATTTATCCAGCCCAGCACCTCCTTGTGCTGCAAAAGGGATGAATTCTCCCTATGAGCTATCAACCAAGGCTGAACCTGGACGGGGGCGTCCCGCGAGTCACTTTTAACACACAAGGCAGGGATAATTTGTCCCAATCGGAACATAGCCAAGGCGGAACCTGGACGCAGCAGGCATACAGCTTTGAACCAAGAAGACAGGGCTCATTTGTCCCTACTGAATCTACTTTTACCACACAGATAATAAATAAAAGGAATAATGAAGACACTGAACACCATTTGACCGTTAAGTTGTACAATATTTATTCAGGACGATTCAGAGTTTTCTGTTGGTTCGAGTGGGTGAGCACCCTGGCTTTTCCCCCTGGCAGGGCGCCATGGCAGCGTCCTCCTGCTGGTTCCCTCCTGGAAAAGAGACACATAAAGGGCAGTTAGCCAATGCCACACGTTCTGCTGTCCACGCCAAAGAGAATCTGATTTTACCAGGGGAGAGACGAGAGTCTCTGTCCTCTTGCGCCCTTTCCGCGGGGGGCTTTCAGTGCCCGCTGCCTCCCCATCCTCCTCCTCCTCCTCCACCAGGGCCCTTTCAAACAGTCTGCGGCGCTCGCGTGCTTGGAGAGGTCCGAGGTGAAGTGCGTAGAACTTATCTGAGGTTGAAGTGTCATGACACATGAATTGCGCCACCTTGCGGCGATCCTCTGAAGAGTGTGCATTCTTTGCCTGCGTCGGAGAGAGACAGAAGCTTGATTAGGATCGAAGCCGCCACTGGTAGTTACAGGGGCGTCACAATGCCTACTCACATGGGTCGCGATCGCAGTCCGTACGTCAGTAAAGGTGGGTTTGCCTGGAAGGCCCATACTGACCCAAGCAGACTGAAAGTACTTGTTCAGGGTCCGACAAGGACTGGCTCTGGAAGTGAAAAAGAAATAGGTAGCCTGGCTCCCTCCGGGGAGACCAGCCCGCAGCGCCAAAAACCTGTGGAACCAGCTGTATTCCTCCCTGTTTAGGGACAACTGCGCCGCCCCGAAGGCTCTGTTTGTCTTGTGCGTGGTAATCTGCCATCAGAGAACAAGCAGTGAGTGAGAGAGCATGCTACTGGTGACCCCCACCTTACTTGCGCCATAGTCACGTTAATTCACCAAGCCACGTCTGTCTGCCCCCCTTCCCCCCGAATGCGTCCCATTCGCGGGGGAGAGGGGCAGACAGACGTGGGTGAACCAAGGCCTGTTGGTGCCCCGGAAGAACGAACAGGGGGAATGGTTGGAACGGCGGAAGGCTGGCTTACCTAGCAGGGCGGGATTTTTCCTCCCAGCGGTCCGGTGACAGCGCACTAGGCTGGCCTTGGGGATCAGTTTGCTTTTCTTCGCCTGCTTGGTCCGAACCTCGTGCACGACGACACGCCGGCGTATCCCGCGAATGAGGGCTCTGACCTCCCTTCGAATCAGAACCAGAGCCGTGCTGGAGAGGCGACAGGCGGCCGGCAGGGTTTCCGATAGGTAGTCCAGGAACTGGGCCACGTTCTTCAGATAGTGCTGCCTGGTGGGTTCGGCCATCCGCGTCTGACCTAGCAGGGCGGCCCACGCTCGGATTCGGGCTGGTTGGTTGAGGAAAAGGAAGGTCCCTGGCATCGCGGTGCCCCTGGCCATGTAACCAAGGAAGGCTTTGATTCTCTTTAGCTTAGCTCGCTGCCCAGTTGGTAGCCTTCGAACTCCCCCAAGAGAAGGTTTGTGGAACGAGCACAACCAAGAGTCAACTTCCCCGAAGACACACACCCAGCACAGCGACAGTGATGTGCCTGAAATATACTCAACTCAGCGCGGGGACTCATCGCGGGTCTAGGCGGGCTGGCATCCTGCGACAGCCCGGGACCAGGCACGGCGTCTTCCGCGTATCCACGCGGCCAGCGGCCAGCGGCCAGCGCGAGCAGCAGCCGCTTCTCGTCCGAGTTGATCATCTTGTGAATGGCCGTCAGGTGAGGAGCAAGCTGACTGTAGACGTTGAAGCATAGGGCACATTCAGTCATGACCCTGCTAGAGCCAATGCAGAGGGGGAAAGGGGCCCACACGCCACGTGCGGCGGTTGATAAGCGGGCGGAGGCGGCGTCCACTTCTGCGTCATGACGTTGGTGGACCCGTATTTCTTAAAGGGGAACCCGTGTTTTCCACACGCGCCGGCCGCGGGAGCTTTTGTTTTGTTTTTACGACCTGCTACAACCAACATCGATACGCACCAACCATCGAAAGAAGGATCCAGACAGCCCGTAACCCCGGCACCACTGACCCTGGCACATTTCACCTCGCAGGACCACGCCGGGTGACTCGACCGAACCCACCGAGCATCCCCCAGCCCTCGCAGGGCAAGGGGCGTGGGGCACGGGCCAAGTATCGGCGCGGGGGAAACAGAGTCCTGGGGGCGGGCTGAGCAGCAGACAAGCTCTGGGTCATAGCCAGACGGGCCATCTGGGTCCTTACCCACGGATGGAGGTGGGAAGGGGGGGCGCTGTGTGCGGAGGGACACCCCCACGCCTCCCTGATAGAATGCCCAGGACGGGGAGGATCTGCCACACCCATAGAGGCCAACCCCATTGGTACTTTGGGGGGCCTGGGTGGGAGCCTAGCCCCTGGGGCGTCACACTTGCTCCTATCGATCAGTCACCGTGGGGTCTGGCGACTAGACTGTCAGAGACTAAGTCCGTTAAATGTCACCTTCCCCGAAACCCTGATGGCAGGTCAGAGATTGTTGGTGTCGGGCAAATACCTCCAGGCGGGGGATGTCCCGACAAGTAGGCCGGGAGGGGTGGTCTCCCGTCGGGCATGGTTTGGTGGGCTCGGGCCTTAGTCTAATCAATGCCCCGGTGAGCGCCAGGCCTAACGTATTCCAGTTGGACCTTTGCGCTAGATGCGTAAAGATGTGCCGCTGGTGAACTATTGATGGAGCCTCTGACATCCAGGGGGGCCCTGTGCCCTGCGCGCACTGCCTGAGGTACACCCACTCTCCGGGGGAAAGCCCAGCCCAGCTCCACTCCCTGGCCTGGAGCCTCTGACATCCAGGGGGGACCTGTGCCCTGCGCGCACTGCCCGAGGTACACCCACTCTCCGGGGGAAAGCCCAGCCCAGCTCCACTCCCTGGCCTGGAGCCTCTGACATCCAGGGAGGACCTGTGCCCTGCGCGCACTGCCCGAGGTACACCCACTCTCCGGGGGCAAGCGCTGGTTCCAAAGGACCCTCCAGACTGGCACCTGATCACCAACAGTGCCCGGGCACCCCACTATTAAGGGTTTCCGATAGGTAGTCCAGGAACTGGGCCACGTTCTTCAGATAGTGCTGCCTGGTGGGTTCGGCCATCCGCGTCTGACCTAGCAGGGCGGCCCACGCTCGGATTCGGCCTGGTTGGTTGAGGAAAAGGAAGGTCCCTGGCATCGCGGTGCCCCTGGCCATGTAACCAAGGAAGGCTTTGATTCTCTTTAGCTTAGCTCGCTGCCCAGTTGGTAGCCTTCGAACTCCCCCAAGAGAAGGTTTGTGGAACGAGCACAACCAAGAGTCAACTTCCCCGAAGACACACACCCAGCACAGCGACAGTGATGTGCCTGAAATATACTCAACTCAGAGCGGGGACTCATCGCGGGTCTAGGCGGGCTGGCATCCTGCGACAGCCCGGGACCGGGCATGGCGTCTTCCACGTATCCACGCGGCCAGCGGCCAGCGGCCAGCGCGAGCAGCAGCCGCGTATTCCAGTTGGACCTTTGTGCTAGATGCGTAAAGATGTGCCGCTGGTGAACTATTGATGGAGCCTCTGACATCCAGGGGGGCCCTGTGCCCTGCGCGCACTGCCTGAGGTACACCCACTCTCCGGGGGAAAGCCCAGCCCAGCTCCACTCCCTGGCCTGGAGCCTCTGACATCCAGGGGGGACCTGTGCCCTGCGCGCACTGCCCGAGGTACACCCACTCTCCGGGGGAAAGCCCAGCCCAGCTCCACTCCCTGGCCTGGAGCCTCTGACATCCAGGGAGGACCTGTGCCCTGCGCGCACTGCCCGAGGTACACCCACTCTCTGGGGGCAAGCGCTGGTTCCAAAGGACCCTCCAGACTGGCACCTGATCACCAACAGTGCCCGGGCACCCCACTATTAAGGGTTTCCGATAGGTAGTCCAGGAACTGGGCCACGTTCTTCAGATAGTGCTGCCTGGTGGGTTCGGCCATCCGCGTCTGACCTAGCAGGGCGGCCCACGCTCGGATTCGGGCTGGTTGGTTGAGGAAAAGGAAGGTCCCTGGCATCGCGGTGCCCCTGGCCATGTAACCAAGGAAGGCTTTGATTCTCTTTAGCTTAGCTCGCTGCCCAGTTGGTAGCCTTCGAACTCCCCCAAGAGAAGGTTTGTGGAACGAGCACAACCAAGAGTCAACTTCCCCGAAGACACACACCCAGCACAGCGACAGTGATGTGCCTGAAATATACTCAACTCAGCGCGGGGACTCATCGCGGGTCTAGGCGGGCTGGCATCCTGCGACAGCCCGGGACCGGGCACGGCGTCTTCCGCGTGTCCACGCGGCCAGCGGCCAGCGCGAGCAGCAGCCGCGTATTCCAGTTGGACCTTTGCGCTAGATGCGTAAAGATTTGCCGCTGGTGAACTATTGATGGAGCCTCTGACATCCAGGGGGGCCCTGTGCCCTGCGCGCACTGCCTGAGGTACACCCACTCTCCGGGGGAAAGCCCAGCCCAGCTCCACTCCCTGGCCTGGAGCCTCTGACATCCAGGGGGGACCTGTGCCCTGCGCGCACTGCCCGAGGTACACCCACTCTCCGGGGGAAAGCCCAGCCCAGCTCCACTCCCTGGCCTGGAGCCTCTGACATCCAGGGAGGACCTGTGCCCTGCGCGCACTGCCCGAGGTACACCCACTCTCAGGGGGCAAGCGCTGGTTCCAAAGGACCCTCCAGACTGGCACCTGATCACCAACAGTGCCCGGGCACCCCACTATTAAGCCCAGGGACACTAACTCCTCCAAACCGCACGGACAAGACAGACGTGCCGCTGGTGACCCAACTGGCCAAGACGTACCGCTGGTGGCCCAATCGGTCTTGGGTTTCTGAATGGAGCACCACCCGCCTTTGGCTCGTGGATAGGGCACCAGCCGCACGTAGTTCTAGCCTCCGTGAGTGATGAAATCTCATGTTTGCTGCGGGGGGACGAGCGCTGGGGGCGCGGGTTAGCAGCTCAGCTGCCATCCCCCTGTCTCCCCGGGGCGCACGCGCGCTGGCCTGCGGGGGGGCGAACGCTGGGACGTGGGTTAGCAGCTCAGCTGCGTCCCCCTGTCTCCCCGGGGCGCGCGCGCGCAGGCCTGCGGGCGGACGAATGCTGGGACGCGGGTTGGCAGCTCAGCCATGGACCCCTGACTCCCATGGTGTTCAGCCCACTGGTCTTGCCCGGGTTCGATCGCTTGTCTTGGGGCAACGGGCCCCTCTTTAGACCCCTGGTTCGTTCAACCGCTAAATCAGAAATTGCACTAAGTCCTCTATTTCTGTCTGTTGTCAAAACCTCGACGGCAGGTCAGCAAAACCCAGGGTCTCGCTAGCACCTCCAGGCGCGGGACACGCCGGGGAGAGTGGTCTCTATCCGGGCATTGCTTGGTGGGCTCTCCCCTGGGTCTAACCAACGCCCCCGGTGAGCTCATCCATTGCGTTTGCCAGCGGTCGTTCCAAAGACCCCCCTACTAGAGACCCACCATCCCCCAATTTAGTGTTTGCGTTTCCCAGCGGTCGTTCCAAAGACACCCCCCCAGCCCCCCCCGCTAGAGTGCCACCATCCCCCAAATGAGTCTTAGTTGTTTCAAACAGCAAAAACATTAAATGATTTTTTTTTACTTTATCTAAACCCAAAATTCCATTCCATTCCATGTTTACAGATTCCTGAACATCCAGTGTTTTTCCATCCCCCGTTGTTCTTAGCAGAAGGTACGCATTACTGCTTACTCCTAACTCTGATTTGACCCCTTAAATAAGTCAATACATCACAAACAGTGTCAGTATATGGCATTTGGCTTGAACTATTTTTTGCCATGTTCATGGTATTACTGTTACATAATTTGTTAACGTCAGCATTATATGAAAGTTATGATAATGTTTTATTTTTCTTAATATAACCTTCATCCAAAACAGACTTCTTTAACGAGCGTGATCACAGGGTAGGAAACTGGTTAAATGGTTTGCTGTTTGCTATTATTGGATCTCATGTGATTTACAGGTCGAGTCTTTGCTCGCATCAGTAGTCACAAGTACCCATAGACTAATGCTTCAACATGCGCATGCAAAAACCTGCATTTATAATGCCATTATAGTGTAAATAAACTGCTCATATGTGAGTTTTCCATTTCTAGCTAATCCATGGTGTCAAGTAAACACATTCTCGAGAGAAAAGTCACCGATTGTGATAAATAGTTCTAAGGTCACATGAGATAAAAAGAAAGAAGCAAATTAGGGACAATGCAATTGACAGTCAGTATGTTTACTTAAAGACCATACTCTGATTAGGAGTCTACTACAGGAACAGCGATTTTTTATTAATCCGATTAAGCTCATCAAACTAAACAGAAATGGAATTAAGAAATGTGAAGTATGCAGATTTTAGTTGCATTACTGAAGTGCAGTACAGACATGTAAACACTTCAAACTATTACCATTGTGTAGAATTTTCACCACATTTTGCGACAGAATAGTACATACACACACAGCTGTTTAACACTAGTCTCTGCACCTACTGAGTCGGTGAAAGACCACAGACACCTGCATCAGGTTTTTTTTTTTTTCCGGCATGCAGTATGAAATTCCAAAAATCTTCCAGCAAAAAACAACTCTCTTCCAGCAGTTTCTCGCATCCAATATCTTGTTTGACATGGGAGTAATGCATAAAATGTACCTGAATGAAAGTGAAAGTGCCAAACTGCAAACTGCAAAAAGCAATTCATATAAACACCTTAATTATATTTAGGCCCTACCTGGCATCGCATTCTGTGGTTGCAAATAACAGTACAATGGCTAGCGGGTTAAGTATGAAAGCCTCCGCAACTTGCGGCTGTACATTAATAACTATAATGGTTAGGTTTAGGGAAGGTGTAGACATTAATAACTGTGATGGTTGGGTTTTGGGTTGCGGTCGGTGTAGACGTTAATAACTGTGATAGTTGGGTTTAGGTTTAGGGAAGGTGTAGATGTTAAAAACTGTGATGTTGGTTTAAGGTTTAGAAAAGGTGCAGACATTAATAACTGTTGTGGATGGGTTTAGGGAAGGATTAGACTTTAATAACTGTGATGATTTTTCTCAGTCGCTTTGGTGCATATCTCTTAACACTATTTACATTTGCACAACAGTTAATGCATTTCTCAAAACAATAAGTACAAACTGCAAAACCTAGTTGATAACCTGCAAAAGCATGTCCCTTGCTCAAAATGGCCAGCTCATTCCTCAAAAGCAAGTATTCATGTCAATGAAAGTGTCCGTGTCATCAAGATGAAAAGTCTTGACACCATTGTTAATGAACTAGATAGTCAAATGGCTTTGTCATGTTTTTATTATGACAGTTTACTCTGTACATTTTTTCCAATGCAAAAAAAAAAAAAAACAATCTGATGTTGGTGACACTTCCTGAAAATGCTCAAGACAGCACTATTTACACAGCCATTTGAAACCTACAGTAAAATTAGACATCACTGCACTTAGTGAGGTATCTGAGCACAAAAAGACACTAAATATGTATCACATTTTTACTTCATATGCCTTTTGCAATTCTAATTTATTCACAGCATTGTGCAAAAGAATAAAAACACCCTTACTTACAACAAACATAAACTTCATTTGGGTAGACACAACTGCACAACTGTAAACAATATTGCAGTACATATTTGAACTGAACCTACAACATAACCAGATCTGTAAATCATTCATGAAGTTATTAAATTTAGACATTTTTAGAAAAAAAATAATAATTTGCTTGACAGATTTTAACAACTACTTCAACGTTTTTGTATGTAATGACTCAAGTAATAAAATGAGTACTATTAGTTTATATGGAATGACTTTTCAGCATTCACAAGTTTAGGTAATTTTGACGGACATGACATAAGCAGATGATAATTTTAAAAAACAACAGAGAGTTGTGTGACAGAAATTGATGCATGTCCAAAAGCATTTGCAATTTGTTGGAAGAAATGAGAAACTGCTACTATGATGTGCACAAATGACTAATTGTTTTGAGAAATGCAATATCTGCTGTGCAAATGTAAATAGTGTTGTGAGAAATGCACCAAAGCCACTGAGATAACTGTAAAAACTGTGATGGTTGGGTTTAGGTTTAGGAAAGGTGTAGACATTAATAAATGTGATGGTTGGGTTTAGAAGGGAAGGTGTAGACGTTAATAACTGTGATAGTTGGGTTAGGGTTGGGTTAGGTGTAGACATTATTAACTGTGATGGTTGGGTTTAGGTTTAGGTTAAACATTGATAACTGGTGGTTGGGTTTAGGGCTGGGGTAGGTGTAGACGGTAATAACTGATGTACAGCATCTTGACGACAACATAGTTTTAACATGCCTCCATAACTTTAAGTTACAGCTCTAATGTACTACAAGTTACAACACCGGCGGCTGGTCAGTGGTCTAATCATAAATAATTATTAACACCTGTGTTTTCTAGTGATTGGGCCGGAGAGACACCTTCATAAGGGGAGGAGAAGGAGAAGCCAAGAGAGAGGAGAGCCTGTCGACCTTCAGACTCGACACGCACACACACACACAGAAAATTATAAATAAAAATTGTGCTTACCTGATAGCGCCGACCCTGCCTTCTTCTTCCCACGAAACGAACATTATTACATACAGTTACTTGCCTAATTACACTAACCTTCCTATTTAACCTAATTAACCTAGTTAAGCCTTTAAGTGTCACTTTAAGCTGTACAGAAGTGTTTTGAAAAATATCTAGTAAAATACTGTCATAATGGCAAAGATAAAATCAATAAGTTATTAGAAATGAGTTAATAAAACTATTATGTTTAGAAATGTGCTGTCCGTTAAACATAAATTGGGGAAAAAATAAGGGGGGGGGGGGGGGGAGTAATAATTTTGACTTAAATTGTATATATAGTCTGGAATATCAAGTCCAGTCTGCTATTTGCAATTTTTGGATATAACAAGCATGCCAGATTATTTTTAGTTCTGTGGCCCAAGATTATGGGAATATTATGAAATGGCATTTGTATTAGGGATACAGTAATGCAGCAACTAAAACAGCTAACACTGAAAGTATTGAGGTTCAAAGCTAATAAAAACCTTAACTCGGGCAGACACTCTGATTTCATTTCTTGGATTATCTTCTGTAGCCCTGGGGATATGCAGCAAAATGAAGACCTGCTCCGCCTGCATTCCCAAAAGATCCACAGGTGGTCAAGCACTGACCCAGCCAGAATACAGAGACAATCATTTGGCTTTTGCAAAACCTAGCATTTTTCCCCAATCTATGTTTAACGGACACCTTAACTCGGGCAGACACTCTGATTTTATTTCTTGGCTATTGCAAAACCTAGCAAATAATTAGTAGTTGTGAAGTGAGCCTAATATCCAAAGGTGCACTGGGAAGAACATCAGTGCTACAATTTAGCTTGAGAGAATGGCTCCTACTGCTTTGATTAAATCTTCTAAGACTACTTTGATTACTGACCTTTCCACTGACTGATGTTCATGTATTTGACACTGCTGGACTTTGGGTCTTCATTGCCCGTGTAAATAATTTGGCACCATTTAAATGTTCCCTAGACCACTAGCTTAGCAAATCAGCTAACACTTTACTTATAGGGAATTGATGACAAGCTAATCCACCATTAGCTGTTTGCTACTGTTGTGCTAATCTGGCTGTAGATCAAGATCTTTAGGTGGCTCATGGAAATCATAGTGAAAAAATGTGTTTGAATGACTGCCTTTCTAAAATAATACCAAAACAATAGAAATCATTGTGGTTGAATCCAAATGGTTTCAATGAGAAGCCAGTACAATTGAATGGTTTCTAGTGTTTTGGGACATATATGCATGGGGATATATAATGTGCCACCAACCAAAGGCAAAAAAAAAAGATAAAAATAAATAAATGGACAGCTAAGCTTAGCTTAACGTAAATCATTGAACTTGATTACACTATTAGCAACTCACTCAAAAATAGCCAAAGAGTTTTGATAATTTTACTATTTAAAGTTTGACCCTTTTCTAAATACATTACGCTAACAAGATAAACCCTGATAACCACCAGAAAACAATAACAAAAAAGAGAAAACTCTCTCTCTCTCTCTCTCTCACTTCCGGTGTGAGTGTTTGGGCACGAGAAGACGGGTGTGTGGGAGTGTGCGTGGTGAGTGAAAGCGATCTGCTTCTATCTCTTTACTTTGTTTCTCGCTGCTTGTTTCTAACTGCTTAATTTGTTTGACACCCTGTTGTTGACTTGTTAAGCCGTGTGCTGCTACTCATTGCGAGGGCAGTATGACGGCTCCACGGTCACAAGGGCTAAACAATCTAACGCGGCGTCATGGGGTGAAGGTGGCGTCTGCAGTGACAGTAGAGGATTGTTGTTTGGCGATAGGTGAAGTCGTGGGGCATGAGCACATCATATCTGCTTCGCGAATGAACAGTGTCATAGTTGTTTTCCTCAGTAAGATGGAGAAAGCTAATGAATTGGTGGAATCTGGCATTGTGGTGGATAATCTTTTTACACCTGTACTTCCGCTATCCTTACCATCTAGGAAAGTTTTGTTATCAAATGTCCCGCCGTTTGTTACTGATGATACTTTAGTGAGAATAATGTCTCGCTACGGTAAAGTGGTGTCACCTATAAAGATGATATCGATTGGTTGTAAGTCCCCGCTATTGAAACATGTTGTTTCCTTCAGACGCTTTCTTTTTATGATTTTAAAGGAAGATGAAGAACTGGATGTGTCTTTACACCTTAAAGTTGAGGATTGTGATTATGTAATTTATCTCACAACGGAGAAAATGAGGTGTTTCAACTGCGGGGAAACAGGGCATTTAATTCGTTTATGCCCAAAAGTAAATGAGAAAAGATCCGAAAATGATAACGGTAGTGCTGGTGCGTCAACTGAGGCTGGCACATCAAGTGATGTGACGTCGGTAACTAAAGTTACGACAATCAATGAGAAAGATGAAGTGCGGCAATCTGAAAATGAGTTCGCTCAAGAGGAAAATTTAAAAACTGTGGTGGGAAAGAGCTCTTCTGATACTCCTCTCTCAAATCCTGATACACAGTGCAGTGAAAAACACAAAGACAACGTCAAATCTGATGTTGCACTGTCTAATGTGCGATGGAGTGACTCTGAATTAGAAACGGAGCAAAGTCACTTTAAAGTTCCTTCAAAAAGGAATAAGGCTAACATTTTTCAATCTAGTAAAGCCAAAAAAACTGAAGTAGACGATGGTTGTAGTGATGATGGAATGGAGAGTGGCAGTGAGTCTTCTAGTTCAAGCATATGCTTGTCTCAGAATGACTGCTCCACTCGTAGTTATGAGGTTGATGAAATTAAACTCTTTCTTAGGGTTACAAAAAACAAAAGAGGGGTGGAAGTTTCTGATTATTTTCCTGACACGAAACAGTTTGTTGAGAAAACTAAACTATATACATCAGAAGGTTTGTTCACAGACAAAGAGAGATTTCGCTTAAAGAAGTTTGTGACAAAATTGCTGGCTGAGGACGTAAATGAAGGAAATGATATTGCTTAAGACTATGAGTGTGAAAGAGAGTGTGTGCACTTTTTTGTTGTGTTTGTTCTTCTCTTTTCCTTTAATTATTGGTGAGCTAAATATTGCGACAATCAATGTTAATGGTTTAAGAGAAGCTAATAAGAGGGCTAAAGTTTTTGAAGTGATAAAACAAAAAAAAGTTGATGTTGCCATGTTGCAGGAAACACATAGCGACTTTAGAAATGCTGCTGAGTGGGCAGTAGAATGGGATGGGGTCTCAGTTTTAAGCCACAACACATCCCTTAGTGGAGGAATTGCAATTCTTTTTAATAAAAATTGTACTCCTCATTCATATCAAGTGGAAGAATTTGTTAATGGGAGACTCTTAAAAGTTAGAGCCATCTTTGATAAAGTTATTTTTAATTTAATTTGTGTGTATGTCCCTACTTCAGCTCTAGAAAGGATGGTGTTTTTAAATACACTTTGTTCTGTTATACAAAATTGTTGTGTAGAAGAATATCTTTTTCTGGGTGGAGATTTCAATTGCACAATGTCTAAATTAGACAGGAATCATGCAGAACCCCATTTGCCTTCTCAAAATCGCTTAATTCAACTTGTTAAGGCACATTAGCTGTGTGATGTCTGGAGGCAATTGAATGGGACACAAAAACAGTACACCTGGACTCATGTTAGTGATAATGTTATCTCCTTAGCTAGGCTGGACAGGTTTTATGCGTTTAAACATCAATGCAATGTAATAAGAAAGTGTTCGATCATCCCGTTGAGTTTTACTGATCACAGTATGGTACAATGTAATGTTTTTTTTTAATTCAATTAAAACCAAGAGTGCATATTGGCAATTAAATGTAAACTTGTTAAATGACAAATTTTTTAGAGATGCTTTTAAAATGTTTTGGAGTGAGTTTAGGACAATAAAAAGTTCTTTTAGTTCTGTAAAACAATGGTGGGACTTTGGTAAAGCACAGATTAAACAGTTTTGTATACAATTTACTCAAAACGTTACTAAAGAAACGGGTTTAGCTATGAATGCCTTGGAGGCTGAAATTTTAAAAATTCAGGATTTAGCTGAACAATCTGGTGATCAAGGAGTTTTTGATCTGTTAGTCAACAAAAAAACACAGTTAGCTGATTTGCTGGATTTTAAAACACAGGGAGCTCTGGTCAGATCAAGATTTCAGAGTATAAATCAAATGGATGCTCCTTCCAGGTTTTTTTTTAACCTAGAAAAGAAGAATGGACAGAGCAGGACCATCCATGCTTTATACTCTGAATCAGGGAGATTGTTGACAGAGCCAAATGAAATTTGCAGGAGAGCAACTAGTTTTTATCAAGAATTATATAAAAATGAGCTCAGAGTAAACTATGGAACTGAACATGATTTCTTCAGCGGTTTACCACAGGTCTCAGAGGAGGCTAATAAGGAAATCTCAGGTGCACTGAGTGAAGCAGAGTTGTGGAAAGCCCTCCAAGAAATGGAGTCAGGAAAGGCTCCAGGGATTGATGGTTTACCAGTTGACTGGTATAAAACCTTTTGGTCTGATCTAAGAGAAGATCTAATGGAGGTGCTGAATGAGAGTCTGGCTGAGGGCCGACTACCACTGAGCTGCCGTAGAGCGGTTTGAACTCTTTTGCCGAAAAAAGGTGACCTGGCAGATATCAAGTGTTGGAGACCCGTATCTTTACTCTGTAGCGACTATAAGCTGCTCTCCAAAGTCTTGGCAAATCGGCTGACAGGGATAATGAGCTCATCCTGACCAGACCTACTGTGTGCCAGACAGATCAATTTTTGGCAATGTTTCACTTGTTCGTGATTTGTTTGAAGTCTCCAAGACATTAAATATAGATTGTGGCTTAATTTCTCTGGATCAAGAGAAAGCTTTTGATTGGGTAGAACATCATTATCTTTGGACAGTTTTAAGTGTTTTTGGCTTTTCTCAGAAATTTATTGATTACGTTAAAGTTCTTTATAGTGACGTTGAGAGTATTTTAAAAATTAATGGTGGTTTGGGTGCCCCTTTTAAAATTTGTAGAGGTATTAGACAAGGGTGTTCATTATCTGGTATGCTTTATTCTTTAGCAATTGAACCCTTTTTAAATAAAATAAGAACTAAATTGCATGGCATAGTCTTACCAAATTGTAAAAATAACCTCACATTGTCAGCTTATGCTGATGATGTGATTGTTATGGCTGGAAACCAAACTGACATTCAAGTATTAATAAAGTTACTTTCAATTTTTAAAGAACTGTCTTCTGCAAAAGTAAATTGGAGGAAAAGCGAGGCAATATTGCTGGGAAACTGGAGGGGGGGGAAACCGGTTTTACCAGAAGGTTTAGAATGGAAAAAATCTGGTCTCAAATATTTAGGTGTTTTTTTAGGTGATGAACTAACAGTACAAAAAAATTGGGAAGGGGTATTTGAAGGAATTAAAGGTAGGCTTGAGAAATGGAAATATTTATCACCAAAAATGTCATTCAGAGGCCGAATCCTAATAATCAACAATTTGGTTGCATCCTCATTATGGCACAAATTTACTTGTGTTGATCCTCCCATTTACCTTTTAACTAAAATACAATCTGTTTTAGTGGATTTTTTCTGGGACAAACTACACTGGATTCCACAAAGTGTGTTGTTCTTGCCTAAAGAGGAGAGTGGGCAAGGGTTAATTCATTTGCAAAGTAGGTTGACAACGTTTAGGTTGCAACATATCCAAAGACTTTTAAATGGTTCTGTTGAATATAAGTGGTGTGCTGTTGCTTTTATAATTTTACACAAGCTTGGAAATCTTGGTTTAGATAAAACTCTTTTTCTTTTAGACCCTAAAAAATTTGACACTTCTGTTTTACCGATCTTCTACAAGAACATTTTTAAAGTGTGGAGTCTTTTTGTCTTTAAACGAACAATGGATATACTGTCACTTCATTGGCTTCTGGAAGAACCTTTAATTCTTGGAGCACGCTTTGACATATCTTCAGAAGGGACATACCCTGGTCTTAACAAGGCACTTATAGACAATAATGTCATCAAGCTGCTACATTTACTTGAATTGACTGATCGTGATTTTAAGCACTCTGAAGAAGTTGTTAAGCGTTTGGGTTTCAGGTCTGCTCGCCTAATTGAACAGGCAATTCTGAGATGGAGAACTGTCCTTAAACTGGCAGAATGGTTGTTGTTGTCCAGTCTTTGGGATGGAAAAAGCATCCTGAATCCAACAGACTCTTTCCCACTTTTATATATTTCGGTCAATACAGAGAATTTTTCTGGTGTCCTTTTGGAATCTGTTGATTCAATGTGTGTTAATTTTTTATCTTGTACTGGAAAAGTTTTGTATAAGTTCTGTGTGATAAACTTAAATAAGAAAATGTTAGACAAAAGGAGTGACACTCCATGGCGTGATTTTTTTAAACTTGAGAATGAAGTAAAACCTCAATGGAGAGCACTGTACAAACCACCATTAATGAAAAAAGTTGGTGATTTGCAATGGAGAGTCCTTCATGGGGCTATAGCTGTAAACTCTTTCATTTCAATTTTAAATCCTGAAATTAGTCCGCTATGTCCTTTTTGCAATGAAAGAGAAACCATTTTTCATGTCTTTGTGAAATGTGTTAGATTGGGTCCATTGTTTAAGTTATTGCAAAGTTTTTTTGCTAGATGTTGTGAGACTTTCTCGATTGAAACATTCATCTTCGGTTTTAAATATGTAAGGAGTAAGAGATTTTCTTGTCAATTACTGAATTTTATACTAGGACAAGCAAAAATGGCTGTGTATGTGAGCAGAAGGAGGAAAATTGAAAATAACACACAACATAATGTAGTAATTGTTTTTTCAAGCATGATACAAGCAAGAGTCTTAACTGATTTTAGTTACTATATACAAATGGATGATTTGGAAACCAAAATCTGGAGATTTGGAAAATCAAATCTCTCTCTCTCTCTCTCTCTCTCTCTCTCTCTCTCTCGCGAGATGTAGGAGAGTGGTGAAGGTTTGGTGGGGAAGAGTGATTTCTACTATCTACTAAAAAACTATCTTTTTTCTTTATTTTCTTATCTATATCTCTTTTTTCTTTCTTTGATGTAAGCGTCTTATTTTTTGGATTTATTGATTCAAGTTATTTGGTGAGTGAGAGAATGGCGTCGCTCGCTGATGAGCGAACGCCATCTCTTTCACTTCGCCATGGTGTAAAGTGTATGACAGAGCAAGGAGTTAAGGTGGAAGACGTGCTAATAGCTGTGGGAGAACAAATCGGCTGTGAAAATATAGTTTCGGCGTCTAGGATGAACAAAGCAGTTGTTGTTTTTCTTAAGGAAGAACTTTTTGTCTCGCAGCTTATTGAGAGTGGTGTAACAATTAGTGGGAGTTTTTGTCCCGTACTACCACTAGTTGCGTTAACGTCTAAGGTAATTATCTCGAATGTGCCGCCGTTCATCCCCGATGAAGCCATTGAGCGAGAGCTCGTTAGGTTCGGAAAAATAGCGAGTCCGATTAAAGTTATATCGCTAGGATGTAAAAGTCCAGAGCTGAAGCATGTGATGTCGTTTCGACGACAAGTCTTCATGTTTCTAAATGAACCAACGTTGGACATATCTTTTCGGGTAATGAATGAAGGTAAGTCGTTTATGATTTATGCTTCTACTGCTGGATTGAAGTGTTATGAATGCGGAGATTTTGGTCATAGACAGTATTTTTGTCCCCATAAAGTGCAAGGAAATACAAATGATGACAATGGTGATGTAAATGAGTTGGAGGGAGAGAAGAATCAAGTGAAACAAACAGAAACAGAAACGACAATTGAGAATGACGTTGTTGGTAAACAGCAGAATGAAGGGAATGTGATTCAGAGAAATGTAATGAATAATGAAAATCAGGCAACAGTGGTACAAGAGGTTGTAGATGAAAATGATTTGAGTACTGAAACTGTGACTGCGAGTGCTAGGGGTTTAGTGAAGCTTAATGAAAAAATGGAAGGACCTGTAGAAGTCCTATTAGAAGATGAACATAAACAGGATATGATGGATGATGACAATTTCTCTCAGACTTCAGATTTTTCCGAAATGGGTTCTCAAATGGAAGACAGTAATTTTTATTCTCTACAAGAGATAAATGAATTTTTGGATGATACTTTTGGAAGAACAGTTGAAGTTGAAGATTTTTTCCCAGATACTGATAAATTTGTGAAAACGGTTCTTAGACTACGGCGTACTGTTGGATTGGATGAATTAAGTGATAAAAAGAGATTTAGACTGGCTCGTTTTCAAGAAAATAGGTAAATGAGTCTGAAACACTGGGTGTTCTTTCTTTCCTATTTTTTTCTGATCCTTGTCTCTTTCTCTTCTATTATTATGGGGCTTATGAAAATAGGTTCTTTTAATATAAATGGAGCGAGAGATCAGACTAAAAGGGCTATATTATCAGAATTTTTAAAAATAAATAAAATTGATATTATTATGTTACAAGAAATCCATTCTGATAAGGCAAATGAGATAGATTGGGGTTTGTGGTGGGAAGGGAAGTACGTACTCAGTCATGGTTCAAATTTAAGTGCTGGTGTTGGGGTTCTTTTTTCAAAATTTTTGAATGTTGACATTTTTAAAACTGAAGAAGTGGTAGCTGGAAGGGTATTATTTGTTCACGCACAAGTTGAAGGAATGGAATTTTTATTCATTAATGTTTATTCACCAAATGTTGGTTCTGAAAGAAATGAATTATTCTTAAATATAAAGAGTCAGATTTCAAAATATGATAATAATGTTTGTATAATTATGGCTGGCGATTGGAACTGTACTGAAGATTTTAAAGTTGATAGAAACGGTGAAGAACCTCATTTTCAGTCAGGTTATGTACTTTCTAAAGTGATAAAAGAGCACAATTTAATTGACGTTTGGAGAATCAGAAATAAAGGTATAAAGCAATATACATGGGTTAAAGTAAATAATACTCAAATTAAGGGGGCTAGATTAGATAGATTTTATATATGTAAGTCTTTTAATAGTAGAGTGGTAAATGCTGCTATTGTCCCTAGTGGTTTCTCAGACCACCATATGGTAACTATAGATATAAATAAGAAAATAACAGCTAGAACACAATATTATTGGCATTTTAATAAAAAATTATTATATACTAAGTTATTCTGTGAGAGTTTTGAACATCTTTGGGAAAAATGGAGATTAGAGAAAAATAATTATAAAACTAAATGCCAGTGGTGGGAAGTTGGAAAGGCGCATATAAAAGTATTTTGTCAGAGTTATGAATCTCAAATCTCTTTTAAAGTTAGAGATGCGGTAAAAAAAAAAAATGCAATGTGAAATTGGTGAAATAGAAAAAATGATGTTAGACAATGAAGAAGGAACTGATAAAAGTGAAAAAATCCATAAGAAGAAGCTAGAGTTGAAACAAATTTTACAAGAACAAGTCAAAAATGCTTTAATAAGATCACGTTTTTGCACGGTTAAGGATATGGATGCGCCTAGTTCCTATTTTTTTAAACTAGAAAGAAAGGTAGTTCAACATAATCCTATGCTTCATTTAAGTTATCCAAATGGAAAAATTACGGACAATCCAAATGAAATGAAAAAAATTGCAGTTGATTTTTATTCTGAACTATTTAGTGCTGAGCAGTGTGATGAAGAATGTATGATGGATCTTTTTAAAGATCTTCCTAAGTTGCAAACTAAACAAAGAGAGAACTTGGATAGTGATATCAGTTTGCAAGAGCTTACAGATGCGTTACAGCAACTTTCATTAGGACGTTCGCCCGGAATTGATGGAATAACTACAGAATTTTATCATCACTTTTGGAACATTTTGGGACAAGATTTTTATGAAGTGGCAAAAGAGTGTTTTGAAAATGGACTTCATCCAAGTAGCTGCCGAAGAGCAGTTTTGTCTCTTTTACCAAAAAAAGGAGATTTGGCTTTCTTAAAGAACTGGAGACCTGTTTCACTGTTGTGCACTGATTATAAAATTTTGGCAAAGTGTTTAGCAAATAGGTTAAAATGTTATTTGGAGACCATTATTCATGGTGATCAGACATATTGTGTACCTGAAAGATCTATTATGGACAATCTTTTTCTTTTGAGAGATGTGATTGATTTGAGTATTAAAAAAAATATTAATATGGGGATTTTAGCATTAGATCAAGAAAAAGCTTTTGATCGGGTTGACCATAGTTACCTTTTAAGTGGTTTTGGTGAAAAGTTCATTTCTTGGATAAAACTGTTATATCATGATGTTTCTACGTTAGTGAAAGTGGGAGGAGGGCTGAGTGCCTCAATTCCTGTGAGAAGGGGAATCAGGCAAGGATGTCCACTCTCTGGCCAGTTATACAGTATTGTTATTGAACCACTTTTAAGAAGAATAAGAAAAAATCTTAATGGTTTTTCAATACCTAATTATATAAATTGTGATAAGATAGTGTTATCTGCTTATGCTGATGATATAACAGTTTTTATACATGGAGAAGATGATGTTAATAATCTTTAAAAAAATATAGAGTTGTATGAAAAGGCTTCTACTGCAAAAGTTAATTGGAATAAAAGTGAAGCATATGCAGTAGGTCGATGGATGAATAAAAGACTTCCAGATCTACCAGGAGGATTAAAATGGGGAAAGGAAGGTCTTAAAATTTTAGGTGTGTTTTTAGGTTCTTCAAATTTCATGGAAAAAAATTGGGAGGGACTGCTGGAGAAAGTGGTGGCCCGATTGTCTAGATGGAAATGGCTATTACCACAAATGTCTTATAAAGGGAGAGTTTTGGTAATAAATAATCTGGCAGCGTCTACACTATGGCATAGGATGATGGTGCTTGAACCACCACAGGAGTTGGTGGTGTCTATACAAAAGAAACTAGTAGATTTTTTCTGGACTGGTCAACATTGGATTCGTGCTGCACAACTGTATTTGCCAAATTGTGAAGGAGGGCAAGGATTAATAGACATCAAAAGTAAAATTCAAGCTTTCAGACTGATTTCAGCCCAAAAACTTTTGTGTAAAAGCAAGTTGTCATGGACTCATACTGCCTGTGCAATCTTGAGAACAGTAAAGGGGCTGAATTATGATCTACATCTTTTTTGGATACAAACTGATGAGATGGATTTAACAGGGATTACATCGTTTTATAAATCAGTGCTACAAGCATGGAATAAAACCTTCAAGATTCAAAGAATATTTGACATCCCTAAATATTGGGTTTTGGAGGAACCCCTTTTTCATAATCCAGTGGTTCATGGTACATTGATATCTTCGAGGAGTGTACAGAACAATATGATTAAAAGGAACTGTACAAAGTTAAAACATCTGGTCACGGAGGATGGATGGAAGTCGATAGAGGACATAATGGTTTTTACAGGACTGAGATCCCATCGTTTAGTTACACGATTCTTGGAGGAAATACACTCTTTTTTGCCTGGACAGTATAGAGCGATTTTACAAGAAGAAGACTCGAGTGAAGAAGTTAAAATTCTCCCTCTGGTGGTATCTTCAAGTTGTGAATTTGGTGGGTTCGAGGAAGAGACTGGAATTTCTAAAACATGGACGGTTGACGGAATGTCTAAAGAGGTTTTATACATCTTATGCATTAAGAATGTTCACAATGATATACTAAAAGGACAGTTATTGAAATGGACTAAAAAGTTTGGACCTAATTTCCCCTTAAGAGATCAGTGGAGGTCCCTATATAAATCTCCTCTTGAGAAAAGAATCGGGGACTTGCAGTGGAGACTTGTTCATGGGGCAAAAGCTACCAACAGTCATGTGTCTCATCTTAATCCAATAGTTAGGAGGGAGTGTGCTTTTTGTGGTAAGGAAGAGAATGTAGAACATTTGTTTTTAAGTTGTACACGATTGGAAGACCTTTTTAATGTTTTAAAAGAGTGGTTTAGAGGTTTTGGTGAAACCTTTTCTGAATGTATTTTTATAGGGGGAGTAAAATATAGAATGTCTAAAAAGATCCTTTTCACTCTTTTAAATTATGTTATTGGCACAGCAAAATTGTCTATTTGGAAAACTAGAAAAAACAAAATATCAGGTGCTGGTGGAATAGATCCAGTGATTATGTTAAAAGGTTTAATTTCAAATAGATTGAAAATTGAATTTACTTTCTATGAATTGGTAAGAGATCTAATAACATTTGAAGAAAAGTGGTGTCTAGGAAGCATTTTATGTAGTGTTTATGAAGAACAGCTTGTACTTAATTTATAAAAACAATAATAAGGTAGTTGGGTCTCATTTTTTTAATTTTGGTTTTTTAATCGACTCAAAGATGAATGGAATATGATGTGAATGAACATTTAATGGATTGAGAATGTTTTGTTAAAAAAAGAAAAAGAAAAATTGTATATAATAAAGCTGTTTTAAACCTCTCTCTCTCTCTCTCTCTCTCTCTCTCACTCTCTCTCTCTCTCTCTCTCTCTCTCTCTCTCGTAGAGCATGCTGGGAGTGAGTGCGTTGTGAGTGAGCGTGTGTGACTTGGGTGCTTGAGTGCCTTGCTTTTCAACCTTTTTTCCATTCCTTTTCTATATTCTTTGTTATATGGTGTAGTTTTTTTCCTTTTCTTATTGGCTTTGTTTTTTTTTTTTTGTTTTCTTGTTTTTTTCGGGGGGAGGGGATTTTGGGTTGTAGGGGTTTTTGTGCGTTTTTGGGGAGACGCTGATCTAGACCTAGAGGAAGACAAATCTAGAGGAAGACAAAGGTGAATCAAGCGATAAACAAAATCTGGAAGTTGTTTTGAGGGATGTTCGGGAGGTTGATGATATGCAAAATGAAACAGACGTGGAGAAAACAGTATTTAAGGTGCCATTAAAAAGGAAAAAGTCAGACAGTGTGCATGGTTTTCGGCAAGTGAAAAAAGTAGATATGGAAGATGAACTTGAGTCAGAGAGTGACAGCGAGCTATCTGATTCAAGTCTTACACTGTCTCAGAGTGAGTTTTCTAGTCGCAATTATGGAGTAGATGATATTAAACTATTTCTAAGGTCAACAAAGAACAAGAGGGGAGTCTTAGTAAATGAATACTTTCCAGATGTTGAGCAGTTTGTGGATAAAGTTAAAGGTTTTATGGCTGAAGGTTGTTTCTCCAACAAAGAAGTGTATCGATTGAAAAAAATAGTGCGGAAACTCAATGCAGACCTGAATGATGGAAGTGAAAAAGCATAACTTTATGAAGATGAATCACAATAGTTTGTGTTTCCTTTTCTATTTATGTTTGACTATGGCTGAAGTGTGTATAGCATCATTAAATCTGAATGGTGCACGAAATTACAAAAAAAGAGCTGAATTGTTTGGGGTTATTAAACAGAAAAACATAGATGTTATTTTTATTCAGGAAACACACAGTGACTTTAAGAATGAAGTTGATTGGATGCAAGAATGGGATGGAAATGCTGTTTTTAGTCATAACACCACAATCAGTGGTGGAGTGGGCATTTTATTTACAAAAAATTTTTGTCCACTATCTTTTCAAGCAGAGGAGATTGTGAAAGGAAGACTTTTGAAAATAAGAGCAATCTTTGAAAAATACATTCTCATTTTTATATGCGTTTATGCTCCAACATCGGCAATAGAAAGATTAGTGTTATTAGATACACTTAATACTGTGCTACAAAAGTGCAATACTGAAGAATATTTGTTTTTAGGAGGAGACTTCAACTGTACAGAAAGTCATATAGACAGGAACCATATTGAACCTCATATGCCTTCACGTGAACGTTTCACTAAATGTATTAATTAATTAATTAATTAAGTTTTTTTGGGAAGATTTTAGAAAAACAAAAGATTCCTTTCAAGATTTAAATCAGTGGTGGGATTTTGGGAAGATCCAAATCAAACAACTGTGTCAACAGTACACTCGTAATGTCACCAAAGAGTTAAATAGTTCCATGAAAGCCTTGGAGACAGAGATAATCAATTTGCAGATTTTAGCTGATTCAACAAACAATCCTAATTGTATAGAAACAATTTCAAATAGAAAAACTCAGTTGGCAGACCTACTGGGGTTGAAAACACAAGGGGCTTTAATTCGTTCACGTTTTTTAAGTATTGAACAGATGGATGCACCATCTAAATATTTTTTTAATCTTGAAAAGAAAAATGGACAAAAACGTACTATTCATGCATTACGATCTGAGATGGGGGAAATTTTAATTAGACCTGAAGAAATACGTAAAAGAGCAAACAGTTTTTATGAAAATTTGTATAAGAATGAATTGGGTGCAGAGTGGGACTCAGAGAGTGCCTTTTTTAGAGGTTTAAATCAGATGACTGAGGAGGCAAATGCTGAGATATCTGGTGTTTTAAGAATGGAAGAGTTGTATAAAGCATTACAAAATATGGAATCTGGCAAAGTACCAGGAATTGACGGTCTTCCAGTTGATTTTTATAAATTTTTTTGGACTGAGGTGGGTGATGATCTTTTGCAGGTACTTAATGACGGTCTAGCATCAGGAAGGCTTCCATTGAGTAGTCGTAGAGCGGTCATCACACTCATTCCCAAAAAAGGAGACCTTTTAGAAATTAAAAATTGGCGCCCTGTCTCACTTTTATGTGCTGACTATAAATTGTTATCAAAAGTGTTGGCTAACAGGTTAACAAAAATAATAGATTTAGTGGTGCATCCAGACCAAACTTATTGTGTCCCCGGGAGGTCAATTTTTGATAACATTACCCTTATGCGGGATATTTTTGATGTCTCCAAGTTGTTTAATATAAAAATTGGTCTTATATCGTTAGATCAAGAAAAAGCTTTTGATCGGGTTGAGCACCCTTTTTTGTGGAGAACATTAGAAGCTTTTGGTATTTGCCAGGATTTTATTGATAAAGTGAAAGTACTTTATGGTGATGTTGAAAGTGTGCTGAAAATAAACGGTGGCTTATGCACTCCTTTTAAGGTATGTAGGGGAATAAGACAAGGTTGCTCATTATCTGGAATGTTGTATTCACTTGCCATTGAACCCTTGTTACAACAACTAAGAGAAAAAGTTTGTGGGTTGAACTTGCCTGGGTGTAAAAATAATGTCACACTGTTTGCCTACGCTGATGATGTAGTGGTTTTTATTGATAAACAAAATGATGTGCGAGTTTTAATGGAAGTCTTAGATGATTTTAAAAGTTTATCATCAGCAAAAATAAACTGGAATAAAAGTGAAGCAATTTTAATTGGAAATTGGTTAAAAGATAGGCCAAACTTTCCTGATGGCTTGAGTTGGGGAACAAATGGTTTTAAATATTTAGGAGTGTTTTTGGGGGATGAAAGTTTTACTCAGAAAAACTGGGAAGGAGTTGTGGATAATATAAAGGGTAGACTTAATAAATGGAAATGGTTAATACCCAAAATGTCGTACAAAGGAAGGGTTTTAATAGTGAATAATTTAGCAGCTTCCAGTCTTTGGCATAGGATGGCTTGTTTAGATCCTCCTTTACAATTATTAACAGAACTCCAAAGTCTTTTGGTCAATTTTTTTTGGGATAACTTGCATTGGGTCCCACAGAGTGTGTTGTATTTAACCAAAGAAGAGGGTGGTCAGGGTCTGATACAGCTGAGAAGCAGAATAGCAGCTTTTCGATTACAATTTTTACAAAAATTTCTGTATGGGTCTTCAGTGTATGGATGGCGAGCAGTAACTTCCTCAATTTTACACAGTGTTGAAGGGCTGGATTTAGATAAAGCCTTGTTTTTAATGGACCCCCTCAAGTTGAATGTGAATAGACTGCCAATATTTTACAGAAATCTTTTTAAGGTGTGGAGTTTGTTTAATTTGAAAAGAAGTAGTACATGTACTCTCCACTGGTTGTTGGAGGAGCCGCTGAAAAATGGTGCTCGTTTTGATCTTACAAAGGACAGTTCTTCTTTTCATGGACTTAACGAAGTGTTGCAGAATTCAAAGATTTATACGCTTGGACGTTTGTTGCATATCGCTGGAGTGGATTTCAGAAAAACGCAAGAAGTGGCTGATGTTTTAAAAATTAGATCCTTACGGACTGTTGAACATATGTTACAGAACTGGAGAGGACTGATCAATGATGAAGAAAAAACTCTGCTAATAGACAGTTGTGGAAAAGTGAATGATTCCGAATCGAAGGATTTTTTTCCGGTTTTCACATTGCTCCCCAAGTTAGAGGATTTTAATGGACACTTTCTGGACTCTAAAAAAACATTGTGCTTGGGTTTATCTATGGTTACTGGCAAAGATTTTTATAAAGTTTGTGTCAAAGTTTTTAATAAAAAAGAACTAAACAATAAAATTTACACACCTTGGCGTGAAGTGTTGGGTGTAGAAGAGCATGTTAAACCTGAATGGAGGTCACTGTATAAGCCACCGTTGTCTAAAAGGTCAGGAGATATACAATGGAGACTTCTACATTGTGCTATTGCAGTCAATGCTTTTATTTCAATTCTTAATCATGATGCCATTGCTAATTGTCCTTTTTGCTCAAAAAGAGAATCAATTTTTCACGCTTTCATGGAATGTGATAGACTGAAACCATTATATTTACTTTTGGAAAATGTTTTTAACTCCTGCAATGAAATGTTCTCTAAAAGAGTTTTTATTTTTGGTTTTAGATATGTTAAAAGAAAGAGGTTTAAATGTCAACTCCTAAATTTTGTTTTGGGGCAAGCTAAATTAGCCATCTATATGAGCAGAAAAAATAAGGTTGAAAGATTGTCCGGTGAAGATGTGGTGGTAATGTTTGTAAACTTGGTGAAATCACGGGTTCTGATTGATTATTGTTTTTATAAATCTACAAAAGATATATTAGCTTTTGAGATGAGGTGGTGTGGAAATGGGGCATTGTGTTCAATTGTTGATGAAGAATTAGTTTTTACTTTTTATAATTAATGTATTTACATTTTTTTACTGCATCCCTTGTGAGTTGTTGACATGTTGAAATGATGAGTGTTGATTTATTGTAATAAAAGGCACTATTAAATTCAATTCTCTCTCTCTCTCTCTCTCTCTCTCTCTCTCTCTCTGGCTTGGTCCTGAAACCACATGGCACCTTAATCCTGTTATTCAAGGCGCTAGGTCGGATAGGCTATGGCTGCCACTGTTTTACTTTTGCTAGTGGCCCAGTTTATGGCACTAATCCTGCTCTAATACTAGCACAGCTGATCTACTGTACTGAATAAAGGCCAGTGGTCCTTTGCTTTCAGCCTCACACACATATGCACTGAATGATTATTGGTCTTTTATTCAGAAGTCTATCAGAGGCTAGTTTTTATCACAAAGTCATTTGCAACATGTCACATTAAGGCAATTAAATATGCAAATTTGTGCACAATCGCACATTTATATTTGTAAAAATGTCGCACATTTATATTTGTGGGCCAAAACTGTCGTACAAGTCAACATTATAGATGTTTTTACTACAAAACACATTAGAAAACGGGCGAGGCAGTGGCGCAGTAGGTAGTGCTGTTGCCTCACAGCAAGAAGGTCGCTGGGTCACTGGTTCGAACCTCGGCTCAGTCAGCGTTTCTGTGTGGAGTTTGCAAGTTCTCTCTGCCTTCGTGTGGGTTTCCTCCGGGTGCTCTGGTTTCCCCCACAGTCCAAAGACATGAGGTACAGGTGAATTGGGTAGGCTAAATTGTCTGTAGTGTGTGAATGTGTGTGTGTGTGGATGATTCTCAGAGATGTGTTGCAGCTGGAAGGGCATCCGCTGCTTAAAAACTTGCTGGATAAGTTGGCGGTTTATTCCGCTGTGGCGACCCCGAAATAATAAAGGGACTAAGCCAACAGGAAAATGAATGAATGAATGAATATTAGAAAATGAAGTAATGATCATCTTTCATCAAAGCATTTTGCGTTTCACTATACTGTAAATACACTTACCAGCCACTTTATTAGGCACACCTTACTAGTATCGGGTTGGACCTTCTTTTGCCTTCAGAACTCAATCAGTCTCAATACTTTGTGGCATAGATTTAACAAGGTACTGGAAATATTCCTCCATGATTTTAGTCCATATTGACATGATTGCATCACGCAGTTGCTGCACATTTGACGACTGCACATCCTTGATGTAAATCTTCTGTTCTACCACATCCCAAAGGTGCTCTATTGGGTTGAGCACTGGTGACTGTGGAGGCCATTTGAGTACAGTGAACTCATTTTCAAGAGTACATTCTCATGTTCAAGAAACCAGTCTGAGATAATTCACGCTTCATGACATGGTGCGTTATCCTGCTGGAAGTAGCCATCAGAAGATGAGTAGGCTACACTATGGTCATAAAGGGATGGACAGGGCAGGACGAATACTCAGGTAGGCTGTGGCATTGACACAATGCTCAATTGGTACAAATTGGCCCAAAGTGTGCCAAGAAAATATCCCCTACACCATTACACCACCACCACTAGGCTGAACTGTTCAAAAAGGCAGTATAGATCCATGCTTTCATGTTGTTGACACCAAATTCTGACCTTACCATTCGAATGTTGCAGCAGAAATCAAGACTCATCAGATCAGGCAACGTTTTTCCAATCATCTATTGTCCAATTTTGTTGAGTCTTTGTGAATTGTAGCCTCAGTTTCCTGTTCATAGATGACAGTAGTGGCACCCGGTGTGGTGTTCTGCTGCTGTAGTCCATCTGCCTCATGGTTCGATGTGTTGTGCGTTCAGAGATGCTTTTCTGCATACCTAGATTGTAACAAGTGGTTATTTGAGTTACTGTTGCCTTTTTACCAGCTTGAACCATTCTGTCTGGCCATTCTCCTCTGACTGCTGGCATCAACAAGGCATTTGCGCCCACAGAACTTACGCTCACTGGATATTTTCTTTTTTTCGGACCATTCTCTGTAAACCCTAGAGATGGTTGTGCATGAAAATCCCGGTAGATCAGCAGTTTCTGAAATACTCTGACCAGCCCATCTGGCACCAACAACCATGCCATGTTCAAAGTCATTTAAATTACATTTCTTGCCCATTATGATGCTCAGTTTGCAGCAGATTGTCTTGACCATGTCTACATGCCTAAATGCATTGAGTTGCTGCCATGTGATTGGCTGATTAGAAATTTGCATTAATGAGCAATTGGACAGTGGCTGGTAAGTGTCTATCAAAACATAATTTTCAATTGGTAAAAGCATTGGTTAGCATTGCAACAGCTTTCATTTATTCCATTATTTGTTGCTGAATATTATTTAAAACAAACATAATATTGCATTATCATGTATATAACATACAGTAAATATAAATATTTTCTCCAGTAAATATTGTAACAAATAAATAACAAGTCTAGTTTACCCAGATGCATCAGAATAATGCAGCTTCTAGCTAACAAAGTTTAAATATTATTCTATATACTATACTGCTCCTGTCTTATCTGCCTCAGAGCTTACTTACTTGAACAGTCTGTATTACTGCTCTTATCAAATGTCCAATCTGCATCATTCTCATGGTCACTAAAACCCATCCCATCCTCACTTTCATCTGCAGGAAGAGCCAGTTTTGTCTTTTTCTTTTTACACTTACCATAGAACATGGTGGTGCTTGCTAATGCACTGTGTTCCCTGTATCGATATCTATTCAAAAGCAGTATTGCCATTAAAACTAGATTTTATCCATAATGCAAATTCTATTAACATACAACTAATCAAAACTTTATTACTAGCATTCATGTTGTTATTATTACAACTTAAAAGCACACAGCTGACCTTGCTTGCTAGCTAACCCATTGCAATAGACCTTTTTCATGGCTGCTGCATGGAGGGCGCCATAGCGACCAGCGTCTTCCGGTAGAATGCGAAAAACTTCCGTTTACAGCGTGTACAACTGGTAATTTGCGCTACGAAAATGGGTTTCAATAACGTTTTAAATGGATAACAGAGCGTTTTTGTGACACACAACTTAGAAATGTATCTGTTAAAGCCGTTATAATCGGTCACATGTAGTTCAAGCGCGTCAGAAATACGAGAAAAACGTTCTCCTACTGTAGTTCACGTGTTTGCCGTCAGAAATAGTGTGTGTGTGCGTTCCCGGCCTGTCAGCTGTTAGCTCAGCGCAGAGAGAGAAAGAGAGAGAGAGAGAGAAAACCAGAGTACTGGCATGAAACTTAACAGGTATGAAAGTCGTGCAATTTACAAAAATGACCAATAAAAGTCTGTTATTGATCCTCTGCTGGCTGACTTGGTGTTCATTCTAATCGCGAGCCGTTTGTGTTTTATTTTGTGTGTTGTTTTTACCACGGTTTGTGTTTTTCTGTCATTTTGAAATGACACTAGCCTCTATTTTCGTGTGTGTGTCCAACATTTTGGTGAATTACATTTGTTTGGGCTGGTTATATATTTGAAATAAAGAGAAAATGTTGACTTTAGCGATGACAAGACTTCATTTAAACTGCAGAAGATGCCTTTTGACAACGAGGGGAAAATGCCTCACAGCAGCTGTTTTCCATCCTATTAGATCGCATTTCTTTAAATGATCAGTCCAGGAGATGGTGCTGATGGACAACAGTAATAGTTCAAAGAGGATAAAAGCAGGTAAAATAGATTAAAATTATCGTTTCAAAGCTGTCCAAATGTGACTGTTTACACGCATCAGTTGCCGACCGGAAGTTCTTCGCATTCTCCTTGCGCATACACGCAAAGCATAATGGGTAATTTTGCGTTCTAAGAAATAGGTCTATACTGCACATATTCCACTATGTCAGGCTTGGACAGGAAACAGAGAGGAATGAGTTCGAAATCAAGAGTTTATTTGAGCAAAAACTGATGAAACAAGGCAGCTGCCGATCTTCCACCAGACTTGTGAGTGAGCAATTGATGATCCGCCTTGGCTCCCTCGGAGCGGAGCAAGGGCTGTAGCTGGCGGGAGTGGAGCAGGATGTCAGTGGCGAGTAGACTGCGATGATCACAGGTAAGCAAAAGATACATGGATATTAAATAGTACTAGACTTGACTAGACTTGTTTGTAGTTAAGTTTACTAGCAAGCGAAAGTGGGTACATGAGCATGGAGTAACACGCACAGTAATCCCACAAGGAATAACAAGAGTGAGCAGGTATTTAAGGAGGGAGCAATAGACTCAAATTCGAAACACGTGGGTAATGCTAGCGCGCCAGCGCTGATTGAGAGGAGAAACAGCTGAGGTTAACAACATAGAAGATTAGGTCAAACCTGGCTCGTAACACATTATTGCACAGTGTTGCCATTTGGTCGATTTACAAAAAACTAATTTGGTAAAAACTTTATTGAGTTGTAAATATGTCATCATAACTTACTGGAGGTGATGTTTCCAATTTTTTTTTGTGGATCTGACATAATGGACCCTTCGCTAAGCCCGCCCTCCTTAGTTACTGTTGCTACGCCTGTCAAGCTTTCGTGCCTGGCATGGCTTATTCAATGTGTGTGCGCCGGTTTCAGACATTGCCAGGGATAATGTCATTTTTGGCTAAAAGCTGAGATATCCGAGAAAGCCAAACAAAAAAAAGGACTGCAGTATGCATTACAGGAGTATATTTACCACACAATAGGCAACCGATTAGAGAACAAATAAATCAAAATTGAAGCTAGCTTAGCCTAGCCTCCTCATACGCTAACCATACAACAGCTTAGCTCATGTTCAGCAGGAGAGGTGACATTTAAAAATAATCTAATAAAAATATACCCCTATAATATATCCCCCACAGTCCAAATACATGCGGTATAGGTGAATTAAGAAGGCTATTATAGAAGATGAATTAAGAAGGCTATTATAAGGATGTTTCCCAGAGATGGGTTGTGGTTGGAAGGGTATCTACTGCGTAAAAACTTGCTGGATAAGTTGGCGGTTCATTCCGCTGTGGCGACTCCGGATTAATAAAGGGACTAAGCTGACAAGAAAATTAATGAATGAATATATATATATATATATATATATATATATATATATATATATATATATATATATATATATATATATATACAATAATTTTTACAATGCAACTTTAAAATACAGTAACATACTGCATAACAGTTCAAATTATGGTTAAATACTGTGGGATTTAAAAAAATATTAACAGTGAATGTATTCAACCCATTTAACATTATCAAAGGAACAATCTAATGCTCTTTAAATTATGCGTGAAAGAGAGTGAGACAATGAGTAGTGACTGGATAGTTTTACTTCAGAGATGTAGGAAGAGGAATATTCGCATGTAGGAAGCAAAACAGACGGAGGGTCATAGTGGGAGTCAGCCTGTCTAAAAGAGTCGCTGGGGGGCAAAGTGTTTAACTGCTCTGTCCCATGAGAACATGCACTCAGGAAAACCTCCATAAAAACCCACAGAGAGTATGAAATGGAACAACATATCACTGTCTGATCCCTTGCCTCTTTGTGTGGATAATTCTTTGTGGTTTATACGCTCTGAGAACAAAGACCCCTTAGCGTTGTCTAGAAGATTAAGAAAATACAGATTTTCTACATCACACATCTAGGTTCAAAGAAGTGATCAGTGCTTTTCACAGTTCCATTCCACTTTTATTTCTCATTTTGCAAGCAGATCCAACTTATTTTGCAAAGCAGGTGTAAGCTATTTTATGAACACTTTAGTGTAGGTCACAATTCATGCTATTTACTACTGTCTAATTACCTGCCTATTATTAAGATATTAACTGTTCATTAGTTGTTTTAAAGTATGATTTTATTCTTCATCCCTAGTCCTACCTCAAATCTAAACCAACTATGAATAAACCAACCCAGGCTGTATTGTACCTCTGTATACATTTTTGGACAGAGCGAAATACGTCCCACAACATTTTTTTGCAGACTGACCAATACCCCGACCCACCATCTTCCCTAAACCCAACAAATAGTGTTTTCAAAATCCAGAAAAAAGCACTCAAGGCAGCCTGATTTTTACCACATTTTCAGATTTTATCACATTCTCATTATCACATTTTTCTTTTATTTACTTGTATATGTTATGTTTTTGGCAATAGTTTTTGTTTTACCTGCTTTCTGGACTCCAACTACACTGTTAACCCTTACTGTAGATTATGCAGTAAATAACTGTAAAATAGCCAGTGTTTTGCTGTATTAAAAGGAAACAGTATTTTACTGTAAAAGGAGCAGGATTTGTATGAAATTTTGTAGTGCAAAGAATAAATTACAGTAATTTACTTTATGTACCCATTACAGATAGTTACTGTGATAATAAATGGTAAATTACTGCTCAACCATTATTACCCCATGTACTGCTTTATGTTGCTATATATATATATATATATATATATACTGTTCAGTTTTGGTATGTGTATGGTCAGTATTGAGGAGAAAGTGAGACAATGCATTGATGATAAGCTAAATTTCTCTGCAGCCATCTCTGTGTTTTCTTTGGTTCCTTTTATGTTTTTAACATTGAGTATCAGGAGTCAACCAATGTCAATGTCACAGAGCTAATTAAAAGGTAAAGATATCGACGAGATGCATTTAAAGGCAAAAATATTCACACAGAGCAACCAAATTATCACAATCATTTTTATAACTTTGTTTACTTTTCTATAATTAATTTAATTTGCCTAGTTTAGTCAATAGTTAAGCTTTTAAATTGCACTTTAAGCTGAATATTAGTATTTTGCTAATTAACTAGTAAAAATGTGTTATTTAAAAAATATGTTAAACAGCACGTACATACATTTTCGCAGAGACTCAATGAATTTGTTTGGAAAACTTCAAATGAAGTTAGTAAAAATGGCATTAACAGTATAGTATAAAGACTTTCCTAAATAAATGTATTAATCAGGTTATTTGTTTTTTATTATTATTATTACTACAGGTTTGGAACAACATGAGGATCAGATTATTTATTTATTTTTTATGTTTTTGCTTTGGATGACGTTTGTATATTGTTTGTATATTATTGTTTTTATTCAATGATATGTGCATGATTGTGATAAATGTAGGCAATTCCTTTGAAAATATGCTATGTACCAAGGATGTCAAACTCCTGGAGGGCCGCAGCCCAGCAGAATTTAGTTCCAGCCCTGCTTCAACACACTACCTTTAGATTTAGTTTGATCAGGTGTGTTTAATTAGTATAACTGCACTGCTACTCTGTAGATTGTGCAGTAAATAACTGCAAAATAGCCAGTGTTTTGCTGTAATAAAAGAAAACATTTATTATTTATTAACACATTATTTTACTGTGAAAAGAGTAGACTTTGTATGAAATTGTGTAGTGCAAAGAATTAATTCCAATAAATTCTCTGATGGTTTATGTTGCTATTTATAGAGACGTGCATTTTAAAGGCAGAAAATAATGATTTAGGCATCCCCATACACTCCCACAGGCTGTCTGTCTTATTCTAAACATAATGGTGTTAGAAATAGTTTTCAGAAAATGCTGGCCCTTTAAGGGAGCCAGGTGTTTGATTTGTTTACTGCTGAGTGCGCTCTATTCTCTATCCATCAATTCAGATGTAGAGTCTGATATGTTTTAGGCTTTAAATAAGAATCTATAATGAGTAAGTAAAATGTGTTCAAATGTTTTTGAGGGTTTCTAAAATAAGGCTGTGTTTTAAGTTATATTGTTGTTATCTTGAACTGTGTACTTGAAAGCTACATTGTTAGCTAGTTAGCCTCTCCTCATATAACTTCTTACATTACTTTTGTTTAAGTATTTATTGGATATTGCATACTGCCATAATGTACAGATGCTAACAGTTGTATGTATCTTTCTGGCAACTAAGCCAAAATTAAATTCCTTCATCTCAGTAAGGTAACTTGTGCACATCGTCACAGGGAATCACAAAAACATGATACACATAGCCATCCACACACAAAAGCTCCACTGTCCGGTCCCAGGTTGTGAGTTTGTTGCTAAGTATTTTTCAGAGCTGTGTTTCCACCTATGAATTTATATTAGAAACATTAATAAAGTTTGTTGTCATGAGATAATTATAACAATAAAAGATTGGATCCTTTGGTTTTTCGGTGTTGCCAACTTTATTTTTTATAATTACTTTAAACTTTTTATTGAGATTTAACACAGTTTTTAATTATTTAAAACTTTAAAATAATTATGTTGTGTTTTATGCTGTTCATTTGCTGATCTACCTTCCTGCAGATTTTAGTTGCTATTCATTTCAAACACACCTAAACCAATTAATTAGGACCTGAACACCAGGTGATAATTACAGGCAGGTGTGTTTGATATTGGTAGCAACTGAAATCTGCAGGAAGGTAGATATCCAGGAACAGGACTGAGCACCACTGCTGTATACCATGGGGGTCAAACTCCAAGTTCCTGGAGAACTGCAGGGCAGCAGAGTTTAGTACCCACCCTGCTTCAACATTACCTGTAGATTTCTAACAAGCCTTAATTAGTTTGATCAAGTGTGTTTAATTAGAGTCACAGCTTAAAGTCCCGGTCACACTGCACTTTTCTCCCTATAGACTTCCATTCATACACATGTGAGTACTGCAGACCTGGAATGATAGCTCATGCGACAAATTTCATAATTCGCAGCATTGGAAAGTTCAAGCTTGGAGAACGCTGACGTGCGAAATCACATCATGTGATTGCTTGATACCAATCAAAGATCAGAACATGACCTCTCTGGCTTGCTTTTTCAATCTCTAATTATTTTGTTTAATTCCACTACTCGCTTTGTTTAATTCCACTTCGCAGTGCCGTATGACAGAATTTTGCTTGCTCAAATGTTAGTGTGACTGCAGCCTTACTGTGCAGACCTGTAATATGCAAGACAATATTTATATCTGCTGATTTCTTAATTTTGTTATACTTTTTCTGTTATTTATTTGTTTCGTGCCATAACAATAAAATAAATTTGTCTGAAAAATTTTATGCCTTCTATTTTTAAATAACAGCTAAGAATACTGATTAATTTTAGTAACACTACAATAACTATATATGACATACTATTAATGTGTATGCAGTATAATGCTGTGATTTGTAACACTACAATACAGTAATTAACTGTACATAGTTTCCAGTTAGTTACCACTGCTGCTCTATTACAGTAATTAACTGGCAACACTGTTGCCAGCTACTCCCTGTATCGGTTCAGTTACAGTAAATAACTGGCAACACTGTTGCCAGCCACTCACTGTAATGGTTCAGTTACAGTAATTAACTGGCAACACTGTTGCCAGTTACTTACTGTAACCAAACTTTTACAGTGAGTGGCTGGCAACAGTGTTGCCAGTGTTCTACTGTAAAAAACCCCGGTAAGGTCTAACAGTGTACGTCTTCACGTTCGAGTCAAGTCTCAAGTTCGCTGTTGCAGCAGTGTGTTGCATTCTTACACAGTATTTCTGTGAAACATTGGCAGAAGCATAGCATATCTATACCACCAAGACTAAACACATCAACAATGCTATATAAACATATATTCATTACCATACTAAATCTCTCCTGGAGAGGTTGTGACAGAATTTATTTGTAAATGATCAGGCACATGCACAGGTAGGGCTCAACCTGTGCAGAGAACATGCACTTTTTTCTCATGGATAAAACACCTCCCCCACACACACACTTCAGTTCACATTTGTCCACCACAAACTCCAACCATCCCACCCCATTTTTCAGTTCCCCATCCTTAAACCCCCATAGCTCTTTAGCTTGCAATTGTGCACCCTTCCCCCCGCTCTTCAGTTCACAATCATAAACAGAGATTCAGGACCTCGGTTTAACGTCTCATTCAAAAGATGGCGCTCACTGACAGTATAGTGTGTCCCCTTCATTATACTGGTACACTAGGACTCACATAGACCACAGGCTGAGCACACCCTGCTGGCCTCAATAACACCACCTCCGACAGCAACCTAGTTTTTCCATGTGGTTTCCCATCCAGTTACTGAACAGTCTCAACCCTGCTTAGCTTCAGTGAGTAACCGGTCTTGGGCTACAGGGTGATATGGCTGTGATGGACACATTAAACTTAGTGAAGTTTATTCGTAAACTAATTTAGAGAGAATCATGTGCTTATGATTGACACGGCTGGCCCTGAGTCAAGCTAATGTACGAACCACCAATCAGACTACTCCTAACCAAGTATAAATAACCAAACACCTTACCTTTAGTCATCTTCGTCTTGAAGAAGCAGCCTCGCGTTAAATGTTGAATCGCCAATTAACGTTACTTGTCGAAGCAGCAATTCCAAATGGACAACGACAACGACAGCAACATCCCTGAGAGCCCCGCGCTCCAAGAAATTCCGGCCGCGGCCCAGCGCCAGCAAGCCCCGCTGAGCTCCCAAGCAGAGCCCGAGGCTCCAACCAGAGGCCGCCGCTTAACCCGCTCTTCCTCCTCAAAAACCCACAGCCTCGCAGTATCTCCTTCCCCATCCACCTCCAGTGTACACAACGCTTCACCCGCTTCTTCATACGCCTCAGCCTTCTCCTTCCTTAACCCACCCAAACGAATGACCAACATGAACTCTGGTACATTCTGTCAAACGCCGGCATAGATGCTCCACGCTCACTCAAATAAAAGGAGCTGCTCGAGCTATACCACAACGCCACCACTGAAGCAGGAAATCCCACACCTACGTCACAGGCAAAGAAGAAAACCCGGAATCCCAAGACCCAATACGCCCCGTCTTCTCCGCAAGAACTGTCTCCTTCAACCCAACCAATCCAGAAGCAGGCTAGAAGAGGCCACGCCTCCAGCCGCACACGATCCAGTCACCACCCCCAGGAAACCCAGACGTCAACCCACCATCTATCATCCACTCTCCACCGAAGCATCCAAACGGACCACCCCAGATCTCCGTTCTGGCCTCCAGCTTCCCCTTCGAACTTTTCCTCAAGCCCTACCCCCTTTATCCCGCCCCAAAGCATCCCCACGGCCTCAAATCCACTAGAGCAAATCAATCCTCTCCCTCCTCACTCTCCTCTCGCTCCCAGCTCCTTTCCTAGCGGCCCGCCCCCTCCAGCTAACTTTCCCTCTTCCAGCCTTCCCCCCTCCGTCCCTCTCTGCACACCCCCCCATTCTCACCAGCACCGCTTCAACCCAGCACCCCCCACTACCTTCTACGGCACGTCCTCCATTCACTCTCCATTCCGCCACACCCCTCCCTCCTCCCCCTAACGCTCTAGCCCTGGAACCCCCCCCCCCCTGTCTCAAACACAGCAAGGAACCAAATCTTGTCAGGTGCTGACGTAGATCTCCACTCACTTCTTTCACCCATCACACCCCCTTCGGCAGAGCGACAGGTGGATTGTGGCGAATTTTCAATAACCCTCAAACCACCCGCCAAAACCCAATCACGCACTTTATCACTCGCCGAATTCACCATCGCCTTCTCACGCTTCACCGATAAAATTTGTTCCGTATTCCCCAATAGGAGGCGTGAGTTAAACAATTACATGGCCATTATCGCGGAGCTCGCGCTTTCCTATGGGGGGACTCACTTTTACACCTACCACAAGCTCTTCTCCGCCAAATGCGCCATCAGACTCACCCAGTGGAACCAACAATCCTACTGGGGAGCACTCGACACTGAACTTCATAACAGAGTCTTTTTAGATTGCTGCAATTTAACCTGCGCGGTCTGCCGTTCCAGTCTGCACCCAACCACCTCCTGCCCCTTCACTGTCTCCCCTACCGATTCAGACCGTCCAGCACCTAAATCCACCAGTTACGTCCCCCGTATCCCTAGCTTTAACATACCCTATCTCCTTTCCCCCCACGCAAACTGCCAAAATATTAACATTGGCAGATGCTTTAGGCAGCCATGCCGATACCTCCACCTCTGCAACTACTGCGGGGGCGCACATGCACGCACAGTATGCCCTATCTCCAAAGCAAATAAAAAATCCAAAAACTACTTGTCGACTCCTGTAAATGTTTCTAAATTGTCTTTTGAATTACGCTGTCATCCTGATTCTAACTTTTGTGCTTTTCTCGTTTCAGGTCTAACCCACGGATTTTACCCTGGCATCTCCACTCTCCCAACCTATAACCTAATTTGCTCTAACCTACAGTCCGCTGTCGCAGAGCCTGAAATCGTAGATAACTTAATCGAAAAAGAAATCAAAAACAACTTTATGATCGGGCCCTTTTCCGCTCCTCCATTTAACGTCTTTCGCATCAGCCCAATCGGCATTGCCACTCGCGAATTCTCAGGCAAAAAACGCCTTATTATTGATCTATCAGCTCCGCATAATTAATTTTTTCCAAGCATTAACAGCACTATTCCGCTGGAAGAATTCTCCCTCCACTACCATGACATAGATCAAGCAATCTCCTTAATCAAAACCGCCGGCCGTAACGCATGGCTCGCAAAAATAGACATTACCTCGGCTTTTAAAATCATGCCCATTCATCCCGATTTTTGGCACCTTTTTGGCATTCAGTGGCGCTCCAAATTCTACTTCGCAGTTCGTCTAACGTTCGGCTGCAGAAGCAGCCCCAAAATATTTGACATGCTTTCCGAAGCCTTATGCTGGATACTGTCAAATAATTATGGCATCCCTTACCTCATCCATCTCCTAGACGATTTTCTCATCGTCTCCCCTCCATCCGCGCCGCCGGCTAAACATCTCGCGATCACCTAAAAGGTATTCGCAGATCTCGGCATTCCCCTCGCCCCCGAGAAAATCTCCGGTCCAGCAACCAAAATCGAATTCCTAGGCATCAATTTAGATTCTAACAAATTCCAAGCATCTCTCCCCAAAGAGAAAATCGATCGTATCATCTCACTCTCGGCCGCCTTTCTCGAAAAGCAAGTTTGCAAAAAATGCGAGCTCCTCTCTATTCTCGGGCATCTAAATTTCGCCATGCGTATTATTCCTCAAGGACGCCCTTTCATCACGCACTTATTGCAGCTAGCTAACTCAGTCCGTAGCCTAGAAGACCCAATTTCCCTGTCCAAATCCAGCCGAGACAAATTAAAATTATGGATATCCTTCCTGCAGCACTGGAACGGCTGTTCCTTTTTCTATTCTGATTTAATCTCATCGCCCGTCAACATCAAACTGTTTACAGACGCCGCCCCTTCTGTCGGTTTCGGGGGGTATTACCAACGACACTGGTTTGCCGCCCCCTGGCCCCCCCAAATGCTAGACACCCCCCAAAACCTACGCTCATCCACCCTCTTTGAACTATATCCCGTCGTCGTCGCCTCCCTCTTATGGGGCGATGAATGGTCCGCTAGCAGCATTCTAATACACTGCGATAACGAAGCTACCGTGCAATGCATTAATAAAGGGCGCTCGCACTCCACCTCGCTCATGCCCTTATTAAGACGGTTAATTTGGACCGCAGCCAAAAAGCAATTTATCATAACTGCTAAACATGTACCAGGCTTTAAAAATCAAATTGCTGACTCTCTCTCTCGTTTCTGTTTCCAGATGTTTTGGCTGTTAGCTCCAGAAGCGGACCCTCATCCAACCCCAGTGCCTCCATATTTAGACCTGATATTGCCATAGACCACCCCCTCCACAAACTCCACAAAACCTCTATTTCTCTCATCCTCCAAGCCGTGGCTCCCAGGACTCTGCAATCTTACCTAACAGCCTGGAACTCATTTAAACATTTTCACTCACTTTTTAACATCCATTTTCCCGATTTCTCCCTCCTCTCCATCACCTCATTCATATCACACCTTCACACATCAAAGAAAATCCAGGCTAGCTCCATTAGAAGCTATTTAAGTGGCATTCATTTTTTTCATAAATTGATTTATGGAGCACCTTCTGATGCCATTCTTCATTCCCAAACAAACCTCCTAATCAAAGGCATACAGAAAACCCACCCTCCACCCTCCCATCCCAGACAACCCATAACTCTCCGCATTCTTTCTAAATGCATAGCCACCATCCGCAAAGGCTACCAGTCAATTCACACAGCCCACACCCTCGATGCCATGTTTAACCTAGCCTTTTTTGGCTTTCTCAGGTGCTCTGAGTTAACTGCATCTGACAAATTCAACCCAGTCATTCACCCCACTATCTCAGATCTGGCCTTGCTGGATAAAGAAACCCTCTCTTTCTTTATCAAGCAAAGCAAGACGGATCAGTCCAGGAAGGGCCACTCCATATACATTTTCGACCTCCCCTTCCCCACAAGTCCCTTTCAAACCCTTCTAGCTTTCTCCCACTACCGAAAGCGCCAAACCCCTAACCCCCTTTCCCCCCTCTTCACAGATGATTCTAACCAGCCGGTAACCCGATTCTGGTTCCAAAAGCATTTAAAAAACATCCTCCGCCTATCCGGTTTCCCCCCTGACCCCTTCTCCAGCTACTCGTTTAGGATAGGAGCAGCCACTACAGCCGCACACAAAGGCCTTTCCCAACACCAAATCCAGGCCCTAGGCCGGTGTTCTTCAGACGCCTTTAATTCCTATATCCGCCTCAGCCGCTTTTACATCAAAGCAGCACAACAAATGCTTATCTCCGCTAGCAGTCAGCGGAGCCCCCTCACCCCCCCCCCCCTACCCACCCTCACCCCCCCCTTCCCCTAAGCTCGACTCCCACAGCCCACAGGAGTCATTTGCGGCCCCGCAGGCCAGTAGCACTACTTTTCTTTCTGCCAGCACCGAGCCTCCCCTACCCTTCCTTCTGGTGTCGAGCGCTCCGCTCCCTCCGAGTGGCGAATCACTCCGACCCCCCCTCCTGTTCTGTCCCAGCGTTGAGTGCTCCGCTGCTTTTTTAGCACCGAGCCTCTCCGCCCCACTTTTATGTCTCCCGGTGGCGGAGGTTCCGAGCCTGCTAAGCACGAAGTTCCTCCCCCGCCCCACTTTTTTCACTTTCAGTGTTTAACTCTTCGCTACCCTCCCCTTCCTTCTAGCGCAAATCTTGCTTCTCTATATTCCTTCCGCATAGGCCCTACCCACCTGCTTGGACCCCCGCAGGAGCATTCCCCCGGAGCAGGAGCCCCAAAACCTCCCTGCAGGAGTCCCCACCGCCCACCCCCTTTCCCGACTCCTGCAGGAACTTGGCCCAGCAGCTCTGATCCCGAGCTTCGACTCCCGCGGAGTCTGTCACCCCCCCCCACCCACTAGATATTTTTCTGTCTTCCTTCTTGCACAGAGCGCTCTGCTGTCTCCCAGCATCGAGTCTCTCTACCCATACCCTTCTTTCTAGTGTCGAGCGCTCCGCGCCTTCCGAGCGTCGGAGTCTCTCCACCCCCCCTTCTCTGTCCCAGCGTAGAATGCCCCGCTTACTCTTAGCAGGAGTCTCTCCGCCCCACTTTATGCCTGTCTCTCAGTGTTGAGTGCTCCGCTCTCTCCACCTCCCTCCGATTTTCTTTTCCTTTTCAGCACCAAGTCTCTCCGCTACCTCCGCTTCCTTCTAGCACACCTGGCTCCTCTATGTTCCTTCCGCATAGGCCCTCACTCACCACTCTGACTCCCGCTGGAGTTACCCCGGAGCACGATTCTGGCCACGGCCCCTCCCCGCAGGAGTCACTATTGCCCCCTCCCGCTCCCGACTCCAGCGGGGACAAAAAACTGGCCCAGCAGCTCTGACCCCGAGCTTCGACTCCCACGAAGTCTGTCACCGCCCACCCCTGCCCCTTAGAATTTTTTCTTTCTTCCTTCCAGCATCGAGTGTTCCGCTACCTTCTAGCGCCGAGTCTCTCCACCTTTTCCCATCCTTCCGGTGTTGAGTGCTCCGCTCCGTCAGAGCGCTCGAGTCTCTCCGCCTCCTTTCTGTTCCAGCATCGAGTACTCCGCTCCTTCTTAGCGTCGAGTTTCTCCGCCCCACTTTTTTCTCTACCCTGCGGCGTTGAGGGCTCCGCTTCCTCCAAGCACTGAAGTCTCTCCGCCCCCTCTCCTTTTCTTATTCCGCCACTACTCCCTCTAGCTCTACCCCTCTATATTCCTTCTGCTTAGGCCATCACTCCCAGCTATGACTCCGCGGAGTCTCCCAAGCTTCCCTGCCCAGACTCCCACAGAGTCTATGCTTACCCACGCTCCTGCAGGAACCCCTCTCTTTCTCCTACTCTTCCCTAACTGTATATCCAGCAGCCGGATATAGCATTGGTATCAGCGGCTCTGGGGGGGTTCTTCAATACGCGGCTGCTGTCCCGAGCATAAAGCACTTTGGGGGGTTCTCGAGATCTACCCGAGCTCAAACTCCCCTCTCGCCCTGCAACGGGAGGGAGCCCCGGGCTCGAGGCTCTCATGAGCTCGTAGCTCTCTCCCGGGACAGCATGCCAAACTAGCTTATTACCAATCATCAGCTAAGTGTGAACTCTTGAAGTGAAGTTTATTCATAAACTAATTTCGAGAGGATCACGTGCTTATGATTGACACGGCTGGCCCCGAGTCAAGCTAATGTACGAACCACCAATCAGACTACTTCTAACCAAGTATAAATAACCAAACACCTTACCTTTAGTCATCTTCGTCTTGAAGAATCCCCCCTTCCACCCCTTCACCTCCTCCTTTGTCTACAGGGCAGCACGGCGGCCCAGTGGCTAGCACTGCAGCCTCACAGCAAAATGCCTCCGGTTCGGGCATCTACCCAAACGGTCAGCATTTTCATGTGGAGTTCATGTTCTCCCCGTGCTTGCGTGGGTTTTCCCCGGGTTCTCCGGTTTCCTCCCACACTCCCAAAAACATGACACTTAAGTAAATTGACTAATCCAAATTAGCACTAAATTTGATTCAATTCTGTCAGCAAAGCATTACCTTAGCAACCCTCACACAGCAGGAGAGGGGTGGGGGTTCTCGAGATCTACCCAAGCTCAAACTCCCCTCTCGCCCTGCAACGGGAGGGAGCCCAGGGCTCGAGGCTCTCATGAACTCGGGGCTCTCTCCCGGGACAGCATGCCAAACTAGCTTATTACCAATCATCAGCTAAGTGTGAACTCTTGAATACTATAAAAAGTAGTCCACATTCTTGAACTGATCTGGAAATGGAACACAGACTACAATACAATTAAAATACTCTGACAGTGATTTTATTAATTCACCTCTTTTACTCACTCACTCACTTTACACTAACTATGAACCTATAATTAAGGGGGTCGCACACCTGAAGTGCCATGTGCCATGCATTTCAGAATTCTAAACATAGGTTTCTATCAGAATTCCACAAGTCGGCGGCTGTCCGCAGGGCCCAGCCACGAATCTGTTTATATTTCTGCCACGCCACAGAGCACCACCTGAATAGTTTTATTTTTAATACATGCAAATCTGCGTATCTGGTGTGGCAACTGTCATGAGTGCACCGCTTTACTCTGGCAAATCTTTTATGCAGCGAATGCTCTTAGCTGCAGAACAGAACTAGGAAACCCCCATAGACTCCTTCATTCAAACACACACACATACACCCACACGTTTTTACACAGTTTAGCTAACCTTATTCACATACTGGATGTCTTTAGACTGTGGAGGAAACCTACAAGGGGCATAGATTATAGCCAAGTTGTGACCTCAAGGCCCTCATTGGGACAAGCTTGGCATAAGTTTGTTATTGGGTTTAAATGTTGATTCTGTACAAAAATAATATATTATATTCTGTAATTTGCTTAATAAATCAATTGAACTGTTAATCATTATAATGTATTAATTACTAGTAGCTGGTTGCACCCCATTTGCCTTCAGAACTGCCTTAAATCTTTGAGCATAGTTTTGTCAAGATGCTGGAAACAATACTCAGAAATGTATGTCTGAACTGACGTGACAACATAATGAAGTTGAATGTTTTTTTGGCTGCATATCTACAGTATAAATCTCCCTTGGCTCCTTATTCCAAAGTGATCTAATTGGTTATAATCTGGTAACTGTAGAGGCTTATTAAGTTAAGTGAACTAATTTTCAAGTTTATGAAACCAGTCTGAGATGATTTGAGTGTTTGGACATGGTGTTTATCTTGTTGGAAGCGGCCTTCAAAAGATGGCCACACTGTGGTCAAGGGAAACAATCAAAAACACTACTAAGGCTGTGGCTTTTAAACAATGCATAATTGGTGCTAAGAGGCAACAAACTGTATAAGTGTTCCAAGAACATCTCACCCACATCAGCATAAGCCAGAAATGTTGATACAAGGTAGGGGTGATCAATGCTTGTGTATGTTGTTTAGACCAAATTTGTCAGGGTTCTGCCACTCTGGTCTTGTAAATTCTTGTTTTGGTGGCAGAGCTCGGACACCACCCATGTCTGGTCCTGTTTCTGTCTCTGTGTGCGCGCGCGCCGTCATGGGTGTACGCAGAGTGTGCGCGCTCCTGCTTGACGCGGCCGCACGCGCGCTCTGCGTCCCTCAGACGCGTGCGCTCTTGTACTCGTGTTTGTGTTTTCGTCTGTCAGCAGCGTGGTGTTTCATTCCCAGCGTCTCAGTCTTGTTGGTTTCGGTTTTGGTCGGCGCTGGGATGAAGCATGCACGCTGCGTGTGAGCGCACGGAGAGTATTTTCATTCATCGTGTGCTCGTGTCTTGCGTCTTTTGTCAAAGCATGTGGCTCTGTGTTTACATTGTGGTCACGTGCTTTTGTCGTGTGCTTGAGTGTTGTGTTATGTGAGCGCATGGCTTGTACTGTCTCTCTGTGTCATGCGCTCTCCCGTCTATTGTCTAGTCCCACCCTCCTTGTTTACTCATTATTAGTTTGTCATGTTCACCTGTGTGTCAATTTACTTTTTGCTTTTATAATCCCCCTCATGTTTTCAGTCCTTAGCCAGTTCGTCGTCGTTATTTCCATGTCGTGTGCTATCTAGTCCTGTTTGTCCTGCCAGCCCATCCAAGTTTGTTTGAGTGTTTGTTTTATAGTTATGTTTTTCCCCCTCGGGGTGGTTTTTGTTGTCCTTTTTGTTTTATTTTTATTAATAAATACAATCTTATGTTGCAATTGAGTCCTCGCTCCCTCATCCTTCCTGAAACCCTGACAAAATTCTGTCTACCATCCAAATGTTGTGGCAAAAACAATAAGATTTAAAATACCAGGCAAACTTTCTACAATATTCTATAGTCCAGTCCTACTGAGGTCTTGTGATTTGTTGCCTTAGTTTGCTGTTTGTAGCTGTCAGGAGTGTCACTGGTGTGCTCTTTTTCTTCTACTTTAATCACTGAGGCTTATCTGCTTCAAGGTTTGATGTGTTGTGTGTTCAGTGATCATTTTCTGCATATCTTGGGTTGTAAATAGAGAACCCACTAAACCTATGTCTTCAATAAAATGCACAGAAAAATCCCTGGATATTGCAACATAGAATCATTCTGAAAACATACCCCTATATACATTTCTGGAGATCTCGAATTATGTAGCCAGAGGTACTTATGACTGCATTTTATCTTTAAAACAAATGCTACGAGAGAGTTTAACGACATTCTTATGTGCTTATTAGCTGACTGCTTACCTCCTTATGGATGGCTTTTCTGCTGTTACTAGTTTGTCCAGTAGCTTGCTGCGTTTGTTGGTGGACTTGTGATGTAGAGCGGAGCTGAAAGCGAAAATGGGGGTTGAGTCAGGTGAAGATCGGTTCTAGAGGTGCGTTCTTTGTACGTTGCTGAAATGATCTAAGATGATTTGGCAGATATTTTAATATTGATAACTGATCTCTGGCTACTTTGGTTCTTAAAACAAGTTGGCAAATAAGATAAAAATGTTTGAATGAACTGATCTGAGATCACTGCGTGTGTTGTGAAAGATAGATCTATCGATCCTTGAAATCATGATCATCAATCTAACAATTGGCTTAACAACACAGCAGCTTAACAACATCATCTGATTAATATTCAATTATCTATGCGAGTAAATTATATAAAATTTGTAATAAACTGTTAATTATGATACCCTATAACATTCCACATTTTTAGTGGGCTGCATGCTTTACACTTTCATGTGACAAAAATATTTAGCAATTCATTTAGTTTTACATTTAGGGCAGATTTTTTTTATTATAGTAGACTAGGCCTATTTAAGTTTCTTAATCGGCAGAAGCAATGACTGTGTTATGATTATCAGCAATCTAGCAGTTGCAGACATAAACTGTAAAATATATGGACGTACTGTAGTATCCGTGACGTCACGGTAGGCGCGGCCAACCGTCACCATTTTGTTCGCGCGTCATCGCACTCACGGCGGGATACAAAACAAGGGCAAAGAGGCGGAGAGTGAGCGGAGCTACAGACACTTGCTGGCATTTTGCTTGGACCTAGTTCAGACACACTTTACTTTAGGAGAATGCTTAATACTTTATCACCTGTGACTCGTTTTTGTTCTGACCACATGTGCTTGGTTATACACTATATCAATAAAGTGTTTAGACTTTTAAAAACACTGTAGTAATACATTGAGCCACTAAGTATTGTTCTTATGATGTTTTTCAACAGGTGGAAAACGCGTATTACATCGAAATACTTCAGATATAGTCTGTGTTAGTAAATGCAAGACTATTGATGAAATCCAGGATAACACTGTATGATAACACTTCAGATGACTGTTCTACAGTCCACATCTAATCAATCTGTCAGATTCTGCAGTGCATTACAGCTCTAAATATAAATATAAACGATAAATGATCATAAATAAAATAAATACATTTATAGAGATGGTATATATAAGTATACAACTTTACTCACATGGGAAATGGAGGCCACGTGAATGGTTTGTAAGCACAGTTAAGTGCACACAGCATGCCATGCCATATGATAATTGTAGGAAACAAGTCCAAAAGACAGTTGACTGTGTAAAGCCACATAAAACAACACAGAAATACAATAAATATGCCGAAATCAGTGGCTAATCTGCAGGATTCAGCTGAGGTGACGTGATGGCGACCAACGAGACCTAGCTGTCACTCAAGTGGCCACTCCCTTAATTATACAAACTTAATATAACTTAATATAAAGGAAACGGATGAGTTAAAAAAAAGTTCATCCCCCTCACTGTTGTCATGAAGGGTAATATTAGCTGTATGAACAAAAATCTTTTTTTGTACCAGGCTGTAAACACCTTTTTTTCTGCTGTCCAGTTTGTCCGTGTTTTGTCCGTCGTAGTGTTACATCGGCGGATAGGAGACCCGGAGGCGGAAGTCGAGTCCGGGAAAGAGCGGTTCCAGAAATCAGGTAAGATGAAAAACAGATTCTAAAAATATAAAAGCGAATGAGTTCGTGACAGGGTGAGAATGCGGCGAAATCCGAAAACGCGGTTAAAATCGGACGAGGGCTTTTGCTTTTCTTTTCTAAACGGCTTTTGTAAATCGCCGCTTGGGTTTAGGGAAGGAGGAGGAGGAGGGTGGCTGGGTCACCCAGTCAATCGTTCAGTCATTCAGTCCATCAGTCGGATAGACGGTCGCTCGACAGCGACCTCCGTCTGCTTTTTGAGCAATAACAGCGCGGGCGCGAACGGCGCATGCTCCCAAGAGCCGTTCGAGATGCAAAAAAGCGTGGCACATCTGCCTCTTGCAGATTCACGAAAACAAAAACTGCACATCCCAGGATGTATTTTGCGGCCTCCAGCGGGCTCCGTTTCCACAATGAGCCTGGGTTGCAACTAAGTCTGCTCCATTACTGCTCCTGAGTTGTGTTATGAATAAAATATAGTCTTAATTATACTACACAAACAGGATCAATAGATGTATTTCAAGTTGTATTGTGAAGTCTTAATGGATTGTTTTTAAGTTAATTGACTTTTTTTTACTTCATAATAATCAAAGGAAGAGCTGAGTGATATGACACAATGCAAAAACATGCATTAAACACTTATTCTCAGTGTTTTAAATGTGTTTGTTGCCTTATTACAAACACACTCAACAATTTTCACAATATACGTGTAAAACTAGCAAAAGATGCATTCCAACAGACCTTATGTCTCTTCAGGGTGGCTCTCAATAAAAGTATAATCTGTATTTCTTGTATTTTGCATTCTGATGTGCTATAAAATGATGAGATGCATGGCTGCCTGTTTTATGAAAAGCTCATTTACTCTTCCTGCTTCTCACCTTTTGAAAATAAGAGTCCCACATATTTAGTGCATTTAATACAAGTATAGATAAACTTGAAAAAGGGAAAATTATCATTGTTGTGATGTAACTAGGAAACATTGTGGCCAATCAAACACACCCTACATATTAATAATCCAAAACAGTGTCTTTTGTTCTGCTTGACCTAGATTTCATGTGAGTTTTACATTCATAGGTTTTTACATGAGAATGAGTAAACACCCTTGTTTCTTGAGGCTCACTGGATGTCATTTCCATGTGCAAACTCTTATTATTCAGCTATGCCTAGGTATAGCAAGAACTTTCAATCTATGGCACTTTTAAAACAGTTCATGACAGGGGTCACCAAACTTACTCCTGGAGGGCCGGTGTCCTATAGATTTTAGCTCCAACCCTTATCAAACACACCTAAACAATGTCTTTCTTGGTATACTTGAAACAACCAGGCAAGTGTTTTTGTGCTGAGGTAAGTTGGAGATAAACCCTGCAGCGACACCAGCCCTCCAGGAACAAGATTTGTGACCCCTGGTTTAAAACAAACCAAAATGGCATTGCCTGGAGTTACTAAATTAGGTTTGGCAGTGAAAAACTCAATAGTATCTGGATGCAGCCTTTATGATGCAAGCTGAGATTGCATCACTGAGCGATGCAATGTCAGACATACTGTAATGCACTCAAATGGAGCGAGTGACATCACTGTGATGGGTAGGGTTAGGTGAGCCCATTAAAAAGCATTGGATGCAGCTCAGATTCCACTGCACCAGGTCTGCATCCAAACCCCTCTCCAAAAACTTGCATTACATTGTTGTACCTGTTTAACATACCCGCATGTATCAAATAAACCTGGTTCTCTTTGAGATGCTGACATTTTGCACAGATCAGCATCAATGGAATCTGCTTATGAGAATTTGCTTAGCATTTCCTCAATAAAAACAGTCATGCAGCCGAAAATAACCAAATGCATTCATAAGATTTTGAGGAATGTGTTATCTTACATCTTAAGAACAGAAATAGAGGACAGCCTACAATGTAATTGGAGCCTGAGGTAAAATACCTCGCTCAGTGACAAAACGGTGACTGCTTGAGGGGTTTAAACCTGCTTTCAGTTGTAAATCCACACCCAAACCTGGCATTTTTAGCACATAGTTCATCAGCTTTTTCATAAATACACCCTCTTAGCACCAATATTGATAATTATAGTTGAATTAATATGCCTAATGATTACTGAATATATTATGTTTATAATTCATTTAACACACCACTTACTACAACATAAGCAGAGTAAAATATTTCATTTTCATTATTAGAACAAAAAAGATCTAAACAAATAAAGGTTTTGCTGTCAGCACCAAAGCCTGAAGAAAAGCAATCATTTCCTGCATCACTCTGCCCTCCACTGGACAATTGCATTTTTCATTGCATTTTAAAGGAATAGTTCACCCCAAAATAAAGATTTACTCACTATTTACTCTCCCTCTAATGGTTCAAAAACCTTTAACTCAACTTTTATTAAACAAAGGATAAGATATATTAAAGAAGGCTGAAAACCTGTAACTATTGACTTCCGTAGTTGTTTTTCCTACTATTTAGGTCTTGTTAGGGTCAATTTCACTATAACATGCCTTTGATGTCCCACAAGATTGAATTAGTCCTATGTAACCAGAAATTACCTCATTTTATGAATATTAATAATCAGCAATAACGGTTTATTCTTAATTATTAATATTCCGGCTTAAGCTTCAGTCAGTTTGGTCAAACAACCATATGATTGTATATGATCATGCTCGCGCGACCGAGCGGACTTCCAGATTATGAATATTAATTATCAACAACAACGAATTATTATTAATCATTAATATTCCGGATCAATTTGCTAATTTGACCAAACAAACACAAGCAGAGCTGCCGCTCTTCCGAGCGGACACGGTAATCTATTCATTTAGAAAAAGGGAATTTAATTGCTACTTCTTGTGAAGTAGATTAATCATTCAAAAGTATTAAACAACTTATAATAGCTAGGCAGGGGAATCTGTATTTCAGTGACATTTTCTCGTGAGGCAAACAATACAATTCATTTGATTATAATGGAATTTTTTGACTAGTCAGACATAACGAACAAACAAACGCACAAACATACATTAAACACAGAACAAAAAGGTAAACCATGTGGAGATATCGGGTCTATAGAATGTGTAACAACAAAGAGAAATATTACAGCGAGGAAAAAGAGATTTCAGGTAGAAGAGTGACAAAACTTTCAGTTCCACCACACCATTCAGCACCAACAAGATAAAAAAAAAAACCTTTTTGATAAAAGGGGCACAGCTTAATCGCTTAACTAAAGGTACCTGGACTTAATGCCTGGGATCTCTCTCTTTATGCTTCCGTCCTGATGAAACTCCTTTGATGTACTTCTTGATGCGTTGAGTTTGTAATGCAGTTCGGACGAACACGATCGCAAACTTTAAACTGAGTTTACTTTTGCCGTAAAATAAAGAAAACGTGGCGGGAAAGTCCATGCGGCGTAGGAAAACCGCGTGGCCCGAAGGCCACCTCTTTGATGTTCTTTGTTCGGACGCTTTTCTTTCTGCCCAGATGTTTGGCAAAAGGTCAGGTTATACCTGCGGGTCACGTAACAACCCGTTCAGCATTCTGACCAATGGTTTAAGTACAAAGTTTGAGCGGGAACCCTTCTTTTGTCTCGAGGCTGCTCATATGCAAATTTGAGTGTCCGCCTAAAGCATGCGGACAGGCATTTAATACAGGGCTTTAATGAATAAAGCAATGCGAGTTATGGTCTTGCTCTATGCATCATGTGTTGTAAGATGTCAGCAGAAACCCATCGGTACCAAACATTGGGGGTTTAAAGTACATCAACATAATTTTTCATATCCTTACAATATTTATGCTTTACAAAGGCCTAAAGGGAACATGCATACAGGTTATAAGAGAGGTTACACAGGTAAGAAAAGTCAGAAATGAGATACAAAGTTTACAAAACATAACACATTGGTTTTGTGCTGGTTCAGGATTTGATGAGTTCATTTTCTTTCTGTCGGAACAGCCTCGTGTGTGTGTGTGTGTGCGTGTGTGTGTGCGTGCGTTGTCGTAAATTCGACTTCTCATTAATTACAAATTATCAGACCGGAGGTTTTGAATATCAGAAAATAGACTTTATTCTCCATAATAAAGCCGAGAAAGAGCAGAGCAGACCCCAGAGCATTCTGAAGTCTCTCCTGGACACCTTCTGAAGTCTCTCCTGCACCTTCTAAAGTTTCAGTGTGTTTGTTACAATTTTTATACAGGATTATTTGACACACCCCTAAGTCTCTTTTTAACTCTTGACCATTTTTGAATAGGTTTTTAGTCTAAGGGGTCCTGCTATTCTTGGCTCTCAGCCCACTAGCTCATGTCAGCAGAGATGTTACAGGTCTATGTCAGCAAAGTATAGATGCAACTTATGCAAACGGATTAAGTGTTTACATACATTGTTATGATAGGATAATAACTTGATAATATGTTACTCATTCTAACTTCTGACACATATAGCTTCATACAAGTATTTAACATATATGATCAGTGCTTTACATATTCAGTTATGCTACACAATCAGTCACTCAGCCTTCTCCTAGTGTTGCTCCTGTAGGCATACTCATCTTACACAGACATATCACTGTATTTTTAACACACGCTGGCATGTTTGCTGCAAACACTACATACATTTTGTGAAGAGAAAATTAACTGCTTTACACTTAGAAAATACTTCACACTGAGAGAATAGAAATCTTCTTCAATCCCTCCTCTTAAGACTTTAGTCTTAATATTATTGTCTTTTAACCCCAAAGTGCAATTTCATAATCCAGTTCTCTTAATTACCTCTATCTAGTGACTGATATTAGCCACATAGCTGTTATCAATTGACTAGATTATGCCACTGTACTTTGACAGAAGTCCAGCCAAACGTCTTCCCCCTTGATTTGAAGGAAGTAAAAGACTGTACTCTGTTTTTCTCTTAACACATCAAAGACAATAAAGTTTTAAGCATAAGTATTCAGTTGGTTCAGTGCTAGCTGCTAGTTTTCACACTCATATAGAATATACTGAAGTAATATTATATATAGGTACCATGAAAGCAATATGCAAACAAAATCAATATGCAAACGTAAACAGCATCAAATGTTGATCTTGATCTTTGCTCATCCTTGTTTCTCTTCTTGTAAGCTATCAGCATCTTCATTAAACTTTGAAAAGATGTTGATGGAGATGTGTGGTTAAGAGTCTGAGTTCTGAAATCTGCAGTTGTGCATTCATCATCCCTTGACTTGTGGCACTTCTGTATGTGGTACTCAGGCACATTATCAGAATCACTCTTTTCTTTGCTCTGATAACCTCTTGCTTCCACACGTTGCACTTAGTAGCTCAGAGCTTTGGAATATTCAGGCTCCTCTGTTTCCGGTCAGCTTTCCCTTGCTGGAGTTGTTTCCTTTCGCTCCTTTGAGGCATTGGTACCTCATCAATGGCATCCACTTTGGCAGCTGTTGGATTTGCCCTCATCCAGATATGGTCCTTTCCTCCTGAGCTCTCCAGAGCATCCTCAGATAGACTCAATCACCTAGACCAGTTGGACCTTGTCTCACTGCTCTCTCACATGGCTCCTTTCTGGTTTCCTGCACAGATATCGCTATGCACATGGCAATTAATTGTTTCTTCATAAAAATCCCTACTGCATTAGACATCTTTGCAAACCATTCCAAGAGGTTATGTGCAAGGTTATAGGTGAGAGTATATGCCAGGTTTTATGCAAAGCTTCTTGTGGTTTCTTGCAAGGGTCATGCTGTTTCTTGCAAGGTTTCTTTCAAGGGTCGACCCAATAGCAGTTCATGCGATGCAGTGTTAGATGCTTGTTTCTGTCAGTTTCCATGCCATCACTCACCAATGCACTTGTTAGCAAATTAATCCCATTAAGTTTATTATTTTCACATATTTCATTGAGCGTTGGCCTTGATGGATCATCTTCATCTCTTTCAGCCATTTCTGGTAATTGAGCATAATACAATTATTCTCTCTTTTTCTTTATTCATAATTTTTCATACTCCTTTAGATGTTTTTATTTATTGATCACTTATTAACTTCATGAATACTTTATGAATGCAAACCCATTATGAACTTATTTCTGCTGATGTTTCAAATCCTAGGAAGTACTTCTTTTGTCACAAATGTAATAACTGTTCCAGCTTTATAATTTGCTTCTGGTACCACCTCAAATCATCTACTCATCATAGTTTCTCAACTGTGCTTGTTTACAGAATAATTCTCTATCTAGTCAACACCAAAAACAGTCATCATCTCACTGTTTGGAGCAATGGTCTCCAGTCAAGTCTTTTAATTGAACTAGATCTTTGTGAAGCTGTAGACAAGACAATCATCCACATATTGCGACAGTGTCCATACTAAGATATTTTCCCTAATTTTAACCCTTTATGCATTCTGGTGTATACAGTGTTTGCTATTCATCAAGCTACACAAGTACAAACAAGTTTCTACCCTCCTCTGGTAGTTACCTAAAATAAACTCAATAGAAACTAAAACACTTGAAATATTTATCATCCAAAAGAACATATCTTTACATACAATATTAACTTTAGCTGGAAAATCTTCTGTTGATTGCTCTTAAATCATAACCTAAACATAATCTTGTTTTGTCTTTATATGTAATTATTGCCTTTAAATTCCTTCAAAAATTATTAGTCATTTATACATTTATTACTACTTTAAATTTCAATTTAAAAATAAATGTCTAGGACAGATTGCATATTACAGTATCTAGATGTTTCTATTAGTGCTCTTATATTTTTACACTTTTCAATAGAGTTTTATACCTATTTCAGCATTTAGTGGTTTTCTTTCTGGACAGATCTGCATCTAATCCATTTTAACCCTCACTGTGCTGGCTGATTTTATCTGCATCTCAGTCCTGTAATGACAATCATTTAGTTGGAATTTGACACTTCTTTCTTTGCTAATTTATTTTCTGATCTATATATTAATTCCTTTTTTGTCTTTGAGTTATTTTCTTTTGGCTCATAATTATTTCCTAAGGCACTCCCATTAAACTAGTTATTTATACAATTTGATGCACTTTTTTATCAGCTGACTAAAACTTACTGCATGTTTTGTAAATTTCTATTTGCTCTGTTTTAACTATTATTCCTTATTAATTCCTTATATTGTTTTCTTAAACACTTTTCTCTATCAATTTTTCTTATAGTAATTTAGAACTGTTACTTTTTGTCCTTATGTCCTGTGAATTTATTTCAAATTGTTATTTCAATCTTCTCTTTAACTGTATCATTTTTGTAATCATTTTTCTAAATTTGAATCTCTTTCCAGTTTTCAATATTCAATCTTGATTTAGGTCATTCACAATAAGATTATGCTAAGATATTTCCTTTATTTAATTTTAATTCAAATACTTAGTTATATTCTTATTTATTCTCCAAATTATTTATTGCCTTATCAAAAGCTTTTTCTTTTTCTTTAGTTACCACCCTGCATTGTAATTTATCATTCTATGTTTAAGGAACTTTTATTAAGCCTACTGAAACTTAAACTCAAATTATTTACCATTCATCATAATATATAATTTCATCATTTAAAATTTCACATTGAAATGACCTTATAACACTTTTTCTTACTTAAAAATTTGCATGATAATAATTTCTCTCTCAAATTGACAGGAGTCTGATTTGATACAAGAATGGGTAGCTAAACTTTTGTTCTTAATTTCCTTCTGTAATGCTTTAACTTAATTTGGACTTTAGGAGCTACTTTGAGATGGACTGTCAGACTATCCCCCCTCGCAACCTGAGACAACTAGTTCACAGATTGGTGCTAGTCTTTTCTGTGGTGTCCTGATGAAATTCCTTCATATCAGGGCACTGTGTTTCCCCCTCTCTCTTTGGGCTGGCTTCTTTCTTTGACTCAGCTGATGTAAAGTTCTGGTGGAGCGTTTTTTCTTTGATCAGTTCATCAGTCTCTTGTTAGTGTCTCTTTTGAATGTCTCTGAACAAATGTAGCTTTTTCAGTCCTCAGTAAATCCTGGGCAAAAAGTTCATGTCACAAGTGTCCACAGCCATTTTGCTCTTTGTGTTTTTTCACACCTTTCCATTTGCCAGTGTACTCAGAGATGTCTGGTAGGTACAAGACTACAGTCCCCCAAAGTTCATACCTATGTCCTCTTAATTAATATATATAGAATTTAGCTCATAACTCTTTTTTTTTCCCATTTTTTTTCCTTCATCAAATAAAGACTCCTTTTATCCATTTCTTTTATTAATTAATTAATTTATTTATCTATTTTTGTTTATTGTTTAACAACTTATTTTTTCTAATTCTCAATCATTTTTATCATATGTAAATATGCTTAATTTTCTATTTGTTAAATGTTCTTATAATTAATTTCTTTGACTTCAGATTGTGCTTCACTTATTTTTATTAATTTATTCCAGTGCTTCCTCACTAGCTACATTACATCTTACATTATTTTTATTTCTCTAACATTTCCATACCTGTTTTAATTCATCAGTACTATATGGTGGCCTAATGTCTAATATAACTGTTCAAAATCCTTACTACAATAGCTTCAAGTTCATAGTACTATTTTAAATTTACATGTTTGTTTACTTTAAGCATTTTTCCAATCTGAAATGCAATTTTTAATTGTCAATTAGTTTTAAGTACATAAAATATTAACTATATAATTTTTGAACTCACTATGATGTTCTTTCATTTTTCCTCAGTGTCTATGCTTTACATCTAACTCACTGCTTTTATTACAAATAGCTGTTGGCTCAGATGACAGCCTGTAGCTAACTTTAAAACAGATGACAACAGTCAACTTACTCCACAACAATTTTTTATTGCACTTAAACATAATTTTACCTTTTAAAGCCAAATCTTATTGTCTTTAAAATGTTACTGTTTTTTCTAATTTTTATCTTATATTTCTTTAATATATATTTTTAAACATCTTCTCTTTTAATTCTATTAAACAATGTTTGGACCTTTTTTTCCATTTTCCTATGCTTCTTTTCCTTTTCAAAAATTTGCATTTTTGTCTCTTAGATTTTCCTAATTCATTTTTCTTTAAACTTATTTTCCTTAAACATTTGATCATTAACTCTTCCATTAATCAATATTCATTAAATTTTTCCTCTTCTCTAGTTTTTTCTTTACTCAAATTATTGACTTATCTATTTTTGATTCATACTGATTTAGTAAATTTATTTCCTTATCAATTTAACAATTTATATCCATATGTAGTTATTTCTATGCTTCAATTTTTAAATTTCTTAGTATTTATTAATATAGCTTTCAGTTGCATTTTTATTAACACTTTTAATTTTTTTTTTAAAATCTTATTCTATCATTAATATTTTCTTATTTTATTTATCTTATTACATTACTTTATAATATTTCTATTTATTTAATACCTTATAATATTTCTTTACTCTTTAGCTTCTATCTGTCCTGTGAAACTTTTGTTCTTAAAATAGACAGATTCTTACCACTCCTGAAGCAGACCTTCTTCCAGACTGTCGACATGTCAGGAATTTCAGTCCCCTCTCTGCTTAGTTCATACTTAAATCACACAACATATGCAATCTTCCTTTTATATTATAATATAAAACGATAATTCTTTTAAACTCACTCTTATTGCAAACATACTTCTAAACACAATCATACTTCTCACTCATCCTAACCTCATCTCTTACACTGTGTAACCTGAACCTCACCTCTATTCTAGTCTCTCTAGATCAAAGGTGAAGCTTCTAAGCACCCCAGCAACACAGACAAATACACAAATACTTACAATTACATAAATACATCTCACTCCTCTTGAGTGACCTGTCCGAACAGCCTCTAACCTTAGAGCTGTAACCACAGAATTCTTCACTACACTCCTCTTGAGTGCCTGTTACTTCTGCTCCCGTCTTTACTGTTCTTCAGTAAAAATAGCATTTCACAGGATTTTTGCCTTTTTTCCCCCAGCCTCCTGAATAATAATATTTATCATTATTAAAACAGAACGGGTACTCCGAGGTCTTTGCGCGCTTCTCTCTTCTTTATTAATCTGCTTTAATCTCTTAACTGTCACCACACTTTAAGAACTTCCTTTTAAAACTTAAAAATGCTCTATGCATATTCTTCATAATATTAAAAATTTCCCAAACATGAGTAACAGTTACTAGTTAACGTTTATCCTATCCGTCAAGGCCCTCTTAGGAAAACACAGATCATTTGCATGCAAATTGTTATTTTCTTCTTGTATTCAAAACCTCATTGTTTTCCTTTTATATCTTTACTTTTTTATGTTTACTTTTACTTTTTTAGTTTTACTTGTAGTTCGTTATAGCTGGAGAAACAGTTCAAGTGACTTTTTACCGTTACAAGCAGGTCCTTGGCAGAAAAAACACAAACGTATAAGCGAAAATTGCTTACCGTTTTTTATCGTGGCCACATATTTGTGTTTTTCCTCCAAGCCCCAGCATGTCCAGTGTCACCCGATCGTCTCTTCTCAGCCCCACGATTTTGGGCGGCATTTGTCGTAAATTCGACTTCTCATTAATTACAAATTATCAGACCGGAGGTTTTGAATATCAGAAAATAGACTTTATTCTCCATAATAAAGCCGAGAAAGAGCAGAGCAGACCCCAGAGCATTCTGAAGTCTCTCCTGGACACCTTCTGAAGTCTCTCCTGCACCTTCTAAAGTTTCAGTGTGTTTGTTACAATTTTTATACAGGATTATTTGACACACCCCTAAGTCTCTTTTTAACTCTTGACCATTTTTGAATAGGTTTTTAGTCTAAGTGGTCCTGCTATTCTTGGCTCTCAGCCCACTAGCTCACGTCAGCAGAGATGTTACAGGTCTATGTCAGCAAAGTATAGATGCAACTTATGCAAACGGATTAAGTGTTTACATACATTGTTATGATAGGATAATAACTTGATAATATGTTACTCATTCTAACTTCTGACACATATAGCTTCATACAAGTATTTAACATATATGATCAGTGCTTTACATATTCAGTTATTCTACACAATCAGTCACTCAGCCTTCTCCTAGTGTTGCTCCTGTAGGCATACTCATCTTACACAGACATATCACTGTATTTTTAACACACGCTGGCATGTTTGCTGCAAACACTACATACATTTTGTGAAGAGAAAATTAACTGCTTTACACTTAGAAAATACTTCACACTGAGAGAATAGAAATCTTCTTCAGCGTGTGTGTGTGTGTGTGTGTGTGTGTATTTGGACAGGAATGTCTTTGAAGTGACAGACCCTTCTCTGCTTATCTCTCCAGTCCCCCTGAGCAACTTAAGCTTGTCACGAAAATCCAAACTTCTTGGAGCCAGGAGTCGTAAAACCCATGCGAAATACTCAAATCAAATAGTAAATATCAAATACTAAAATCAATAAGTAATTTTATCTTTGGACTGTACGCTACACCTATATGAACATAATGTGAAATAATGAAACTCTGATGTTTTAATATAATTGATTAAACCTTAACACACATGCAGGTAGAATTATAAATGTTTTGAAATATGTTTTTGTTAATTTTTACAATATTCTTTCATTGAATGGTTGTGATTTTGCCAATTCCCACACACTGCTGAGCCATATTTAGTGAGTCTAAAAAGTAGGTAAATTAGATCAAATGAAAAAGATTTTTTAATTTTCTTATTGTCTTTAACAAGTTATTTGATAAAATAAGTCATTTTAATAACTTTTATTTTGTTTTTTTCATAATATTATTAATCATTTTGCACATCCTTAAGTTTGCTGTCCACCCATTATGATGTAGTGAATGCCCCTTTATGAAACCCTCTGATGTACTCATTTGCCTCCCCATGACCAATTTTGCCTTTCTTCATCTACACTTCATCTTCATCTACACCTATGTTTCATTATTTTTCCTTATAGTGTGTTTGAAACTGTATGTTGTCAAGCTTAACATGTCCACCCTGTCATAGTGAAATATTAATTAATATAAAAAAAAAATCTGAAATAAATCTGAAATAAAAAATTAAAGCTTTTAAACTGTGTACAAAGAGCTTAAATATGGAAACACTTTACTAGCTGTAAGTACAGCCTGTGTTAAATATATTCACAAATTTAGTTATAATGGGGACTTTTTGTTTGCAAATACAGAACTAATGTGGGTCAGTCACCCTTTTCACTAAAAGCTTCACATCTGTGGAACACCATTGCTGTTGATTTTGTTGATTAAGTAACTATGAGAACTCACTTTTCACTAAATTTTCCACAGCAATGTGAACATTTAGGTTTTAGGTTAGCCAAGTTTAAAAAAAAAATTAAAGAGGTCTGGTTCCAGGTTTTTAGATGTCTTCAACAGAAGAAAGAAACTCATAAAGGTTTGAAAAAAGTAATGGGTGAGTAAATTATGGAAACCTTTTTGGTACACAAACTACCCCTTTAACTTGTTTAATGGGTTCTGCGTTGCATTTTATTTTTCTTTTGTAGCAATAACCAGATGGATATCAGCAGTTGTGACAGCTCTTTAATCATTCCTGATATTTAAACAAAAAGCACAGCTTTTACAGTGTGTCTTCACCATTAAAGCTTTTTTTCTCTCCCATGTGCAGGCAATGCAGAAAGGGGAGTGAGAGTGAATAAAACTCCAAATAATATAAACTTCACAATAAGTGACAAAACATATTTGATATATAAACAAAAAAGCACAGCTTTTACAGTGTCTTCGCGCTTACAGATTTTCTCTGTTATAGGGAAAGTGCAATGCAATGCAAAAATAAACCAAAACATCAATTTAAGTGAAAACACAAAAATAATGAAATATATGTGAAAAAAAGGCATAAATATTATTTAAACATGAAAACTAGCTTCAAAAGTGATTTATAAAGCAAAGATGATTTAAGATTAATTAGAGCTTAGCAGGCACCCACATCTCCCATGTGCAGTCAGTGCAATAAGGGAAGAGGCGGGTGCAAAACAGTTAAATAACAAAATTAAACAACATAAGCTCCCTTAGAAATTTAGAGGAGAAGACGCATACACTAACAAACACCTCAGGTATACTTAATAAACATGTAAGGTAAAATACATATTTTGTGTAATTCTATAAATAAAGTGAACCACCTGTTTCAGCAGGGTGTTTTCACACCTCTAGTTTGGAAAAAGTCAGGAAGTGTCCTGCTCTTTTTAGGTGGGAGTGTCAGGAGGGATAGGTTTGAATAAAAATGGGAGTTTCCGTTTGGGCATGTGATGATTTTCACAGAGGCAAAACAAACACACAGACACAGGAGAGAAAGACAGTGACTGTGTTAACATGGACATCAGTGATCAAACTATTTGCCAAATTATTAATTTGTGGACTTTAACTGGAGTTTGGCACTTTCATTCAGGAACATTTCATGCATGCTCCCCGTGACAAACAAGATATTGGATGCAGGAGCTGCTAGAAAGTGTAGTTTTAATAGAATGTATGAAAACGCACGGGGAATGGGAGGAAAAAACCTCAGCATTTCTCAGTAACTTAAAGCTGCACTTTCATGTCAGGGAATATAAACAAAACCTTAATTGCAACAAATTATTAAATGCAACACTGACGACATGTCCGGGGCGGATCCGCCCTCAAATCGCCAGCTCTGCTATGCTGTCAGAATCTGTTTGGCTATTAGCTAACAATATGCCCCGCCTCCGGGAAGCAGACTGTCAGTTCGTAGACTCGCAACAGACATCGAGCAGATTCACTGATCTAACGCGCCCATTTCAACAGTCGCGGTCACTGAGGGCAGTCGTCAGAGTGAAGCAGCAGGAGCCAAAAGATTGGAAAACGGTAAATATGTTTTATTTGTGCATTCATGTAATCAGGATTGCTTTGTTTGATTTTCTTTTTTTTATCCTGAAATGATTGATATTTTAAAATTAAGCAAAGAAAAGCTAAAGTTAGCTCATCAGTTGTCTTTAGCATAACGCTACATTTGAGAAACATTAAAAATAGCTTTGGTAAATAACTTTGAGTAACGTTAAAGCTATTTGGACGAGATTCATGGGTTGGGGAGGAGATTTAATTACCTATATAGTTTAATCTAGTCCTGAGTGAATATTTTATCGTAATTTATCTCCCCTTTCTTGTAAAATAGCGAAACAAGGCCAAACGCATGGCTATTCAATTGGCACCGCGGGCCAAACTTATAACTTACACCAAGGCTAATACACACGCACACTGGATTAACTATAGCAGTGGGCCGTTCACATATTGCATTGAGGTAAAGTTGGTTTTATATTTACACATTCATTCAATGACAACATATCAATATAATACCAAATAATGGCAAGACATATCTCTCAGTTGGGATGCTTTTCATGAACTGGCCCCTATGACAAAATAATTGAATAGCCCTGGCCTAACGTTGAGGCCTGAAGTTACTTTTTACACCCACCCCCTCTAGTTTGAGAATATTTTTGTCTATATTTTGACAAATATATTCTATAAAAAAAATATTTTAAAAGATAATTTCATGTTTCTCTCTCTTTCTCTCTATGTGTGCAGCTTACAGTTCATTCAAGTCCCTTGGAGGCCATTTCACCTTTTTCAACCATTTGGGTAATATAAGATTGAAATAGTTTTGAAAGCCAGCTATTTTGTTAAATAATGACAATGGTATATACACTACAACTTTTAACATGTAATAAATGTGCAGTTGAAAAAGATTTATACCAATATTTTAGTTTAGAAAACCCACTTTTATCACAATTTTTTGGATATTGCACAAGATACTATTTGAGTTTATGCCTACTGTTACAACCACCTGGCTCAAGAAAGTAGCAACATAACCAAATAAAGATCCTACCAGTAAATCAAATCAACTTAAATATATTTAATAAAAAATTAAGTGAAAAGATACATAAATATAAAGAAAAGAAAACAAACAAACAAACAAAAAAAAAAAACTCCAGAGCTGAAGAGGGAAGGATGAACACCCGCAGTCCTGTTCTCTTAGGGCCTTATGTTGCCCTAACCTCCCCTTGCGTGGAAATCATACTAAAACATTTATAGCTTTGTGCGTTTGCAGAAAAAAATTCAGATGTATGAAACAGTTTGTACGCTGAGTCCCACGCATATTCTTTGTACATCTGAATGAAGGTGAAACTGAGCGCAACATGCACAAGCACAAAACCCCTCCCTGCCTCCTCCCCCGTATGAATATGCTAATGACTCTACTTTGGCAGAAACCAAACGAGAAAGTAATGTCAAAAGCAAGCAAGAAGAGAAACTTTGAACAGAATGTGAATTGGAGGTGCTCCTTTCCGAGGTAGACCGGAGAAAAACTGTGTTATTTGCAAGTTAGCCTGCGGAATTAATAACAAAAGAAAAAAATAGAGTGGGAGAGTTTAGTTGATGCGGTTAACACAGTTGGGTCTGAACATCGCACCAAATGGATTAAAAAAGAAATAGTGAGATCTATAGGTGTAAACTGTTGTGGTGTCTTTAACAGCCTGAGTGGCGCAGCTCGTAAAACACATGGTAACATGTTTTGACGCGTTTGAGCATGAATTCGGTTCGAACCCAGCATCTGATGAACTCTTTTCCCCCACTACATATCAGATTTTGCCTACTATTTATCACGAGGAAGACAAGTAGGAATTATTAATAAGTCTGTGCATTATATATTATTTGCACATTTATTGAATGGAAATGTAAGAATGGGTTTTAACCATAGCGGTTCGAACTGTAGTTCTGCCAAGTGACTAAAAAGTTATCAGCATGATGGTAAAAAACAGTACATTTCTAGTCAAACCATTCTTCTGCAATCTCATACCTAATCATATGCTGGAGATTAAAACAGTTTTAACCCTTTCCAAGCAGCGCATTATTCTGAAAAGCTTGACTGACTTGTATCACAGGCTAATAAATATTACCCAAGAGAGCCGTGAGACACCACAAAACTTTCTCTTTCAAGCTATTGAATTAAAAGAAAGACTTTTAGTTGCTGCAAGAGAGCCAGATGGGGAAAATTGTACAGTCCTGATCTAATACAGAAAAGATTCTTACGTGCGCTGGGGACAGGCTTATCAAACAATCACATCAAATACCAACTTAAAGTCTTCCTGAATGAAGAGAGAATGTCTTATGTACACATAGGCAAAGAGCAGTCCACACACACACACACACACACACACACAGACACACACACACACGTAAAAGTTTTAAAAACACCTCAAGTTATAGAAAAGACAGAGAGCTCTATGTAGTCGTTAAGCAGTTGAAAGAGGAGGTCGAAGAAATGTGAAAGGCGATGGCTACTTATCGTCCCATACAGCCACGAGAAAGGAAGCGGGGATGCCGCGGGTGTCAGGAACAAGGGAAAGGTGACCAGTTTGACCATTGTATCAAATGTGGACTTGGTGGGCATTTGTCCAGAGGGTGTAGAGGATTCCCTACAGGAAGGACAGCAAAGGGACACTCAACTTACATTATAGCAATCACAGCTCACACTACATCATTACAGTGACTGACTCCTACCAAAGGAATAATCTCATGGGTGGATCCAGTAATGTATTCAGAGAATGTCAGGACTACATTCTATTTTGTAGGGGAGAATGTGGGGAAAATGCTCTGGTTACTAAAGTAACCCTCAGGGAACGGAAATGCTATAAGTGGATTTTAATCCACAAATGAGGATTTCGCTTCAGAAAGCCAATTGTCTGAAAGAGTATATAATGGGCCAATGAAATGCCAAATGAGTTGGCAGCATAAGCTTGCGCACGTGTGCCTTATTGGCAAGATCCGCATATAAGCACAGGGTAAGCAAGGAAACGCCATAATTTTATAATTCATTTTATTCAGAATTCTGACACTTACAGCTAAGGAACAATCATTATGGCGATGCTATATAGCATTTCCGTTCCCCTCCTCGGGGAACGAGGGTTACTTTGGTAACCAGAGCATTCCCCTTCGGCGACGACAGTACGTTGGGAATGTGTGCAGTCCCGATAGGGAGGATGCTGCAGAGGCCACCTGCTACCCAATGTGGAGATATGATGACAAAATATATGGACTAGCCCTGAGAAAAGGGAGTATGCATATAATAAGAGGGTTAGCGGAGAGGGAAGACACGGGTCCGCCCGTGAGGGGGGACTGCACCATGGCTAAATAAGCATATACAACGTTATGAGCCAGCGAGTGTCTCCTCTGCTGAGTCAGTGCTGGGGGCCTCAGAGGAATCTGCAGGGCTCACCTAACGGGGAACTTTACTGATGGATGAAAAAGCAAACATATCTCTGTGTTAGGGAGAATGTCGCAGGAAGCGTGTTTCAACACCTTAACCGAGTTGTTTCCTCAATCACCAAGGGCTACCTAATACCCTTGAGGAAACCGGCTCCACTTGCAGATTGTAAAACCTTGCAAATGTATTAGGTGTCGCCCAGCCCGCAGCTCTACAGATGTCTGTTAGAGAGGTGCGCGTGCACGCGCCCAAGAGGATGCGATGCTCCGAGTGGAGTGCGCACGCACTCTCTGGGGACACGGCTCGCCCTGGTTCTGGTAAGCCAGGGAGATGGCATCTACTATTCAGTGGGCCAACCTCTGTTTTGATACGGCACGTCCCTGCTGCCAACCGCCATAGCAGACGAAGTGCTGCTCAGATGATCTAAAGCCCTGAGTGCGGTCCAGATAAATACGCAAAGCGCGAACTGGAAAAAGTAAGAAAAGGGCTGGGTCTGCCTCTTCCGGGGGCAGCGCTTGCAGGCTCACTACCTGGACTTTAAACGGTGTGGAAGGAACCTTGGGCACATATCCCGGACGGGGTCTCAGGAAAATGAGAGTAAGCCAGCCCGAATTACAGGTACGAGTCACTGACAGAAAAATGCCTCCAGGGTACCGACCCTCTAAACCGATATCAACGCGACAAGCAGAGCTGTCTTCAGGGACAGAAATCTTAAAGATACTGAGTCGAGGATCAAAGGGATTTGGCGCAGGCTCGTGAGAATGAGGGCGAGATCCTAAGAGGGCTTAAGAGGGTGGCGGGGTGGATTAATTCGCCTAGCGCCTCTGTGATGGCCTGTCATATGGCCACACAAGATTGAGGGTAACACAGACACGCAAATTCGCTCAGACACACACACACACATATACATGCGCATTCGTTCAGAAACACACACACGCATACATATACATTTGCTCAGAACCAAACAATACTCTCCTGCTCCTTCACTAGATGACATATACGCGCACCTTGTTCAAACTACAAAACTACAAACAGGCATCACATCAAAACCATAAGCACTTTAGGTAATAGAGACTGACAACTTTCCTTTGTTTCATATCTTTATTTATAAAATAAGTTCCAAATATTACATGTTACAATTTCTTTCAGTTTCGGTACATTGTTTACTGGTTTGGAGTGCACCCATTCTAGTTTATATTAGTACTGTTTCTGTTATTTCTGTTTACTTATGGTTATTTCTGTTGACTTAAAGTTACCGGAGGGTGCAGTGGAGGATGACGCTGTGGTCTGCTGGATCGGCCGTCATGTTTACTGGCAAAGGGCTGGTTCCTGTGTGTGCGTTAAAGATTTATGTCCGGGTGATCCCGCGTGGCAGAACCAATGTGCCGAAATGTTAAGGGGGGAAAGTTTACTTTGAATATGTCTTATATTATTTGTCTGTTTAATTTAAATTATTTGTTTATTTTGAGAAATTATGTCTTGTATTTTGTAAGTGTCTTTTATTTAGAATTAGTTTGATTAGTAAATAATTATATTTATAATTGTTATGTTTTATTGTTTCACATATGTTGTTTAAGTGGATCCACCGTTTGTGTATAAATACTCTTTAGTTGTTTCATTTGGTAGGTCAGTTTGGTTGTGTTCAGACTTTCTGAATTTCTGTTATATTTTTGTTGGCCTCAATTTGTTTTCCAAATAGTTTTTATGTTGGATTATTATTTTGTTTAAGTTAAATGAATATTTTTTGGCCTTAAAGAGCCCATATTATGGGTTTTTGAAAATTCCCCTCCATGTAGTGTGTAACACAGCTCTAAGTGAAGTGAAGTATCCAGCTAAGGCTTAAATCTGTAAGAATACAGTGTTTAAAATGGTTTGATTCATCTATAAAAGAGTCGACTCATAGTGCTTCAAATGAGTCACCTTGATACCGACTCATTAGGTGTTTCGCCATGACGTACGAACGAAACCAAATTATTCACGTGCACGTGCAAACCCGGGAGATTTCAAACCTGAGGCCCCGCCCTCTGACGCAGAAACCCAGACACACGCACACAAACATGCCGGTCGATTGAAGTCACACTGCAGATGGACATTATATTGAGTCTCTACCCAAAGATGAAACATCAGCATTATAACCAAGCAGTTGGAAACTACTGGAAACCACTGGAAGCTACATGCTACAAAGAATACTTCATCTGAGTTTGTTAAAGGAAGGATCAGTAAAGAGTAACTTACTGATGGACATCAGGATGGGTTTCTTCCTACCTTTCTCAAGTGTAAGTACGTGTGGTTAAAGTTGTTGCCTCGTTGACTCTAGCTTGCAAATGTATTTAGCTGTGATTTGTTACTTGTAACCGAGTGTACAGTATCAGGTTAACTGGCTATATTCTCTAATCGCGTGCAATGTCACGTTAAAAACGCGACGCGTGCTGCTTTGTTTATGGAGCTCCGTGGTAGAGTTCTGCATTCCCGCGGCTGTCCCCGCGCCAGATTTCTGCGGCGCGGGAATAAATTTCAGAATAAATCGCGGGAGAGGTCGGTAACGGGTTTAGTTTGGGACGGGAGCGGGCTGTCTAGCAATACCACGGATATTGCTATGCGAATGAGAAAGAGAGAGTCTGCTTGGTGCTTGTGTGTGTGTGTTAGTGCGCACGCGCGCGTATGAGAGAGAGAGAGTAAGCGAACGAGCTTTGTGTGCATGGTGCTGTGTGTGTGTTTATACAGACAGCTTGGCTGTCTGGACTGTATAGCTGGGTTATTTTTGGTTGTGTTCTCCCCCGCTCTAGCGGGATCGGGCGTGGCGGGCAGAAAACGGAGCGGGTTCTCAGGCTAAAACCCGGCGGGTGCGGGCGGAAGCGGGAGCATTGTCGTCCGGAGGTGTGTGTTTGTGTTTTTGTGTGTGTGTGGCAGCTAAAATCCACGCCTACACTATCGAACGTGTATGAACTGTGATTACTTTTATATTGCTGATTAGCTATTGGCCATTTCACTCTCTGACTGAAGGCAGTCGACCAATCGCGACAGACTGTCATCGGTCCAATCAGCGCAGATTAGCTTCGCGCTAAGGAGGGGTTTGGGAACAAATGAATCACTGGACGATTCATACGGGAGTCGCTGGAATAATTAGGTAAAAATAAATGCAGATTATAAGACCATGAAAGTGTTTTTTGACCTTGCATGCATATTAGACTGTTGTTGGAGACCCTTACAACCAAGATATGACCCTATTTCATGTATAATATGGGCTTTTTAATTTTCCTGTGTCCTCGTGCCTTACCGCTGGGCTATCTCACATATGGTGTCAGAAGTGGGATTTTAATAGAGGACACAGGTTTTTTTTTGTTTCCTTCTCCATAGTCTCAGTACATTGAGTTGCCATGAGCCGTCAGCAAAAGAAGGGGCCCATGAAGCCAGTTTCTTTGGAGCAAGGGGAGGAGCAAGAAAGGCCTGCAGAGGAGGAAATAGAGTTCAAGGATAAAGATGAGATGGCAAGTAGAGACCCAACTTTGGCTGATTTAACCAGTTTGTTTAGTGCGCATATGGCAAAAATGGATTCCAGGGAGGCGGTCAGAAAGCAGGAGCACATGGATCAAGAATGATGGTTTAAAGTATTGCAACATCAGTTCAGTTTATTGCAAATGGAAGTTCAGGCCCGCACCTCGCCTACATCTGATGCCTGCCACATTGATACACATTCTCTAGATGTGCATGGTGCTCAAGCACATACTGATAATCAGCAGTTTACCTCCCCAAATGTCTTCCAATCAAATGTTGACCTTATTGAAGATCGCTCCCCACCACCAAGATTCCGTGAACCTCGATTAGAGAAGTTGGCTGATTCTGATGATATAGAGCACTTCTTAATAACTTTTGAACGAATCGTTACAGCCTGTCGCTGGCCTAAAGCTGACTGGGCATTTCATTTGATCCCTTTAATAACTGGCAGGGCAAGAGCTGCATATGTCCAAATGGACCTGGATGACTCTACTGAGTATGATAAGATTAAAGCCGCCATCTTGGTAAAGTATGACATAAATGCTGAAACTTATAGGTTGAGATTTCGTTCCCTCACTGTTCTCCCTTCTGAGGCTCCCAAGGAGTTGTATACCAGACTTAAAGACCTGTATGGAAAGTGGATTAAGCCCAAAGGAAAAACTACTGAAGAGGTAGGAGAAATAATTATTTTAGAATAATATCTGCAAATGCTTTCTCCTGAATTTCAGGTCTGGATAAGGGAGCGTGACCCCACAACAGCAGCAGAGGCTGCTGCCTTAGCGGATGTCTTTGTGGCAGCAAGGGGGAAGAATCAGTCCTGGGGCAGGAAAACAAGCAGTGAGGTGCGAAGACCACCCTTTCCTCAATTTCAACCAAAATCCATGGCTGGATTGGGTAAGACTCCTAAGGGAGGTTCCCCAGAAATGAAACCTGCTATGACTCTGAGAAGACCAGTGGTCTGCTATCTCTGTAGACAAGAGGGGCACACAAAACCGAGTTGTCCAAGAAATGTAGTTAAACCGACTAATCTGTGTTATGTTCCTAGAGGTGGGGAGGATAAAGCCCAAAAGCCGAATTTATTGCTGCATACCATCACTGTGAAGGTCAACGGTAAAGAGTTTCCTGCTCTGATTGATACTGGGAGTGACCAGACACTGGTGAGTCGGAAGGTTGTGGCTCCATCTTCAGTTAATGCAAGTAATAAGCTTTCCATTTACTGTGTTCACGTTGATGAAAGACTGGTGCCTACTGCAGATCTATATCTGGCTGTTAACAACCAACCCTCCTTGCTAGAGGTGGGGTTAGTTGATAATCTTCCCTATCCTGTAGTGTTAGGACTTTAGACCTTATCCAGCCCATGTCAAAGTGCAATATGGTACTTACTAGAGCCAAGGCAAAACAGCCAGATGAACCAACATAAACTCTGTCAATGTTGCCATTTTATAATGCTGATCTAGAAACCAGTCCTCCAAAACCCAAGAAGACTAGACGACAAAGGAGACATGCAAAGTTGCAATATAATGCCTCACGTCTGCCTGCAGGTGAAGTAGATGGTCTTAATCCACAAATGAAATTACCCACTAACATTAGTGAATTGCAGCAAAACGACACCAGTCTTGTTGCATATTTCGAGCAAGCAAACCAGATAGAGATGAGAGATAAAGTGATGAATGATAACTGTGAGCGCTTTATGATTTCAGAGAACATACTCTACCGTCAGATTGGATCAGTGAAACAGCTGATTGTTCCGAAGGAGGCTCGGGAACTTGTTCTGCACTTGAGCCACTCAATCCCATGGGCTGGCCACCTAGGGGTAAGAAAAACCATAGAACGGATCAAGAAGTATTTCTACTGGCCTGGTCTGAAGGCTGATGTTGTTCAGTATTGCAAGAGCTGCCCTGAGTGTCAATTGGTATCTCTCCATCATCCACCTCGAGTACCACTACAGCCACTTCCTCTGATTAGTTCTCTGTTTGAAAGACTGGGCATGGATATTGTTGGCCCAGTAGAGAAAAGCTGCTTGGGTAATCGATTCCTGCTGGTTATCACTGATTATGCTACAAGGTAATCAGAGGTATTTCCTTTGAAATCTATGAAAGCAAAGAATGTGGCAACCTGTTTAATCCAGTTCTTTTCCAGAGTCGGGTTACCCTGTGAAATTCTTACCGACCAAGGAACTAATTTCATGTCTACTCTGTTGAAGCAGGTCTACCAGCTGCTGGGTATTAAGAGTCTGTGTACCACTCAGTACCATCCGCAGACTGATGGGCTCACTGAGCGTTTTAATCAAACATTGAAGCAAATGCTCAGAAAGTTTGTTGATGACACTGGTAAGAATTGGGACCAGTGGCTCCCATATATACTTTTTGCTTAACGGGAGGTTCCCCAAGCATCAACTGGGTTCTCTCCCTTCGAGCTGTTGTATGGTCATGAAGTCCGGGGACCTTTGACCCTACTTAAAGAGATGTGGGAAGGAATTAAGGAAGACCGGGAGCCTACTAATGTTGTGGCTTATGTCTTGCCAACGCGGGAGCGTCTGGAGAAAATGAGAGCTTTGGCAAGAACCCATATGGCGGAGGCCCAGAAACACCAACGAACATGGTATGATCAGCGAGCACGTGAAAGAGAATTTGTGAGTGGGGAAAAGGTGTTGGTGATGTTGCCTAGCAAGGAGAACAAGCTGTTGGCCAAGTGGCAGGGCCCTTTTAATATCAAGAGCCGGCTAGGCCCTACAACTTATGAAGTGGCAACTTCAGGTCAGGAGCATGCTAGCAGAATACTGCATGTGAATCTGTTAAAAAAGTGGGTGCCCCGTTCTGAACAGGTACTGCTTGTATGCCGTGTCCAAGGAGAAGAGGAGTGTGAAGATCAATATCTGCCTCAGCCAACATCTGCTGACATTAGGCTGGACCATCTGCCTGAAAAACAACGAAGACAGGTGAGCGCTCTCTGCAATCCTCAAATATTTTCTGAGTTGCCGGGTCACACCTCTCTGATCCAACATGATGTGATCCTGAAACCTGATGTTGCTGTTAGACGTATGAGTTACAGAATACCTGAGAAATTGCAAGAGACCTTGAAGAAGGAAGCGAACTTTATGCTGTGTCTAGGGATCATTGAACCTTCTCATAGTGAGTGGTACCATCCAGTGGTCCTGGTTTAAAAAAAAGATGGAAACATACGATTCTGCATTGATTTCCGGTACTTGAATTCTGTATCACAGTTTGATTGCTATCCTACTCACCGTATTGATTCATTAATAGACCGATTGGGCAAAGCAGTATACCTGACCACACTGGATCTTTCTAAAGGATACTGGCAAATACCTTTGACTGAACGGGCCCGGCCTTTGACAGCATTTAGGACACCGTGGGGTCTATTCCAGTTCCAATTTCTTCCCTTTGGCCTGCATGGGGCACTGGCAACATTTCAGAGGCTTAAGGACCAGGTATTGTAAGTGTTAATGTTTGCTGCAGCTTATCTTGATGATATTATAATTTACAGTACAACCTGGCAGGAGCACATGCAACATCTTCATAAAGTCTTCCAACGGCTCCAAAGAGCTGGTCTGACTGCTAATCCTGCAAAGTGTGCCATAGCCCAGAAACAGAAAAAATACCTGGCCTTTGTCATTGGCAATGGAGTGGTGTGACCACAGATTAAGAAGATTCAGGCACTGGAAGATTGTCCTTTACCACAGACACGTAAGGAATTGAGATCGTTTCTTGGAATAGCAGGCCTCTATAACCGCTTTATTTCTAACTTCTCCAGTAGAGCTGCTACCCTGACTGATTTGGTGGGGGTCCGATGCCCAAATCAATGCCAATGGACTGAGGAGAGGATGGCCGCGTTCAAAGACATACAGACTGCATTGACAACCAACACGGTTCTGTATAATCCAGACTTCACCAAAGAATTTATTGTGCAGACAGACGCCTCTGAAAGAGGTTTAGGAGCAGTACTGTTACAGGGATGCCCAGGTGAGCGACGACCTGTAGTCTTCATTAGCCCAAACTCTTTCCAAGAGAAACCCGTTATTCCACAATTGAGAAGGAATGTTTGGCGGTGAAATGGGCCTTAGACTCCTTGAGATATTATTTGCTTGGAAGAGAATTCATACTGGAAACAGACCACAAGGCACTCCAAGGGCTGGAAAGAATTAGCGATACTAATGGCCGAATCACAAGGTGGTACCTGGCCATGCAACCATTCTGATTTAAGGTTCACCACGTTCCTGGCAAGGCAAATGTAACTGCAGACTATCTTTCTCGCTGTGCCAGCGAGACGCTCGAAGGGAGGGGGTGTGTGATGGCCTGTCATATGGCCACACAAGATGAGGGTGACACAGACACGCACATTCGCTCAGACACACACACACACACACACACACATATACATGCGCCTTCCTTCAGAAACACACACACGCAAACACGTACATTTGCTCAGAACTAAACAATACTCTCCTGCTCCTTCACTAGCTGACATATACACGCACCTTGTTCAAACTACACACCTACAAACAGGCATCACATCCATAAGCACTTTAGGTAATAGGGACTGACAACTTTCCTTTGTTTCATATCTTTATTTATAAAATAAGTTCCAAATATTACATGTCACAATTTCTTTCAGTTTCGGTACATTGTTTACTGGTTTGGAGTGCACACATTCTAGTTTACATTAGTACTGTTTCTGTTATTTTTGTTTATTTATGGTTATTTCTGTTGAGTTAAAGTTACCGGAGGGTGCAGTGGAGGATGACGCTGTGGTCTGCTGGATTGGCCGTCATGTTTACTGGCAAAGGGCTGGTTCCTGTGTGTGCGTCAAAGATTAATGTCCGGGTGATCCTGCATGGCGAAATGATAAGGGGGGGAAAGTTTACTTTGAATATGTCTTATATTATTTGTCTGTTTAATTTAAATTATTTGTTTATTTTGAGTAAATATGTCTTGTATTTTGTAAGTGTCTTTTATTTAGAATTAGTTTGATTAGTAAATAATTATATTTATAATTGTTATGTTTTATTGTTTCACCTATGTTGTTTAAGTGGAACCACCGTTTGTGTATAAATACTCTGTAGTTGTTTCATTTGGTAAGTCAGTTTGGTTGTGTTCAGACTTCCTGAATTTCTGTTATATTTTTGTTGGCCTCAATTTGTTTTCCAACTAGTTTTTATGTTGGATTATTATTTTGTTTAAGTTAAATAAATATTTTTTGGCCTTTTATTTTTTGTGTCCTCGAGCCTTACCGCTGCGCTATCTCACAGCCTCTGAGGAACCGGATGATGAGGTTATGCCTTTCCACGGTGCTGCCAGCCACCGCGTTGAGAGCGGAGATGGCAGCCACGTAACCTTGAGTGTGGAGGGCGACAGCCTTATCTCCAGCTTATCTTGGAGTAAAGAACGCACAACACTAATCTGGCAATTTCCGGGGGTCTTCTCTGCGAGAGACGCACCATTCAGTGAATAAACTCCACTTCAGGGCATAGGCACGCTCGAGGAAAAGAACAACTGGCAATGAGTGTTCTCGGGGGAAGCAAACAGATCGATCTGGGCTTCCCCAAATCGCGCCCATATCAGCTGAATAGACTCAGGGTGGAGTCTCCATTTTCCGGGACGTAAAAGCTGCCGTGAGAGCACATGGGCATGCGGTTGATATACGCCACCACCTCGTCCTGACCAGCACGTGCTGCTGCTCCAGCACCGGAAAAAAACTGTGGAGAGCGAGGAACACTGCCAACAGCTCCAGGCGATTGATATGCTAATGCAACTGGGTTCCTTTCCACAGGCCCGCAGCTGCATGGCTGCAGCACACAGCCCCTCAGCCCGTGCTGGACGCATCTGTTGAAACAACATGACTGGACGCCTGTCCTAGAGGTAGTCCGGCCTGCAGGAATGAGGGGTCGTTCCAAGGGCTGAGGGAGCGGCGACACAACGCAGTAACAGTGACTTGGTGTGTGCCCGCGTGCCATGCGCGTCTGGGGACTCGATCGTGAAGCCAGTGCTGGTGTGGTCTCATATGGAGTAATCTGAGTGGCGTGACAGCGCCTGCGGATGCCATATGCCCCAGGAGCCTCTGAAATAATTTCAGTAGGACCACTATTTTGCTGTCGAGCTATCTCAGAAAAGAGATCCTCTGCACGGGGGCGAGTTTGCTCTTTTCTCAGTTGACCTGAAGCCCCGAAAAGTGGAGGTGCCGGAGCACGTTGTCTCTGTGCATAATCAATTGCTCCCAAGAGTGGGCTAAAATCAGCCAGTCGTCGAGATAGTTGATTATGCGGATGCCTGCGAGCCGAAGGGGCTCTAAGGCACTCTCCGCAAGCTTAGTGAAGACCCACAGAGACAGAGAGAGCCCGAAGGGGAGGACTTTGTATTGCCAAGCTCGACCTTCAAACGCAAACCCCAGAAACTGACAGTGGATAGGAACAATGGAGACATGGAAATTCGCGTTCTTCAGGTCTATTGCTGCAAACCAATCCGAGGACGAACACACCGGAGGATGCGCCTCTGCATAAGCATTCTGAACGGCAGCTTGTGCAGACAGCGGTTCAAAACTTGCAGATCTAGGATTGGCCGTGACCCACCGCTCTTTTTGGGCACGATGAAGTACGGGCTGTAAAACCCGCTCTCCATCTCGGCTGGAGGGACCGACTCGATTGCATCCTTTGCCAGGCGGACAGCTATCTCCTCTCGCAAGACAGGGGAGGACAGGGGGCGGACCCTGGTGAAATACACACCCGTGAACTAGGGGGGGCCATTTCGCAAACTGAATCGCATAGCCGAGTCTGATTGTGCGTATGAGCCACCGCGAAGGGCTGGCCCGCGCTAACCAAGCAAGCAGAGCTCTTGCTAATGGACTTATCGCTACAATCGCTGACGTACCAGCAGTGGGGCAGCACGGAGTGGGTGTGCTGATCCGGGAAGCGCAAGGGTCCTGCGGAAGAGCTGGAGGTGAGAGATTTGCTCTTACTCTGCACCCAAACTCCGGAGAAAGGGCTCGAGGTAGAGGTCTGCATTCCCGCGGCTGTCCCGCGGGCGTTGCTGGACCCGACCAGTTTTTTGCGGTGCGGGAATAAATTTCCGAATAAATCGCGGGAGCGGCCGGTAACGGGTTTAATTTGGGTACGGGAGCGGGCTGTCTAGCAATATCGCGGATATTGCTATGCGAGAGAGAGAGAGAGAGAGAGCTTTGCCTGTGTGTGTGCTTGGTGCTTGTGTGTGTATATGTTAATGCGCGCGCGCGTGAATGAGAGAGAGAGAGTTTTCCCGGATAGCAAAATACACTCGGGCCAGTTCCGGCTAGATTCTCGCCTGCCAGAGACTTACCACTCAGCCCGGCTCTGGCTGCTGGACTCCGAATGCTTGTGGACTCACTGCCCGATTCCAGCCCGAATCAATCGGGCCAGATGCGGCGGCCGTAAGCGAGCCGACGCTGCCGCATTCGCGCCGGAATCGGCCCGAGAGTAATGTGCGCTGCGACCCGGAGCCCGCGACTCAGTTATTACATTGGTACTTGATACATGGTATTACAAGCCTTTGAGTTGATATAACAGCAAACGCCTGTGTGTCTGCTTGGTGCTTGTGTGTGTGTTAGTGCGCGCGCGTATGGGAGAGAGGGAGATTTGTCTCTGTGTGTGCTTGGTGCTGTGTGTGTGTGTTTATACAGACAGCTTGGCTGTCTGGACTGTATAGCTGGGGGATTTTCGGTTTTGTTCTCCCCCGCTCTTTAGCGGGATCGGGCGTGGTGGGCAGAAAACGGGGCGGGTCGGGCAGCGGGACAATAAATTCTTAATATAAGCGGGAGCGGTCGGGTTCGGGCTAAAACCTGGCGGGTGTGGGATTCAAAATTTAGTCCCGCGCAGATCTCTAGCTCGAGGGGTGGGAGAAAGGAAACCAAAAAGGAAACCATAAGCGCTCGTGAGCCACTGGCGAAATGCACCGAACCTGCGAGCTAGAAGCATAGCGTCCCAGACTAGCAGATTTCGGGTTGTCACATCCGGGGAAGTGGAAAAGTGCTCTTTCATTGATGTTTTCATGGCAGTAAAAAGTGCCATTGGAAATGGGGCCTGCCCCTCCAGTGGGGAAAGAGCAAGTTCCCACTTCTCCAGATGACCTGTCCCAGGGACGCCCGATCCCGCTAAAGAGCGGGGGAGAACAAAACCGAAAATCCCCCAGCTATACAGTCCAGACAGCGAAGGCGCAGGTCTCGTAGGCGGGCGCCTTCGGCGAAGAGCATTAGATATGGATGATTCGGCGGGTGGAGCGGGCTTACTGTCCCGCCGATAGGTGAGGACCTTGAAAGACCTTGAAATTCCTTCTGCCTTAGACAGCAACACACAACCATATAAGGACAGATCTCTCATTAACCACATATTATGTCTGTTTTTGGTCTTTTCAATGGTGGGCTTAAAATTTAATTCATTTCTATGTTTTAAAACCTTGCTTATTATTACACCGAGGTATGTGACAGTGTCTTTTATTGGAATACCACTAACTTCTTTTAAGGGACAGTCTTTAAGAGCAAATAAAATAGATTTATTCTTATTCATCTTTAATCCAGAGACCTCAGAAAATTCCTCAATACAATTAATAACTCTTCACTCCTTTACAATTTTTTACAAAAATTGCAGTGTCATCAGCTAATTGACTAAGTTTTATTTCTTTGTCAAACATTGAAATTCCTTGAAAATTAGCTTTTTTAATATGAGTAGCCATTACTTGTGCAACTAATGAACGAAAAGGCGATATAGGGCAACTTTGCCTTATCCCACGGCTCATTTTAAATCTTGGACAAGTCCCATGAGATAATTGGACTGAACTATTGCAACCATATTAAAGAGTTTGAATTGCATTTTGAAAAAAAAAAATACCAAAGCCAAAAAATTCGATAACTTTGAACATAAAAGAGTGCTTAATAGTATCAAATGATTTATAGAAGTCGATAAATAATATTAAACTGTCCTCTTGTATTAAATGGTTATTATATATATCAATAAGGTCAAGAATTAATCTAATGTTATTTCCAATAAACTGTCCCTTCAGAAAGCCTGATTGTTCTTGATTAATTATCATATTTAAAGATTTTTTAATTCTTTTAGCTAATATCAGAGTAAATTTTGGTATCATTGTTTAATGAACTAATTAGTCTCCGATTTTCCAAGTACAATTTGTCTTCGTTAGATTTTGTTATTAGTGTAATTACTCATTATTTTAGTGAAGCTGGAAGCTCTCCAATTATAATTGATTCTTTTTAAAAAGCAAATAAAAAAGGTGCAATAATATTACCAAAAGTTTTATAAAATTCCCCTGTCAACCCATCACTTCCAGGAGATTTATTTTTTTAAGACTATTTATACAATCTATTACTTCTAATGTAATGTAATGTGTGTGTTTATATAGCGCATTTATTGTGCATGGCCATACACCCAAAGCGCTTCACAATCATGAGGGGGGTCTCTCCACACCACCACCAGTGTGCAGCACCCACTTGGATGATGCGACAGCAGCCACAGGACAACGGCGCCAGTTCGCTCACCACACACCAGCTATTGGTGGAGTGGAGAGACAGTGATAGAGCCAATTCGGTGGAAGGGGATGATTGGGAGGCCATGATCGTAAGGGCTGATAGAGGAACTTTGGCCAGGACACCGGGGTTACACCCCTGCTCTTTCACGAGAAGTGCCATGGGATTTTTAATGACCACAGAGAGTAAGGACCTCGGTTTAACGTCTCATCCGAAAGACTGCGCCCACTGACAGTGTAGGGTCTCCTTCACTTTTACTGGGGCATTAGGACTCATGCAGACCACAGGTTGAGCGCCCCCTGCTGGCCTCACTAACACCACTTCCAACAGCAACCTAGTGTTCCCTAGTGGTTTCCCATCCAGGTACTGACCAGGCTCAGCCCTGCTAAGCTTCAGTGAGTAAACGGTCTTGGGCTGCAGGGTGATATGGCTGTGCACAAATGTTCTACTAAATTTATATCTTCATCACATGAATTTTTAAAATCAGAGTAAATTTTATTAGTATTTTCTGATAAACCGCTAAAGAAAAGTTCTATATTAGTGGGTTGATTAAAGGAAATATATAATTTACTATAAAATTGAGATACATAGTTAGAAATCTCCTTAGGTGTCACCGACTCTGTCCCAGTCATTCCCCTCGCTGGCCAGCAGACGGCACTATCTCCGGACTTCTAGCATTACATCATCCACTTAAACTGATTGCGCACACACCTGTTATCAATCCCGTTAACGACCCACGCTCCCTGTTATAAGCCACGCTCAAACACCAGTTCAGTGCGATGTCTTGTTCTGCCACGGCTAACATCTCTGACCATTATTCCCTGCCTGATCTCCTGTGTATTACCCCGGACTGTTTCTGACTCTGAGTTGCCTTCTGCCTGCCCCGAACCTTGCTTGTTATCTTGACTCTAAACCACGCCCTCGACCCACGCCTGATATCTGGACTCTGTACCACGCCGCCTGCCACTGATCCATGCCCGTTATCTCACTCTGTGTCTGTTAGCCGCCAGCCCTTCGACCATTATTGCATACTGTTGATGTGAGTTCGCACTTTAGTGTGTATTGTATGATTGTGATTGAACTGTGTCTATTAAATACTGCAAATGGATCCCTCCGTGTCAGGCTCCTCGTTACAGAAGGCTTCGCCCAACATAGATCCCGCAGCCATGAAGGTCTTATCCCACGAAGTCACAGCTCAAGCTCAGGTACTAATGTTGTGGTTTTCGGTTTTTCTCTTAATGAATCAAACTCAGTCTGGAGGTTATGAATATCAGAAGAGTATACTTTATTGTCGCCAACAAAGGAGAATTTTCAGAACCCCCAGTAGCATCTCTGTCTGAAAAATTCTGTCTCACTGATGTTCTGGCCTGCTTACATACTCTTTTGCAGCTGTTTTTCCACATTGTTCTATGTTTGTCACACAAGATCCCACCTAGTTTTAACCCCTGACCCAAACCTGATTTTCATATATCTTATCCATCTATACTTAACTGTTTCCACATGTGTTGCTCTATTCTTATCCATTTCCTGTGACACCTTAGTTGTTTACTCAGGCTTTCTCCCGCTCTCTTCTCATCCATTTCTTGTGAGTTTACTCGGGTCATCTTCCCTTTCTCACTCTACATAGTACCTTAATTCTTCTTATGGTATGCAAGTCCACAAGCAGACCACACACACACAACCTAAATATACAGATCAACCTCACACCCCAAAGAGCACAAAATCTACCTCATAAAATCCCTCCTCTTAAGACTTTAAGTCTTAATATTCTTGCTTTTGGCCCATAGTGCAACTCCATGATCTAGCCCCAAGCCCTAACTACTACCTAATGACAAATATATGTCACAGTATTATTACAAATGACCAGATCATGTAATCGCACTTTGGGAACAGAATTCAAGCCAAACATCTAAGTCCGGTCTTGACTAGGACCCAGTAAAAGACTTGATTCCATTTTGCTGTTATATTAAAGGAGGTAGTGTTTTAAGCATAAACATATATCAGGTCACCATAATATATGTCCACTACATACTATCCCAATATATTAAAAACGCACATAACTAGAACAAGTTGATCTTAAGCTCAGATACTTTGCGCATTGTAGAGAGCCGCCATTTTGGGGTGGAGGTTTACTAGCACTTACAGCCAAGGCATGGATCCTCTTCATCATCTTCTTCTTTGTCTGAACTATCAGAATTTTTAACACTCTGCTTACTTAATCACAGTCTGATTTACTCATGCGATTGAATAGTTTGTTTCTTTTTTTCATTCTGGCCTAAAAAGATGTTGCTACAGACTTTATGTTGAGAGTCTGTAACCTAAAGTTATGGTGATTATCATCGCTTGAACTTGTGACACTTTATGTATATCTTACTCAGACATATTATCAGAATCTCTCTTTTAACTTTTGTGATAAACTCCTTCTGCCACACTTTGCACTTTGTTGGTTTCAGGGTTTTCTGGTTCCTATGTTTCCCATTAGCTATCTCTTGCTTGAGCTTTTATCTTTGGCTGTCTTGTGCTGTGGTCCCGATGGTACCCAGTTGATGGCATCCCCCTTGGCAACGTTTGCATAAGGTCCTTTTCTCCTGACTTCACTCCACTTTCTCCAAAGCACCTCAGATATACTCAATCACCGGAATAATCTCCTGCTTCTGCTCCTTTCTGGTTTCCTGTATAGATATCACTTTGCACATAGCAATTAGTTTCTTCATAAAAGACCAAACTTCTTTACAATGCATTAGAAATGTTCTCCAAACATTCCACAAGGTTAAATACGAGATTACATGCAAGGGTTGACCCAATAGCACTTCATGCAGTGTTAGTTGCTCGTTTCTGTCAGTTTCCATGCAATCACTTACTAATGCAAAAGGTAACAAATCAATCCAGTTGAGTTTATTATTTTTACATATTTTGTTAAACTAGGCCTTGATGGATCATTTTCAGCTCTTTCAATCAATCCCAACAATTATGTGTAATTGCTAAATTTTTTTGATTTCCAATACTTTATCAATACATTTACTTATCTATTCACTGAATCACATATCCACTTATTTATCTACTTAAATACCTTTATTCACTTTAATTGACTTTAATTACTCTAATTTATTTTTAAATGCAGACACATTCAACTTATTTCTGAAGGTATTCCAAATATGAGACTTACTTCTCTTGTCTTAAATATAGTAACTGTTTCTTCTTCCCTGCTCTGCTGATGGAATTACCTTCACTCATCTACCACAACTGCCATGCCCAAAAGTTTGTATCTCTTGCCCCAAGCTAATTTTATCATTTCACAACATCCACAATCAAGTTCTTGAATATCCCCTTAGGCCTATTGCGGATCTTTTACTCACATTCTACTATGCACAAATGTCACATGTGTACAACAATTTACTAATCACTGCATTCAAAAAGGAGATTATTATTCTTGCTGCTCAATTTTCCTGACCACTTCACCCTTGATTCAAACCATGTACATCTCAAATGCCAATATCTCGAAATGCTGTTGCCTCAACAATCTGTACTTTGTATGTATTACATAAATCTAATTTGTCTTTTTTGTTCACCTCTAATGCTACATATATTGTTCATAGATACTAGTATGTTGTTTTATTTGCACTATCATCTAATTGAGGTTGTGACTTTATACTAGTGTTAGTGTTATTTTCTTTAATGTAAAATCAATTTCTTATTTATCAGCTTAAGAGTTATTATTGCATCTGGAATAGATACAGAATCTTGTTAAAACTAAACCCGTCATCCCTAAAAAGTTTTATTTATGTCTTTTACTTAGCTTGAGCTAGATGTATCTGCAGATAGCTAAATCCAACACGTTACAATATCCATCACGAAATATTCTAAATCCTTCTATGCATTCTAATGTAAGTATATCAGCCTATTTACTTTAAGTGTAACCAAGTGTCTACCCTTCTCTGATAATTAACTTAACAGAAATCAATTATTTTAACATATTTGGCATCCAAACTAACAAATTTAAGTACAGTGCGTGTTAGGAACCTCTGCTAAGAAATTCTCTATCACTGACTGTTCTTAAATCATAAACTTTACAACATCAACTTTTGTCTGTTTTGACTAATGCCATAATCAAAAATTAAATTCAAATCATATTCAATTAGAATCCATTTTATTCGTCACCTACGCAATCACAACCTAATTGAAATTGACTTTAATTAGAAATGCCATAACATATCTAAGTGTTTCTATTATTGCTATGTTCTGAAAAGTTTTAATAATACCTATTCCAGCATATAACAGATCTGCATCTGGTTTAATTTTAATTAATCCTCCCTATGCTGGTTAATTTTGTCTACCTTTATGTCCTGAACTGTTAATCATTATTAAAATTTGACACTTACCTAAATAATTTCTTATTTTGCATTTTCATATTAATTAGCATTTTTAGCTTTTCAGCATTTTCAGCTCCTAATTCCTTCCTGCTCTAACATCAAACTGGTTATACATAAATTTTTGTTGTAATTTTTTACAAGTTCACTGAAAAATCACTGGATTTCTACATAGGTTGCTCTCTATTTTATCTAATTTTTCATCTTTATTCCTAATCCTTTTTGTTTTTAATTATTTCTTCACATATGTAAAACAACATGTTTCCTGTTTTTAAACACTTTTCTCTTTTAAATATTCTTTTAGTACATTTAGAATTGTTACTTTTTGACCTATTCAGTATTGTGAGTTCATTTGACTTTTTTTTTTGTTTCTTCTCTTCTTTAAGTATAAATCACTTTTCTGTCTTAATCTGTGACATAATTTTTCTCTCAAATCTTGGTTTAGTTAACTCAAAATAAGATTTCCCTAATTGTAACTTAAATATTTAGTTCCATTAACTTCTAGCCTAAATTATTATTATTTTTTCAGTTATCAGTTTATCCTTCTGTTCAAGGATCTCTATGACTGAACCTATTAAAAATTACCAAAATTATTTCATATTAACATTACACATTTAAAGTTTCATCATACATTATCATAAAAGACTTTTCTTTACAGTTTACATGATATTTTTCTTTTTATCAAATTGACAGGAGTCTAATTTGATACAAGAATGGGTAGCTTCACTTGTGCTCTTATTTTGCCATCTGAATGGTCACGTTGTACTCAATTTGGACTAGGTCGACTGCTTTGAGATGGGCTGCCATACTCTCCCTCCTCAAACCCTGAGAAGACAACTGGTTCATAGATTGGTGCAGTCTTTTCTGTGGCGTCCATATCAGGGCACAGTGTTTCCTCCTTCTCTCTTAGTGCTGGCTTCTTTTCTTTCATTGAGCTGAAGTAAAGTTCTGGTGGAGCGCTTTTTCTCTTTGATCAGTTTATCGTTCTCTTGTTGGCCTCTTTTTAGTGTCTTTGAACATAAGTAGCCTTTTCAGTCCTCAGTAATTCCTGGGCATGCAGTGCCTGCCTCACTGCTTTCACAAATGTCCACAGCCAACAATTTGTCCATTGGGTTTTTCAAACACCTTTTCCATTTGCCAGTGCACTCAGAAATGCCTGGTAGGTGAGAGACCACAGTCCCCCAAAGTCCATCCCTATGTCCTCCTTATTAATATATGGAATTTAGCTCATGACCTATAAAAGTCTTTTCCTCTCCCATTTTTCTCCATCAAATGAATACTCCTTCCACTATTTTCTTCCCTTCATGGTTTTAAGTTTATTTTTTTCTAATTCACAATAATTTTTTTATCATATGTAAATATGCTTAATATTCTATTACTTTAGTGTTATTCCAACTCATTTCTTTAGCTTCAGATTGTTTCACTTTACATTTCTCCTCATCTATGCTAGTGTTTCTTTACTTACCGGTCCTTTTTACATCATATTTTAATTTCTCTAACATTTTCAATACTCAGTTTCTATTTTCTCACTGCTTGCAACAAATGTTCCTTCTGTTTGCCATTTGTCATTAGTTAATCTTTTATTTTCTCTGCCACGTATTTTAGTATTGCATTTCTTATTTCCATATATGTTTTTCAATACCTGATTTAATTCAACAATACTACATGGTGGCCCAATATCTGGTATAACTATTCAAAATTATTACTGAGTTGATATTACCAAGTTAATATTATTAATTAAATTCACATATTTTTTTACTAAAAGCATTTTTCATTTTTGAAATGCAATGTTTATTATCAGTTACCTTCTTACTGCCTACACTCTTAAATATATGTATATATTTTTTTACTCACTCTATCATGTTTTTTTTAACATTTACCCAGTGTGATTTTCATCTAAATCACTGTACTTTACTACAAATAGATGATGGCTTAGATCACATTATGTAGCTGAGTTTGAGAAAGATGAAACAAGCATTTTTATTGCCCTTAAATACACACAAATTCTCTAAAGTCAATTATTTCTTCAAATTGTTACTGCTTTTTACTTTTTATCTTATCTGTTCAATGTGCCTATATTGTAAGCATATTTTAAACATCTATTTTTATCTATGAAACAGTGGACTTATTTTTTCTATTTCTATTTTATTATTTTTCCTTTCCGTAATTTGAGTTTTTAGCTCTTAGGTTTTCTTATATATTTTTAAAGCTTATTTTGTTACACATTTTATAATTAAATCTTCAATTAATCAATATTCATTTTTCAAGTTTTCTTTTTCTATTTTATTCTCAATCAAATAACTAACTTACCTATTTTTATCCATCTTGCTTTACTAAAATGTATTTACTTATTAAGATAACAATTTATCTCCATATGTTGTTGTTCCTATGTCTTCTGTCACCGACTCGGTCCCAGTCATTCCCCTCGCTGGCCAGCAAAGGCCACCATCTCCGGACTTCTAGCATTACATAATCCACTTACACTGATCGCGCACACCTGTTCTCCATTCAGTTAAAGACCCACGTACCCTTTATAAGACGCACTCAAACCTTCATTCAGTGCGAAGTCTTATTCAGCCCCGGCTAGCATTACTGAGCGTTATAGCCTGCCTGATCTCCTGTGTATTACTCCAGCCCGTTTCTGACTCTGCTTTGCCTTCTGCCTGCCCACGACCCAAGCCTGATACACGGACTCTGATACTCGCTGCCTGCCCTTGACCCAAGCCTGATACACGGACTCTGATACTCGCTGCCTGCCCTTGACCCAAGCCTGATACACGGACTCTAAATCACGCCTCCTGCCTCTGACCCATACCTGGTAAATCACTGTCTGTCAGCCGCCAGCCTTGAGACCTTTACTGCTACTGTTGTTGTGTGTTCGCACCTTTGTGCATATTGAATGTTTGAGTGAGAGTGTGATTAATAAATACTGCATAATGGATCCCTCCGTGTCAGTCTCCTCGTTACAGAAGACTTCGCCCAACATGGATCCCGCAGCCATACAGGTTTTGTCTCAAAGTCAGAGCTCAAGCTCGGGTACTAACCACACATCAGCAACAGTTAATGCATATAACCCAGTTGACAGATGAACTGGTGAAATCACTGCAAAACCTGCAAGCTGCTCCCACAGCGCAACTCACCGCCAACTACTCTACTAGTCAACCCTTTGTGGCACAGACCCAGACTGTTTCCGGAGTTCGTTTGGCATTCCCCGACAAGTTTTCAGGTAACCCAGCTAAATGTAAAGGCTTTTTACTGCAGTGCAAACTGTTTATCGCCCAACAGCTACATCTGTTTAAGGATGAGAACGGGAAAATTGCTTTTGTATGTTCACTGCTCACAGGAAAAGCATTAGACTGGGCTACTGCAGTTTGGCCAGACAGCACCCCGATATTTCCCTCATTTAATGACTTTCTCAAACGTTTTTGCACTGTGTTCGATCATCCTGAGGGAGGTCATAATGCTGGTGAGGAGCTTTTGTGTGTGCAAAAGGGAAATCGACCCGCAGCTGAATTCGCTCTGCATTTCCGCACACTGGCAGCGCAAACCAGCTGGGCTGATGATCCGCTTACTACACTTTACAGAAAAGCTCTGAGACCGGAACTGCAAAAAGAGATGGCATGTCGCGATGAGGGGAAGACACTGGACCAGCTCATCGAACTTTCAATTAGGTTAGACACTTTGCTCCGCACCCGTAACCCTTTGTGCTCTGTCACTTCCAGTCCTGTATCTCCTGAACTTCCCACTGAACCCATGCAACTGGGCAGAACCCGTTTAACCCCCGAAGAACGTGAACCAGGAAGGAGAAATCACCTATGCCTATATTGCGGACTTTCAGGTCATACGAAGGTCTTATGTCCCAACAAACCTCCAACTAAGGTTCTTCCGGTGAGTGCTACCACCGTGTTCACGACTACTAACGACATTATGAGTGTTCCTGTCTGTTTAAAATATGAAGAAATTGAGATCTCGACCTTGGCCATGGTTGATTCAGGTGCCACTGGCAACTTTATTGACCAGGGGTTTTCAAAGTGTGAGGCGCGCCTCCCCTGGGGGGCGCCAGAGCATGTCAGGGGAGGCGCAGGAAAAAATATAATATAATAAAAATATAATTATTAGTTTAATTATTATATGTATTTTTTATAATATTTAAACGTTTTAATTAAACAAAGCAAAAAAAAAAAAAAAAAAAATACGTCAAATATAAAAAAACCTTTTTTACCCAGAAGGCCATAGCTGTGAATTCGCTTCTGTTTGGCAAGCCCGCCAATACAGGTATATGCCTGCTAATACAATGGGTCGGTTTCTGAGACCCACCCCGATTCATAGCTGTAATGAAGTTCACGGCCCTTTGGCCGCCGGGAAGGAGGCGGAGAACCGAAGCAGTTTTAAAGTGATTTATTAATGACAGTGACGACAGCTCCGTCTAAACCAAAACAAACTGAAAGCAAAAGTAAAATATGTCTGGGTCCGGTCCTCTCTCGGCTTCCTCTGCCCTTGTTCCTCCTTTTATGATCCAGAGCTCCTTCCGTGGGATCTGAGGCAGGTGCGCACCGCAGGTGTATCCACTTACGCGGTGGCCTCACTCCGTTCCCACGGCGCTCGGCCACGCCCCCTCGCCACAAAAGCCTTCAAGTTCAGGGCCTAAACCCAAAAGACAATGATATGATGATCAGTATTTGAGTTTATGATTTACTTGGACAGGACCAGCTGATGAACCACGACCTTTATGTGTGGTTTGTCAAAATATTTTGGCTAATGACAGCATGAGACCCACTAAACTTCCACTGTTTTGACTGGGATGGACAGTTCTTGGATCTGTTCTATTCATATTGAACCATCATCCTAGTTTTAAAAACGTTATATTAAAATACTTGTTATTACTCTGTAAATAATTGCACTTTCATGCAAATGATGATAAAAGTGAGTTAACAGTCTGGCATCTGTCTGTGTCTTTATATATACTGTATATATATATATATATATATATATATATATATATATGTATATATATATATGTGTGTGTGTGTATGTGTGTGTGCGCGTGCGTGCGTGTTTGGGAGGAGGGGGGCACCAATGGATAAGTTGTGTCAAAAGGGAGGCCCACTGTCTTAGACTTTAAAAAACCCTGGACTACACGTTTGCTTCGACTCACTCCATTCCTCTAACCTCCTGTAATTCCTCCCTAGCCATCACTGCTATAGACGGGTGCCCTCTAGGGGAAGGACACATAAAATTCCGAACTCTGCCAATGTCTCTTCAAACAGGCTCTCTCCACGTAGAAGAAATCTCCCTTCTAGCGATTGACTCTCCTCGACACACCGTTATCCTCTGGTTACCCTGGTTACAACTTCACGACCCTCAAGTTTCCTGGAAAACTGGTGAGATTATTAAATAGAGCAATAAGTGCTTTACCTAGTGTCTACACTCTGTTTCCCCTGTCCAGATTAACACAATAACCAGTACTGAAGACCCCGAAATCTGTCAAATTCCTGAAGTTTATCATGATCTAATCAAAGCTTTTAACAAGCAGAAAGCCACTAAGCTCCTGCCTCGTGAGTATGATTGTGCCATAGAACTACTGCCAGGTACCACGCCCCCTCGTGGTCGGATTTTCCCCCTCTCTCAACCAGAGACTGAAGCCATGAACATGTATATCTCTGAGGAGCTGGAAAAGGGCTTCATAAGACCATCCACATCACCTGCTTCAGCCGGGTTTTTCTTTGTCAAGAAGAAGGACGGCATCTTACACCCCTGCATCGATTACAGAGGACTGAACAAAATTACTGTCAAGTATCGTTACCCCTTACCACTAGTTCCAGCAGCCCTTGAACGGTTCCACTCAGCCCAATACTTCATATATAATCAGTCCCGAGGGAGTCGCCATGGACCAGCAGAAGGTCGATTCCGTCACGCAATGGCCACAACCTGAGACCATCCGGCAGCTACAACGTTTCCTGGGGTTTGCCAACTTCTACAGATGGTTCATCAGGAACTTCAGCTCAGTAGCTGCTCCCCTTACAACCATGGTCAAGGCCAATAACGCTCATCTAAAGTGGAGTCCAGACGCCATTAGAGCATTCAACCAGCTCAAATCCCGTTTCTCCAGTGCACCCATCCTGTGTCATCCTGACCCCAATCAACCTTTTGTGGTTGAAATTGATGCATCCAACACTGGTATTGGAGCCATTCTGTCCCAGAAATCACTGACCACGAACAAACTCCATCCCTGTGCCTTCTACTCCCACAAACTCAATCCCGCTGAAAGAAATTATGACGTGGGTAACCGAAAACTCATTGCCATGAAAGTCGCTCTGGAAGAATGGAGACACTGGCTTGAGGGCGCCAAACACCCGTTTACTGTCATTACTGACCACAAAAACCTTGAGTACATCCGATCCTGTAAGCGATTAAACCCCAGACAAGCAAGATGGGCTCTATTCTTTACCCGTTTCGACTTCCAAGTCACATACATCCCAGGTTCAAAGAACGTCAAGGCGGACGCTCTCTCTCGCCTCTCGGACGAAGAGACTTTGGCTGAGGATGTTGAACCCATTTTGAAGGATCCCTTAATCATAGCTCCCATTCAATGGGACATTGAGAATGAAATCAGAAAAGCTTATGAACAAAACCCCACTCCGCAGGCATGTCCCGAAAACCAAATCTTTGCTTCCCCGTTGCTCCGTGAGAAGCTGATAGCTGAAGTTCACAATCATCCCAGTTCCGGTCACCCAGGCAGCACTGCAACAGCTCAACTAATCCAATCCCGCTTTTGGTGGTCGTCTATAAACAAGGACGAAATCAACTTTATCAACAAATGCTCCTCCTGTCAAATGGCCAAGCATTCCCGTCACCATCCAGCTGGTCTGCTCCAACCCTTAGAGGTCCCACGTCATCCCTGGTCACATATAGCCATAGATTTCATCACCGACCTACCTCAGTCCCAAGGGAACACCACCATCCTTACTGTTGTGGATCGTTTCTCTAAGACATGTCGACTCATCGCCATACCCAAACTGCCTACAGCTCTAGAAACAGCAGAGCTATTATGCGAATATGTATTTCGTTATTATGGCTTACCTGAAGACATCGTCTCAGACCGAGGTCCCCAGTTCACCTCCAGGTTATGGTCAGCCTTCTTCAGAAACCTCCAGGTTAACATTAGTCTGACTTCAGGCTACCATCCACAGTCCAACGGACTAACAGAACGCCTCAATCAGGAGATCGGTCGCTTCCTACGAACCTACTGTCACTCCAACCAAGCAGACTGGAATAAATTTCTCATGTGGGCTGAATATGCACAGAACTCCCTGAGAAAGGCATCTACAGGTCTGACTCCCTTCCAATGCGTACTTGGTTTTCAACCTCCTCTATTTCCCTGGTCAGGTGAGACCACAGAACTCCCAGCAGTCGACGCTTGGTTCAAGAAGTGCGAGGAGGTATGGAACGCAGCTCACACCCATCTATCACACGCCAATAGAAGGTTCAAGGAACAAGCCGATCGTCACCGTCGTCCTGGTCCCACGTATTCCCCAGGACAGTGGGTGTGGCTATGCGCTCGAGACCTGCGCTTAAGACTACCCTGCAAAAAACTCAGCCCCAGGTATGTGGGTCCTTTCCAAATAGACAAATATCTCCTGTTTCCTTTCGACTGACACTCCCTAATCATTATCGTATTTCTTCCACTTTCCATGTCTCCTTGCTCAAGCCTGCTGTTGGTCCAGCCGTGGTGGATAGGGAGGTGGCAGCCGGTGAACAGGGTCCCCCGCCTCTCATGATCGACGGAGAGGAAGCCTATCAGATCCACGAGATCCTGAGATCCAGATGCCGGGGTGGTCAACTACAGTACCTCATCAACTTGGAGGGGTACGGCCCGGAGGAAAGATCGTGGATCAACCGTAAGGACATTCTTAACTCAACTCTGTTGGATGAGTTCCACTTGCAGCATCCGGAAATGCCGGCCCCTCGCCCCCGTGGAAGACCCCGGCGTAGAGACTCTTCTCACTTCAGGAGCCGTTCGTTTAGGGGGGGGGGGGGGGATGGGGGGGGACTCTGTCACCGACTCGGTCCCAGTCATTTCCCTCGCTGGCCAGCAGAGGCCACCATCTCTGGACTTCTAGCATTACATCATCCACTTACATTGATCGCGCACACCTGTTCTCCATTCAGTTAATGACCCACATACCCTTTATAAGCCGCACTCAAACCTTCATTCAGTGCGAAGTCTTGTTCAGCCCCGGCTAGCATTACTGAGCGTTATATCCTGCCTGATCTCCTGTGTATTACTCCAGCCCGTTTCTGACTCTGCTTTGCCTTCTGCCTGCCTACGACCCAAGCCTGATACACGGACTCGGATACTCGCTGCCTGCCCTTGACCCAAGTCTGATACACGGACTCTGAATCACGCCGCCTGCCTCTGACCAATGCCTGGTAAATCACTCTGTGTCTGTCAGCCACCAGCCTTGAGACCTTTACTGCTACTGTTGTTGTGTGTTCGCAACTTTGTGCGTATTGAATGTTTGAGTGAGAGTGTGATTAATAAATACTGCATAATGGATCCCTCCATGTCAGTCTCCTCGTTACAACTTCATTTATTCTTATTCATTATTATGGCTTCAAATTTATTTCTTTATAATATAACTCTATTATTAGTTTTTCCTCATTTAATTTATCTTACTATACTACTTTATAATATATCTATTCATTAATAACTTATATTCTATCCATAATTATTATGTTAAAATCTATCTCATTATTTTATCTAATAGTTTGATATTCTCTCTTTTACTCTTCTTCTTCTCGGTTTGCCTTGTGCTGTAAATAGGCATAATCTATTTATTTTTCACAAATGGACACCATAAATCTCTTTCTTACTCCTATCCTGGGGCAGACCGTCTTTCACCTGTTGCTAGGTCAGGAATTTAAGTCCACTCTGCCTATTGTTCTTTTTTAACATATAACTTAAAACACAAAGATAATTTCAGAAAAATGTTTAACTAGTATATTCTTCTGCCTTTTCACTTTGTGTCTTTCAAATGCAACATGTTCTATTAGTTTTGATTTAGGAGACTCCTCTTTTATATCATATTCTCTTTTCTTAAACTACATCAATTACTTTTCTTCTTGCTCTTTAATTCACACCACAAATATGCAGTTCTCCTTTTATATAATCTACTATAATCATTATTTTAACCTACCCTTTTTTTTTTTAAAACAAACTTTTAAACACATTCACACTTTTACTCTTATAATTTTCATTTTTTTCATTCATTCCTCTCCTCCACTTAGTGTAACCTGAGCTGCATCCCCCATCCTTATTCCAGTCAAGGAGATGGAAGGGAGTCTTCTCTGCACACCAATGTGGACTATTTTGCCTCAACACGAAGCAGCAAATACACAAACACTACAATTAAATAAATACTCTACACTACACTCCTTTTGAGTGACCTGTCCGAGCAGCCTCTAACCTTAGAGCGGTAACCACAGGATTTTGGCCTACCCATGCAGCCCTCTGCTTTACCTTTAACAGAGCGGTATCGTAGGAATTTGCACGCTTCTCTCTCTCTACTTTAATCTGCTTTAATCTCTTAACTGTCACCACACATTAAAGACTCTCTATTAAAACTTATAAATGCTCTATGCATATCCTACACCATTAATAATTTCCCAAATCTGGGTAACAGTTACTAGTTAATGTTTATTCTTTCCATCAAGGCCCTCTTAGGAAAACACAGATCATTTGCATGCAAATTACTCTTTTCTTCTGTTATTCAAAACTTTTTACATTTACTTTAAGTTCTTTAAAGCTGGAGAAACAGATTAAGTGTTTTTACCGTTACAAGCAGGTCCTGGCAGAAAAAACACAAACTAATAAGCATAAAATCGCTTACCGTTTTTTAGTGTTGGGGTACTCGAACTTGGACTCGGACTCGAGTCCGGACTCGAGTCCAGTTTTTATTGGACTCGGAGTTGTCACGGACTTGGGGAAACTTTTACTCGGACTTGGACATTTTGGACTCGGAAAATATCACGAGTCCAGTCGAGTCCATATCATTCACAACACAAATAAAGATATTAAAAATTAATAAATAACAGCATGAAACTATAACAAGAATTTAGCGATCTCTCTGGCTGCATGCCAGCTTTTATTTACGGCACCGCACCGTACCAGCAGGCAGCAGCAGCACGTCATCACCTTAAACGTGTAACCAGAAATAGCCATATATCACACACTGCATGGTTTAGGACAATAATGTTTTTAAAATCAGCAATAATTTGTCTTCTACCGACATGTTGAAAGAAAACAAAGAAAGGTAAGAGCTTATTTACTTGAATTGTACATTCATATCGTAGGGATGATGTTAAAACATACTGGCGATATTGTTTTGTTGTTTATATTGGTGTCAATATATCCGCAAATAACTGTCAGATTCAAAGTTTTGCGCTTTGGCTCTGAGCCAGAGAAATATGCATTCAGCGCTTGAACTAGGCCAGGGCTTCTCAAATCCAGACTCTGTAATATTCAAAGTTTTCCTGTGTGACTCTAGTAAAGACATTCCGCTATCATCCCGATTCATTTTCCAATACTTCCCCCTTATGCTTAATCTTTCTATGAAAAGTGAAAGTACCGTCAACACAGCGATCTCAAATGCGTTAGAACTGCAAGAGCTGTTGAAGAGAATTGTGCTTTCGCTTTATTTTGGCTTGAAAGCGCATTGAAATGAATATAAAAATGTCTGCATTCACTTCCATTAAAGATGTGCGTCGATCATCACATTTCTGAATCAGTGTAGCCTACATGCTGACCGACGGACGCGTTCCGTATAATAAACTCATCCCAGATCAGCTTCTGCTTTTGAGGATAGGGTTAGGAGAGTATAAAGATTGTGTAAAATTATAGTAATTAAATGATGGTTTAGCAAAAATGTTGTAATAATGTTGCTTGGAGTTGCATATTATATTATGTCAATATAAGCACTAATAAATTTAATGTAGAGTTATATTCAAATCCAGACAACATTCAGAATGGATAATCAGTGGACTAAGTCCACAAATTCAAGCAATAATTTAATGTTTTTAAAGATAGAATGAGGTTTGACTTTGAATTTGTGTAAAAATTAATATTCAGGTAATATTTTGATGAGAGACCTTGGAGAGATTAGGGGTGCCTGTGTCCACAATTTGAGTCTTCTGTGTGAGAATAAACATTACTGATTGTGAGCAGAAGTATATATCTGCCCTACAAGTTAAATATGCAAGAGAGAATCTGATAATGACACATTTCGGATTCTATTTATATGTAGTCAATGACAGAGTGCAAGAATATGTGTATTGCACAATTAATCATCTAAATTGTTTCATTTTAAAATGATTCAGAATTATGCATAGTTGTATGCTGATGTCATCATCACTGTCTTTTGAATTGAGGACCAGGACTATGACCTATATCCTGAAAAGCCCCCCACCCTCCATTTATTTATTATATATATATATATATATATATATATATATATATATATATATATATATATATATATATATATATATATATAAATATATATATATATAATTATTATTATACAATTATTATTCTAAATAAATAACAGAAATTTGTCCTAAATGTAACTGGAACACAAAGACACAACTGGAGTGATTTATTAAGATCATTTGAGAAGTCTTTGGCAAAAATATAAATTTAATTTGACAATTCCATAAAATACAAAAATATATGTTTTATAGAATTATCTGTGGGCTGCATGGCAGCGCAGTGAGTAGCACTGTCGCCTTACAGCAAGAAGGTCGCTGGTTCGAGCTACGGCTGGGTCAGTTGATGTTTCTGTGTGGAGTTTGCATGTTCTCATCGTGTTGGAGTGGGTTTTCTCCGGAAGCTCCGGTTTCCCCCACAATCCAAAAAACTATAGGTGAATTGATGAATTAAATTGGCCATAGCATATGAATGGAAAGGCCTCTGCTGTGTAAAACATGCTGGATAAGTTGGCGGTTCATTCCGCTGTGGCGACCCCTGATTACTAAAGGGACTAAGTCTGCCAACTCGACTCTACACCATAACTTTTCAATCCAGATGGATGGGGCAACCATTACTGCATCCAAAATAGTGAAAAGCCTTGGAGTAACGATTGATGACCAACTAAACTTCTCTGACCACATTTCTAGAACTGCTCGATCGTGCAGATTTGCACTCTATAACATCAGAAAGATCCGACCCTTCTTATCTGAACAGGCAGCTCAACTCCTTGTTCAAGCTCTTGTTCTCTCCAAACTGGATTACTGCAACTCTCTACTAGCTGGGCTTCCAGCTAACTCTATCAAGCCTCTTCAACTGCTCCAGAATGCAGCAGCACGAGTTGTCTTCAATGAACCTAAACGAGCACATGTCACTCCGCTGCTAGTCCGTTTGCACTGGCTGCCAGTTGCTGCTCGCATCAAATTCAAAGCTCTGATGTTTGCCTACAAAGTGACCTCTGGCCTTGCTCCTTCTTATCTGCTCTCACTTCTGCAGATCTATGTGCCCTCCAGAAACTTGCGTTCTGTGAATGAACGTCGCCTCGTGGTTCCATCCCAAAGAGGGAAGAAATCACTTTCGCGAACGCTCACGCTCAATCTGCCCAGTTGGTGGAATGAACACCCTAACTACATCAGAACAGCAGAGTCACTCGCTACTTTCAAGAAACGACTAAAAACTCAACTATTTAGTCTCCACTTCACTTCCTAATCTGCAATTGCCTCTTTGAATATCACACTAACTGTACAAAAAAAAAAAAAAAAAATTAATACTACTAATACTTCCCTTCTTAGACTTTACAGACCTGAAACTTGCCTATAGCACTTATTCATTGCTGCTCTTAGTTGTGTAAATTGCTTCCTTGTCCTCATTTGTTAGTCGCTTTGGATAAAAGCGTCTGCTAAATGACTAAATGTAAATGTAAGTCGAAAAGAAAATAAATGAATGAATGAGAATTATCTGTTGTCTTTTTAGACCTGAATTGTGAACTGTTTTATGCCTAATACCTGCCTGACTCTTCATCCTTCTTTTCTGCTTCATAGCATGTTTAGTTAAAATAAGATCATCATCATATTGTTTTAATTTTTGTTTTGTCTAGTTGCAAAACTTACACAGGTTTCACAATGCATAATCACTGCATATTTTTTCGATGTGTCCCAGAGTTGCAAAAACTTCTAAGTATTTTGAATGTACACTTGCTTTATTAAAATGAAAGAATGTCCAAGACAAAGCTAATGAGTGTCTTATGAGTATATGTACACTAGCAGTGGAATTTACTGGAATTCACCTAAAATCTTGCCTAGGGCTCCAAATTGGTTAGGGCCGGGCCTAATCATGATCATGCTGGATAATCACGCACGCACACCTGTTTTAACACACTGCAGCAAAGCAATAATTTGAATGGAAGATTCACTAAAAAGAATTGATGAAGAGAATAGACAGTTTAAAGTTGAATGAACAGATAAGTATGTGCTTATTTTGCCCTAAGCCAGCTCGAATCAGTAACCTTCTTGCTGTGAGGCCATTGTGCTACCCACTGCGCCACCGTGCTGCATCTTATGGATCTTTATTAAAAACAAGTTATGTAATATCAATTGTTTCATACCTTTGACCTTAATAAAAAAAATTCAGATTTGGACCTTTTAATGTAGACATTGAGAACCCTTGTTTCAGGCTATCATTAACAGATAGACCCAGATCATGAGCCTAGAAATCTGCACTGGACTATTTTTTCAGTCTTATTCCCACTGGGTTTTATTTTGCAACCAATCGCCTCTGCTATTTATTCACTCTTTAAATTTATGTTTATTTAAAACAAAATTCTTCTGACTGTTAATTCCCTGTTAAGACAAAAGTGAAGCCGAATGGTCTCCTTTTGCTGAACCTTTTATGTTCTGTGCTGATCTGGGTCAGTCGGCATGAATATGGTTTCATTTTCCACACTGGGGCTGATAACAGAGTTCTCTGGAATTAATGTTAAAAAAGATTATTGTTGCCTTGGTAATGTAAGCCTAATTTAAACAAGAAATGTGAAAAAGTGGCATTAGAATAATGTCAAACTTGTGAGTCTTGTAAAATAATAAAAATTTGACATATATCCTCCTATTTTCATTTTAATTTGAAGCAAGCTAACAAAAAAATACAAGTCATTTTGTAAAAATGTACCAAAAGTTTAAATTCTTCATTTAACAGTTTAATTGTTAATAGAAAAATATATTTCATTTATTATTATTATTGTTATTTTACATTTTTTTACATACGTGGTACCATGGCTCAATGCTTAGCACTGTTGCCGCACAGCAAGAAGGTCACTGGTTCAAGTCTCGACTGGGCCAGGAGTGTTTCTGTGTGGAGTTTGCATGTTCTCAGTGTGTTGGTGTGGGTTTTCTCCGGGTGCTCCAGTTTCCCTCACAGTCCAAACACATGCGCTATGGGTAAATTTAATTGACTAAAATGGCTGTGGTGTGTGAGTGTGAATGAGAGTGAATGAGTTGTGGCTGGAAGGACATCCGCTGCGTAAAACATGTGCTGGACTAGTTGGCAGTTCGTTCCGCTGTGGCAACCCCTGATAAATAAGGGACTAAGCCAAAAGAAAAATAATAAATGAGTTTTAAGACTGTCTGGACTCGGCTGAACTCGATTCGGACTCGGATGTTAAGGACTCGGATTAAGTCCGACTCGACCCTTTTGGACTCGGACTTGGACTTGTACTTGACTGGTTAAGAACTTGGTCTCGACTTGGACTCGACAAAGGTTGACTCGACCCCAACTCTACCGTTTTTTATTGTGGCCACATATTTGTGTTTTCTCTCCAGTCCAGCATGCACAGTAACACCAGTCCTGCTCCTTTCCAGCCCACCCAGGGCCATTTGTTGTGGTTTTCGGTTTTTCTCTTAATGAATCAAACTCAGTCTGGAGGTTATGAATATCAGAAGAGTATACTTTTGTCGACAACAAAGGAGAATTTTCAGGAGACCCCCAGTAGCATCTCTGTCTGAAAAATTCTGTCTCACTGATGTTCTGGCCTGCTTACATACTCTTTTGCAGCTCTTTTTCCACATTGTTCTATATTTGTCACACAAGATCCCACTTAGTTTTAACCCTTGACCCAAAGCTGATAACCATATATCTAATCCATCTATACTTAACTGTTTCCACATGTGTTGCTCTATTCTCATCCATTTCCTGTGACACCTTAGTTGTTTACTCAGGCTTTCTCTCGCTCTCTTCCCATTCATTTCTTGTGACCCTTAGTTGTTTACTCTGGTCATCTCCCCTTTCTTACTCTACATAGTACCTTAAATCTTCTAATGGTATGCAAGTCCACAAGCAGACCACACACACAACCCAAATATACAGATCAACCTCACACCCCAAAGAGCACAAAATCCACCTCACTAACGACACATCAGCAGCAATTCTCCCATTTAACCCAGTTTACCGATGAATTTTCTAGCAAAACTTGCAAGTTGCTTCCACAGCGCAACTCACCGCCAATTACTCTCCCAGTCAACACCCTGCTACACAGATCCAGACTTTTTCCGGTGTCCGTTTGGCATTCCCCGAGAAGTTCTCAGGTAACCCAGCTAAGTGCAAAGGCTTTTTATTACAGTGCAAACTGTTTATCGCCCAACAGCCCCATCTGTTAAATGACGAGAATAGTAAAGTTGCCTTTGTGTGTTCCCTCCTCACGGGAAAGGCTTTAGATTGGGCCACTGCTGTTTGACCAGACAATACCCCAATTTTCCCCTCATTTAATGACTTTCTCAAACATTTTTGCATTGTTTTCGACCATCCTGAAGGAGGTCGTAACGCTGGTGAGGAGCTTTTGTGTGTCCAGCAGAGAAATTAATCTGCAGCCGAGTTCGCTCTACATTTCCGCACGCTAGCTGCGCAGACTGGCTGGGCCAACGATCCTTTAAAGAACTGAGATGGCATGCCGTTATGAGGGAAAATCACTGGACCAGCTCATCAAGCTTTCAATCAGGTTGGATAATTTACTTCGAGCTAGAAGAGCCCTACGTTCTGTTTCTCCTTGTCCTGTATCCCCTGAAAATCCCACAGCTCCAAGTTCCACTGAACCCGTGCAACTGGGCAGAACCCGATTAACCCCTGAGTAACGTGAAAGAAGACTGAGAAATCACTTATGCCTGTATTGCGGTCTTTTGGGTCATACCAAGTTCCAGTGTCCCAATAAACCTCCACCCAAGACATTATCGGTGAGTGCAATCACTTTGTTCTCCACCTCCAATAATATTCTGAGTTTACCCGTCTGTGTAAAATATGGTGATTTAAAGATCCCGACTCTAGCCATGGTTGATTCAGGAGCTGCTGGCAACTTTTTTGATCACACGTTTGCCAGAAACCACTTCATCCCTCTAACCACCTGTGATTCTTCCCTAGCCATCACTGCTATAGACAGACGCCCCCTGGGGGAAGGAAACATTAAATTCCGAACTCTACCACTCTCTGTTCAAACAGGCTCTCTCCATGAAGAAGAACTCTCCTTCCTAGTGATTAACTCTTCTCAGTATACCATTATCTTCGGGTTACCCTGGCTACAGATCCATGACCCCCAAATCTCCTGGAGAACTGGTCTACAATCTGTCACCCCTGTCCAGCTCAATACTATAATTGCCTGTTCAGAGGACCCTCAATCGAGTCAAATCCCCGAAGTTTACCAAGATCTCATTGAAGCCTTTAACAAGAAGAAAGCCACTAAACTCCCGCTTCATCGTGAGTATAATTGCGCAATCAAACTACTACTAGGTACATCGCCCCCTCGTGGAACAATATTTCCACTCTCAGCCTGAAACCGAAGCAATGAATACTTACATCACGGAGGAGTTGGAAAAGGGCTTTATTCGACCATCCTCGTCACCCGCTTCAGCTGGCTTCTTTTTTGTCAAGAAGAAGGATGGGAGTCTGCGCCCGTGCATTGATTACAGAGGATTGAACGAGATTACAGTCAAATATCGCTACCCCTTGCCATTAGTTCCAGCAGCCCTTGAACAATTACGCTCTGCCCAGTATTTCACTAAGTTGGACCACCGCAGTGCATATAACCTCATTCGCATCAGACGGGGTGATGAGTGGAAAACCGGCTTCTCCACTGTAAATGGCCATTATGAATATTTAGTTATGCCCTTCGGCCTAGCAAACAGTCCTTCCGTTTTCCAAACCTTCATCAATGAGATCTTCAGAGACATGCTAAATCAGTGGGTCATCGTTAACATCGACGACATCCTCATTTATTCCAATTCCTTGCCTGAGCATATTTGTCACGTCAGAACAGTCCTAAAACTCCTGATTGAGAATCAATTGTACGCTAAAGCATCCAAGTGTGAGTTCCATCAGACCTGTGTATCATTTCTCGGCTACATAATCAGTCCCGAGGGCGTTGCCATGGACCAACAGAAGGTCGATTCAGTCACTCATTGACCCAAACCCAAAACCATCCGGCAACTGCAACGTTTCCTTGGCTTCGCTAACTTCTATCGGAGGTTCATCAGGAACTTTAGTACAGTAGCCGCTCCCCTCACAGCCATGGTAAAAGCTAATAATGCACGTTTGAATTGGAATAATGAAGCCACTCGTTCCTTCAACCACCTCAAGTCCCGCTTTTCAACCGCACCCATCCTGTGTCATCCTGATCCCAACCAGCCATTTGTCGTGGAGATTGATGCCTCTAACACGGGCATCGTGCTATACTTTCCCAGAGATCCCAAGCAACTAATAAACTCCACCCTGTGCCTTTTATTCTCGCAAACTTAACCCAGCTGAGAGAAACTACGATGTTGGTAACCGTGAACTCATAGCCATGAAAGTGGCATTGGAGGAGTGGAGACACTGGCTAGAGGGCGCCAAATACCCATTCACTGTTGTCACTGACCACAAGAACCTCGAATATATCCGATCAGCCAAGAGATTGAACCCCAGACAGGCAAGGTGGGCTTTGTTCTTCACACGCTTTAACTTCAATGTCACTTATATTCCCGGGTCCAAGAGTGTCAAAGCTGACGCATTGTCCTGCTTGTTTGATGAAGAGGCATTGGCTGATGATGTTGAGCCAATCCTGAAGGAATCCCTGATCTTAGCTCCTATTCAATGGGATATAGAAACTAAAATTCTCCAAGCATCCGATCAGAACCCTACTCCGCAGGCATGCCCGGAGAATAAGATCTTTGTTCCCCCATTGCTACGAGAAAAACTCATCACTGAAATTCACAATAGCCCCAGTTCCGGTCATCCAGATAGTACAGCCACCATTCAACTCATTCAGAACCGTTAACGGTGGTCATCCATTACCAAGGATGTTATCAAGTTTATAAACAACTGCTCTCCTTGTCAAATGACCAAGCACTCCCGTCATCGTCCCGCCGGATTACTACAACCCCTGGAAGTTCCACGTCGTCCCTAATCTCATATAGCCATTGATTTAATTACTGATCTGCCCCAGTCCCAAGGAAACACCACCATACTCACTGTCATTGAACAATTCTCTAAAGCTTGTAGACTATTCGCCATACCCAAGTTATCCACAGCCCTTGAAACAGCTGAACTGCTCAGTGAGTTTGTCTTCCGATATTATGGTTTGCCCGAAGACATCGTATCCAATAGAGGTCCCCAATTCACTTCACGACTATGGTCTGCCTTCTTCAAAAACCTCCAAGTCAACGTCAGTCTCACTTCCGGTTACCATCCTCAGTCCAACGGCCAGATTGAATGCCTCAACCAGGAGATTGGTCGGTTTCTCCGGACGTATTGTCACTCTAACCAGGCTGACTGGAACAAATTCCTCATGTGTGCTGAGTACGTGTAACCCCCATAAAATTATGAATGGGTGTAGATAAAATAGATAGAACAGATAAAATAATAAATAAATATACACCTCATCATCATTATCAAAGTGTTAAAGTGTTGATGCTAAAATAAGTATTAAAATAAAATGTATAAAACATGTTAAAACATTTATATGTGAGTTATAATTCTCTTATTGGTTGTCAGCAGTCTAAGTCAGCAAATGAGAGTGCTGGATGCTCATCTCCACCCCCTTGTGGTTGCGGATATTATTGAAACATCAGAAGAGACACACAGCATCACAGAAAGGAAAACCGAGTGATTATATAGTAAATATAGAGAAAATACATTAGTTAAAACTTTTAAAACCGATATAATATTAAAAATATAAGTCTATAGCACGAGGATGGCGAAGGATTGAGTAGATATATGCTGATTTGAGCGTGATGGATGCATTTTTGACTCTGTGAGTTCATCATTAGCTTATTGCTAAAATAATAGAAACATATTGAGTGACAACATGTTAAATGTGATAATACTTTATTAGTTTCATGTTTAAGAAGTGATAAAAAGTTGTATCTTTCTGTTTTATGGAAGAATTATCCATTATCACGAGGTTATAAAACCGCATGGTGTTTTATTATTTACTACAGCTCACAGACGTCACTGTGGTCACATGTACCTGTTAGGAATAAAAAAAAAAAGAATACAGTTGAAGAACAGGTAACTGAAATTAATGTTATTTGTTATGACAAAATTTTTTGTATATGTTTTGTGGATGTTTTGATGCTATTTTTTTCTTTATATATATTTTTATCATATTGTGATACTGAATATTTGCTCTGGTCTGTGAAAACAGGCCATGTTTTTTTTTTTTGCTGGATTTTGGAATTCTTGCGATTCTCGGTTGATGGCGAGCCTCCCAAGTGCCGTTTCAGAGGACCTACAGGAAAGGACTGATTTCTAGGGAAAAGGGACACTTGCTTTTTCGACTATTTCTCTTCATTCAAGTAAGAGGATTTAATCCTTAAGACCGTTTCTCTTTTTCAAGAGGAGGACATTTTGTGAGTACCCAATAGACAGTTGAAAGTAAATAATTCATTTATTTTATTTTGATCTTCCTGGATTTGAAACTTGATATATTTGAAAACATTTTATTTGGTTACATGTAACAAAACATTTTGGAAATTGTTGATCTATTTGAACTCTCATCTATTTTGTTTTAATTGTGAATTTAACAAAATTTACAACATCATATAAAGGGTGCACCCGGGGTATATTTTTACTTAGTGTTTATTTTATTGTTATTTCTTTTGTTTGTGTATATAATACAGAACAATGTTGTGCAACTTACCTTTTTGTCTCTGTGAGTTACTCAGCATCACCACTACCTCATTTCCCGTTCTTAGTAATCTCTTTATTTTAATTGTTTGGTCCTTTAAGGTTTAATACCCATTACACAGTGGCGAGCCAGCCAGGAGGTGGCGCTGTTGCTGAGTATTAAGTACATTCTAAGCTATTATTTTTGCCTACGTTGACCAGTAAAAATTGACAATGTATATAATAGAGCTAGAAGGTATTAAAATTCTGAATTCAGTGATCATTAGTGGTTTAACACAGGACAAAAGTAATGATGAGCTGTTTGATTTTCTAAAACAATATGGTTCTTTTGCCCAAACAGTTTTTATTAGTGACAAGGATTCTGAGTTTTATCAAAGTGCTATTCAAGAATATACCAGTGGCCAAGCTTTGCATTCTCTAGAGCCACAGCTACCTTATACTCACCAGCTATGCAGTGACCCAAGTGTTATTTACCATGTGAGAGCACTATCTAGTGTGTTTACACAGTATAAGGGAACCAGTGTCACTAAGTCATACCTGGAGGGACTGAAAGAAGTAGCAAAATTGAGTGGGACTGATTTTGAGACTGTCTTGAGCCAGATGCTGTCTCAAATGAATGCTTAACTCACTCCAACTTCTGCTGACACTGAGGCTGATGATGAGGATCTGGATGAACAGCAAGCTCAGGTATGTCCTGAAGAGAGTTTTACCCCAGCCCCTGTCAAAATTAATCAACCAGATGACTCACTAGCCCCTTTCACACATACAGACCTTTGTATGTGTGAACAGGTCCTTTTTAAAAATACCGGTAAATTCGTTCTGGCTATTTTCCGGAAAGAGAAGTTGTAACATTACCGGCAATTTGCCGGAATGCTGCGCTGTGTGAATGCAGAAGGAAGATTCCCGTAATAAGCGCGTGCACGTCTAGAACGTGCTGACGTGAGACGTCTGCTTTAGCCAATCACAACAGTCAGACGCATTTACGTCCGCGCGGTTTGTAAGGATAAAAGCCTTTGAATATTTTTCCAGACACATTTAGCTGCTAGAAATTAGTCAGATCACGTTTATATGTTCTTCTTAATGCCAACTGTGTAAGTAATCATCAATGAGATGCTTATGATAAGCCGTTGTTTGTTTACCTTCAAGCTTTGCGTGCGCCTATGAGCGCCTGCACACGCACATATTATGAACATCTCGACATGCGAAAGTGATCCTGCGAAAGTTGTTCACAATATTGATCATCCACAGAGTTTGTAATTTAGTCAAATGTTTACAAATACAAGCGCAGCCGTTTAAAGCTCATTTGTGGTGAATGATGTCAGAATTTACCGGTATTTTGGAATGGATGTGTGAATGCTCTTTTCCGGAAAATTTCCGTAACGTCCTCGCCTGTGTGAACAGCACTTTTTTGAATTTACCAGTAAAGTCGTTCCGGAAATTTTCCAGATATTTACCGTTATCACTGTGTGAAAGGGGCTACTGTCACAGCATATCTCCGCTAAACCAAATGAGCCCCCCCTCTTAACCTCTTCAAAGGTGTTAAATCCGCCTGAGGTTCAAAAACTCGTAATTGAACATGTGGTGAGAACTGGTGAAGTGGCTACTCAAGGACTTATGCAGCAAAGACTTAGGGTATTTTCAGGAAAATGTCCCAGACCCGGAAGTGAGGTCGATTACGACACTTGGTGCTCCAGTGTAGAGCTAATGCTGAAAGATTCCACCTTATCAGATTTGAACGTATCCAGGAAAATAGTAGACAGTCTTTTACCACCTGCAGCAGATGTTATAAAACATCTTAGCTCTGAAGCTCCATCATCAGCTTACCTTCAGTTGCTGGATTCTGCTTTTGGAGTTGTTGAGGATGGCAATGAACTTCTTGCAAAGTTCATACTTTGCAGGATGTATGGAAACTAAGGAGATCAAGAGACAGATAGCAAAGCTACAAAGTCAGTTGGCTAGCCTTGTTCCGGCGCATAGAACCCAGAAGAAAGCTTCACCGCAAGCAGTAGTAAATAAACAGGACAAAAAGAGGTCAGATACTGCTAACCAGTTAACTAGGACTCCAGTTAGCCGAAGACAAAAGGACAGGCCTAGACCATGGTACTGCTTCACCTGTGGTGAGGATTGTCATATTGCATCCTCTTGCACTTCTGAGCCAAACCCCACACTTGTTAATTCCAAGCACAAACTTTTGAGAGAAAAACAGCTACTATGGGACTCTCAGAACGCCAACTCCAACCCTGATTTAAACTAGAATCAGTCCTTGTTGTGGGACAGACAGGGGCTGAGTTGGAATCACAATGTCCCAATACTAATCATGTTTTTGAAAAAAGTCAGGTTTCTAAAGTGCAAAGCACTAGTTTGCCAAAGGGGTTAATTGGTGCTATGAGCATTGCTAAAGTTACTATAGCCAATGAAAAATGCAGCTGTTTATTGGATACAGTCTCTCAAGTGACAACAGTTCCAAAGTCCTTCTATGAACAGCATATCTCAAGATACCCAATTAAGTCCATTGATGATATCCTGGAAGTAAAAGGCGCAAATGGTCTATCTGTTCCATACGAAGGCTACATAGAAATGGGAATTACCTTTCCAGAAGAATTACTAGTAGTGGGCATTGAAATACCTACAGTAGCATTAGTAGTTCCTGATGTAAAAGCTCACAATCAGTCAATGGTTCTTATAGGGACAAACACCTTGGATGTTCTCTATAAGAAGTATTTAAGTGCTGATCCTCCAAAATTTCAACCATGTTCATATGGTTACAAAGTGGTACTTAAAACTCTTGAAATAAGATGGAGACAAAAAACAAGTGGTGTTCTTGGCCAAGTATGATTAAGGAGTCGAGCACCCAAAGTTTTAATGGCTGGTCAGACTGAAGAGGTGGGAGGTTCAGTTTCAAATCCATGCAGAATAGATCAGACTATACTTGTGGAGCACTCACCTGATTCGTCTCTACCTGGAGGGGTGTTTGTCAAGCGGTGTCTCCTTAATCAGCCTAAGAACCAGATAAATAGCCTAACAGTTGTGCTTACCAATGAGACAAATCATAACATTACTATCCCACCCAGATGTGTGATCGCTGAGCTCCATGCTGTGGATTCTTTACAGCCTCTTTCAAAAGCTTCCAATAGGAATGGAGAGGGTGATTTCACTCTGAACTTTGGTGATTCCCCCTTACCTCAGGTATGGAAAGAGCGCATTTCTAAAAAACTCAGAGAAATACCTGAAGTGTTCAGTAATCATGACCTAGATTTTGGCCACACCCAGAAAATTAAAATTAAATTGCCCGATGAAACTCCCTTTAAAGAGAGGGCACGACCTATTCATCCACAAGATATTGAGGCAGTTCATAGGCATCTACAAGATCTTCTTGCAAGTGGAGTCATCCGGGAATCAGAGTCACCTTTCTCTTCCCCAATTGTGGTGGTGAGAAAGAAGAATGGGGATGTACGTCTATGTATAGATTATCGCAAGCTGAATATTCAAACAGTGAGAGATGCTTATGCATTGCCGAATCTTGAGGAAACATTCTCGGCTCTGACAGGATCTAAATGGTTCTTTGTCCTCGATTTAAAATCTGGGTACTACCAGATAGAAGTGGACGAGGCAGACAAACCCAAAACTGCCTTTGTTTGTCCGCTGGGATTTTAAGAGTTTAATCGCATGCCACAGGGTGTGACAAATGCTCCAAGTACATTCCAAAGATTAATGGAAAAATGTATGGGGGACATTAATCTGAAGGAGGTACTTGTTTTCTTGGACGACTTAATAGTTTTCTCAGACACATTGGAAGAACAAGAGACTCGACTATTAAATGTCCTGTTTCGTCTAAAGGAATATGGTCTGAAACTCTCCTTGGAAAAATGTGAGTTTTTCCAGACTTCAGTCCGCTATTTGGGACATATGGTGTCAGAGCATGGAGTGGAGACTGACCCTGAGAAGGTCCAAGCTTTAAAAACCTGGACTGTACCTAAAAACCTCAAAGAACTTATGTCTTTCTTAGGTTTTGGGGGATATTATCGTCGTTTCATCAAGGACTACTCTAAAATAGTGAAGCCACTTAATGATCTGACCTCAGGATATCCTCCGCTAAAAAAGGGTGCCAAGAAGTGTAACAAAGGAAGCCAGTAACATAACCCAAAAGAGTCCTTTGGTGATCGATGGACGCCTTCTTGTGAGGAAGCATTTCAAACCCTTATAGAAAAACTCACTTCTGCACCTATTTTGGGATTTGCTGACCCCAAACTCCCTTATTTTCACCACACTGATGCAAGTACAAAGGGACTAGGGACAGCACTTTATCAAGAACAGGATGGGCAGATGCGTGCAATAGCATTCACAAGCAGAGGGTTGTCTCACAGTGAGTCTAGATATCCTGCTCACAAACTTGAATTCCTTGCCCTAAAATGGGCAGTGACTGAAATGTTTAATGACTACTTATACGATAACCAGTTCACTGTTATTACAGATAGCAACCCTTTGACTTATATCCTCACTACAGCAAAATTGGATGATACAAGTTATCGATAGCTGTCAGCTCTTTCCACCTTCTCTTTCAAATTGCTGTACAGAGCTGGCAAGCAGAATGTAGATGCGGACAGTCTCTCAAGGAGACCCCAGGAACCCATTCCTGAGACTGCTTGGTCCAGTAAAGAGCAGGAAAGAATCCATCAATTTCAACGTCCAATACAGAAAGTGATAAAAACAGCTTCAGCCATTAAAAAGAATTTTCTTTTCATTTTACACAACATTTCATGCACTGTTAAACATGTTAAAGCAAGTTGCAAGTGAAAATCTGTGTCTCTGACTGAGTTTGCATTACTGCTTATTTTGACCTCTCTGCTGGCAGAGAAAAGCTCATTTTCAAGGTCCAATACAGAAAGTAATAAAAACAGATCCAGCCACTAAAAAGCATCAGACTTTGTGTTTTAGACAACATTTCATGCACTGTTAAATATGTTAAAGCAAGTTGCAAGTGAAAATCTTTGTCTCTGACTGAGTTTGCATTACTGCTTATTCTGACCTCTCTGCTGGCTGGGAAAAGCTCATTTTCAACGTCCAATACAGAAAGTGATAAAAACAGCTTCAGCCACTAAAAAGCATTTTCTTTTTATTTTAGACAACATTTCATGCACTGTTAAACATGTTAAAGCAAGTTGCAAGTGAAAATCTATGTCTCTGACTGAGTTTGCATTACTGCTTATTCTGACCTCTCTGCTGGCTGGGAAAAGCTAATTTTCAACGTCCAATACAGAAAGTGATAAAAACAGCTTCAGCCACTAAAAAGCATTTTCTTTTTATTTTAGACAACATTTCATGCACTGTTAAACATGTTAAAGCAAGTTGCAAGTGAAAATCTTTGTCTCTGACTGAGTTTGCATTACTGCTTATTTTGACCTCTCTGCTGGCTGAGAAAACCTCATTTTCAAGGTCCAATACAGAAAAAGATAAAAACAGATCCAACCACTAAAAAGCATCATTCTTTTTGTTTTAGTCAACATTTCATGCACTGGTAAACATGTTAAAGCAAGTTGCAAGGGAAAATCTGTGTGTCTGATTGAAATTGCATCACTGCTTATTTTGACCTCTCCGCTGGCTGAGAAAGGTCATTTTCAAGGTCCAATACAGAAAGGTATAAAAACAGATCCAGTCACTAAAAAGCATAATGCTTTTTGTTTTATACAACATTTCATGCACTGTTAAACATGTTAAAGCAAGTTGCAAGTGAAAATCTATGTTTCTAACTGAGTTTGCATTACTGCTTATTTTGACCTCTCTGCTGGCTGAGAAAAGCTCATTTTCAAGGTCCAATACAGAAAGTGATAAAAACAGATCCAGCCACTAAAAGGCATCATTCTTTTTGTTTTAGACAACAAATCATGCTCTGTTAAACATGTTAAAGCAAGTTGCAAGTGAAAATCTATGTCTCTGACTGAGTTTGCATTACTGCTTATTCTGACCTCTCTGCTGGCTGAGAAAAGCTCATTTTCAACGTCCAATACAGAAAGTGATAAAAACAGATCCAGCCACTAAAAAGCATTTTCTTTTTATTTTAGACAACATTGCATGCACTGTTAAACATGTTAAAGCAAGTTGCAAGTGAAAATATGTGTCTCTGACTGAGTTTGCATTACTGCTTATTTTGACCTCTCTGCTGGCTGGGAAAAGCTCATTTTCAACGTCCAATACAGAAAGTGATAAAAACAGCTTTAGCCAATAAAAAGCATAATTCTTTTTGTTTTAGACAACATTTCATTGACTGTTAAACATGTTAAAGCAAGTTGCAAGTCAAAATCTATGTTTCTAACTGAGTTTGCATTACTGCTTATTTTGACCTCTCTGCTGGCTGAGAAAAGCTCATTTTCAAGGTCCAATACAGAAAGTGATAAAAACAGATCCAGCCACTAAAAATCATAATTCTTTTTATTTTAGACAACATCTCATGCACTGTTAAACATGTTAAAGCAAGTTGCAAGTGAAAATCTGTGTCTCTGACTGAGTTTGCATTACTGCTTATTTTGACCTCTCTGCTGGCTGGGATAGCTCATTTTCAACGTCCAATAAAGAAAGTGATAAAAACAGCTTTAGCCACTAAAAAGCATAATTCTTTTTGTTATATACAACATTTCATGCACGGTTAAACCTGTTAAAGCAAGTTGCAAGTGAAAATCTATGTTTCTAACTGAGTTTGCATTACTGCTTATTTTGACCTCTCTGCTGGCTGAGAAAAGCTCATTTTCAAGGTCCAATACAGAAAGTGATAAAAACAGATCCAGCCACTAAAAAGCATCATTCTTTTTGTTTTAGACAACAATTCATGCTCTGTTAAACATGTTAAAGCAAGTTGCAAGTGAAAATCTATGTCTCTGACTGAGTTTGCATTACTGCCTATTCTGACCTCTCTGCTTGCTGGGAAAAGCTCATTTTCAATGTCCAATACAGAAAGTGATAAAAACAGATCCAGCCACTAAAAAGCATTTTCTTTTTATTTTAGACAACATTGCATGAACTGTTAAACATGTTAAAGCAAGTTGCAAGTGAAAATATGTGTCTCTGACTGAGTTTGCATTACTGCTTATTTTGACCTCTCTGCTGGCTGAGAAAAGCTAATTTTCAACGTCCAATACAGAAAGTGATAAAAACAGATCCAGCCACTGAATAGCATTTTCTTTTTAACTTTAGACAACATTTCATGCACTGTTAAACATGTTAAAGCAAGTTGCTAGTAAAAATCCGTGTGACTGACTGAGTTTGCATTACTGCTTCTTTTGACCTCTCTGCTGGCTGAGAAAAGCTCATTTTCAAGGTCCAATACAGAAAGTGATAAAAACAGATCCAGCCACTAAAAAGCATAATTCTTTTTGTTTTAGACAACAATTCATGCTCTGTTAAACATGTTAAAGCAAGTTGCAAGTGAAAATCTATGTCTCTGACTGAGTTTGCATTACTGCCTATTCTGACCTCTCTGCTGGCTGGGAAAAGCTCATTTTCAACATCCAATACAGAAAGTGATAAAAACAGATCCAGCCACTAAAAAGCATTTTCTTTTTATTTTAGACAACATTGCATGAACTGTTAAACATGTTAAAGCAAGTTGCAAGTGAAAATATGTGTCTCTGACTGAGTTTGCATTACTGCTTATTTTGACCTCTCTGCTGGCTGAGAAAAGCTCATTTTCAAGGTCCAATACAGAAAGTCATAAAAACAGATCCAGCCACTAAAAAGCATAATTCTTTTTATTTTAGACAACATCTCATGCACTGTTAAACATGTTAAAGCAAGTTGCAAGTGAAAATCTGTGTCTCTGACTGAGTTTGCATTCCTGCTTATTTTGACCTCTCTGCTGGCTGGGAAAAGGTCATTTTCAACATCCAATGCAGAAAGTGATAAAAACAGCTTTAGCCACTAAAAAGCATAATTCTTTTTGTTTTATACAACATTTCATGCACTGTTAAACATGTTAAAGCAAGTTGCAAGTGAAAATCTATTTCTCTGACTGAGTTTGCATTACTGCTTATTTTGACCTCTCTGCTGGCTGAGAAAAGCTCATTTTCAAGGTCCAATACAGAAAGTGATAAAAACAGATCCAGCCACTAAAAAGCATAATTCTTTTTATTTTAGACAACATCTCATGCACTGTTAAACATGTTAAAGCAAGTTGCAAGTGAAAATCTGTGTCTCTGACTGAGTTTGCATTACTGCTTATTTTGACCTCTCTGCTGGCTGGGATAGCTCATTTTCAACGTGCAATAAAGAAAGTGATAAAAACAGCTTTAGCCACTAAAAAGCATAATTCTTTTTGTTATATACAACATTTCATGCACGGTTAAACCTGTTAAAGCAAGTTGCAAGTGAAAATCTATGTTTCTAACTGAGTTTGCATTACTGCTTATTTTGACCTCTCTGCTGGCTGAGAAAAGCTCATTTTCAAGGTCCAATACAGAAAGTGATAAAAACAGATCCAGCCACTAAAAAGCATCATTCTTTTTGTTTTAGACAACAATTCATGCTCTGTTAAACATGTTAAAGCAAGTTGCAAGTGAAAATCTATGTCTCTGACTGAGTTTGCATTACTGCCTATTCTGACCTCTCTGCTTGCTGGGAAAAGCTCATTTTCAATGTCCAATACAGAAAGTGATAAAAACAGATCCAGCCACTAAAAAGCATTTTCTTTTTATTTTAGACAACATTGCATGAACTGTTAAACATGTTAAAGCAAGTTGCAAGTGAAAATATGTGTCTCTGACTGAGTTTGCATTACTGCTTATTTTGACCTCTCTGCTGGCTGAGAAAAGCTAATTTTCAACGTCCAATACAGAAAGTGATAAAAACAGATCCAGCCACTGAATAGCATTTTCTTTTTAACTTCAGACAACATTTCATGCACTGTTAAACATGTTAAAGCAAGTTGCTAGTAAAAATCCGTGTGACTGACTGAGTTTGCATTACTGCTTCTTTTGACCTCTCTGCTGGCTGAGAAAAGCTCATTTTCAAGGTCCAATACAGAAAGTGATAAAAACAGATCCAGCCACTAAAAAGCATAATTCTTTTTGTTTTAGACAACAATTCATGCTCTGTTAAACATGTTAAAGCAAGTTGCAAGTGAAAATCTATGTCTCTGACTGAGTTTGCATTACTGCCTATTCTGACCTCTCTGCTGGCTGGGAAAAGCTCATTTTCAACATCCAATACAGAAAGTGATAAAAACAGATCCAGCCACTAAAAAGCATTTTCTTTTTATTTTAGACAACATTGCATGAACTGTTAAACATGTTAAAGCAAGTTGCAAGTGAAAATATGTGTCTCTGACTGAGTTTGCATTACTGCTTATTTTGACCTCTCTGCTGGCTGAGAAAAGCTCATTTTCAAGGTCCAATACAGAAAGTGATAAAAACAGATCCAGCCACTAAAAAGCATAATTCTTTTTATTTTAGACAACATCTCATGCACTGTTAAACATGTTAAAGCAAGTTGCAAGTGAAAATCTGTGTCTCTGACTGAGTTTGCATTCCTGCTTATTTTGACCTCTCTGCTGGCTGGGAAAAGGTCATTTTCAACATCCAATGCAGAAAGTGATAAAAACAGCTTTAGCCACTAAAAAGCATAATTCTTTTTGTTTTATACAACATTTCATGCACTGTTAAACATGTTAAAGCAAGTTGCAAGTGAAAATCTATTTCTCTGACTGAGTTTGCATTACTGCTTATTTTGACCTCTCTGCTGGCTGAGAAAAGCTCATTTTCAAGGTCCAATACAGAAAGTGATAAAAACAGATCCAGCCACTAAAAAGCATCGTTCTTTTTGTTTTAGACAACATTTCATGCACTGTTAAACATGTTAAAGCAAGTTGCAAGTGAAAATCTATGTCTCTGACTGAGTTTGCATTACTGCTTATTTTGACCTCTCTGCTGGCTGAGAAAACCTCATTTTCAAGGTCCAATACAGAAAAAGATAAAAACAGATCCAGCCACTAAAAAGCATCATTCTTTTTGTTTTAGTCAACATTTCATGCACTGGTAAACATGTTAAAGCAAGTTGCAAGGGAAAATCTGTGTGTCTGACTGAAATTGCATCACTGCTTATTTTGACCTCTCCGCTGGCTGAGAAAGGTCATTTTCAAGGTCCAATACAGAAAGTCATAAAAACAGATCCAGTCACTAAAAAGCATAATGCTTTTTGTTTTATACAACATTTCATGCACTGTTAAACATGTTAAAGCAAGTTGCAAGTAAAAATCTATGTTTCTAACTGAGTTTGCATTACTGCTTATTTTGACCTCTCTGCTGGCTGAGAAAAGCTCATTTTCAAGGTCCAATACAGAAAGTGATAAAAACAGATCCAGCCACTAAAAAGCATAATTCTTTTTATTTTAGACAACATCTCATGCACTGTTAAACATGTTAAAGCAAGTTGCAAGTGAAAATCTGTGTCTCTGACTGAGTTTGCATTACTGCTTATTTTGACCTCTCTGCTGGCTGGGATAGCTCATTTTCAACGTCCAATAAAGAAAGTGATAAAAACAGCTTTAGCCACTAAAAAGCATAATTCTTTTTGTTATATACAACATTTCATGCACGGTTAAACATGTTAAAGCAAGTTGCAAGTGAAAATCTATGTTTCTAACTGAGTTTGCATTACTGCTTATTTTGACCTCTCTGCTGGCTGAGAAAAGCTCATTTTCAAGGTCCAATACAGAAAGTGATAAAAACAGATCCAGCCACTAAAAAGCATCATTCTTTTTGTTTTAGACAACAATTCATGCTCTGTTAAACATGTTAAAGCAAGTTGCAAGTGAAAATCTATGTCTCTGACTGAGTTTGCATTACTGCCTATTCTGACCTCTCTGCTTGCTGGGAAAAGCTCATTTTCAATGTCCAATACAGAAAGTGATAAAAACAGATCCAGCCACTAAAAAGCATTTTCTTTTTATTTTAGACAACATTGCATGAACTGTTAAACATGTTAAAGCAAGTTGCAAGTGAAAATATGTGTCTCTGACTGAGTTTGCATTACTGCTTATTTTGACCTCTCTGCTGGCTGAGAAAAGCTAATTTTCAACGTCCAATACAGAAAGTGATAAAAACAGATCCAGCCACTGAATAGCATTTTCTTTTTAACTTTAGACAACATTTCATGCACTGTTAAACATGTTAAAGCAAGTTGCAAGTAAAAATCCGTGTGACTGACTGAGTTTGCATTACTGCTTCTTTTGACCTCTCTGCTGGCTGAGAAAAGCTCATTTTCAAGGTCCAATACAGAAAGTGATAAAAACAGATCCAGCCACTAAAAAGCATAATTCTTTTTGTTTTAGACAACAATTCATGCTCTGTTAAACATGTTAAAGCAAGTTGCAAGTGAAAATCTATGTCTCTGACTGAGTTTGCATTACTGCCTATTCTGACCTCTCTGCTGGCTGGGAAAAGCTCATTTTCAATGTCCAATACAGAAAGTGATAAAAACCGATCCAGCCACTAAAAAGCATTTTCTTTTTATTTTAGACAACATTGCATGAACTGTTAAACATGTTAAAGCAAGTTGCAAGTGAAAATATGTGTCTCTGACTGAGTTTGCATTACTGCTTATTTTGACCTCTCTGCTGGCTGAGAAAAGCTCATTTTCAAGGTCCAATACAGAAAGTCATAAAAACAGATCCAGCCACTAAAAAGCATAATTCTTTTTATTTTAGACAACATCTCATGCACTGTTAAACATGTTAAAGCAAGTTGCTAGTGAAAATCTGTGTCTCTGACTGAGTTTGCATTCCTGCTTATTTTGACCTCTCTGCTGGCTGGGAAAAGGTCATTTTCAACATCCAATGCAGAAAGTGATAAAAACAGCTTTAGCCACTAAAAAGCATAATTCTTTTTGTTTTATACAACATTTCATGCACGGTTAAACATGTTAAAGCAAGTTGCAAGTGAAAACCTATGTCTCTGACTGAGTTTGCATTACTGTGATTTGACCTCTCTGCTGGCTGAGATAAGCTCATTTTCAACGTCCAATTCAGAATGTGATAAAACCAGATCCAGCCATAAAATGCATCATTCTTTTTTGTTTTAGACAACATTTCATGCACTGTTAAACATGTTAAAGCAAGTTGCAAGTGAAAATCTATGTCTCTGACTGAGTTTGCATTACTGTGATTTGACCTCTCTGCTGGCTGAGATAAGCTCATTTCAACGTCCAATTCAGAAAGTGATAAAAACAGATCCAGCCATAAAATGCATCATTCTTTTTTGTTTTAGACAACATTTCATGCACTGTTAAACATGTTAAAGCAAGTTGCAAGTGAAAATCTATTTCTCTGACTGAGTTTGCATTACTGCTTATTTTGACCTCTCTGCTGGCTGAGAAAAGCTCATTTTCAAGGTCCAATACAGAAAGTGATAAAAACAGATCCAGCCACTAAAAAGCATCGTTCTTTTTGTTTTAGACAACATTTCATGCACTGTTAAACATGTTAAAGCAAGTTGCAAGTGAAAATCTTTGTCTCTGACTGAGTTTGCATTACTGCTTATTTTGACCTCTCTGCTGGCTGAGAAAACCTCATTTTCAAGGTCCAATACAGAAAAAGATAAAAACAGATCCAGCCACTAAAAAGCATCATTCTTTTTGTTTTAGTCAACATTTCATGCACTGGTAAACATGTTAAAGCAAGTTGCAAGGGAAAATCTGTGTGTCTGACTGAAATTGCATCACTGCTTATTTTGACCTCTCCGCTGGCTGAGAAAGGTCATTTTCAAGGTCCAATACAGAAAGTCATAAAAACAGATCCAGTCACTAAAAAGCATAATCCTTTTTGTTTTATACAACATTTCATGCACTGTTAAACATGTTAAAGCAAGTTGCAAGTAAAAATCTATGTTTCTAACTGAGTTTGCATTACTGCTTATTTTGACCTCTCTGCTGGCTGAGAAAAGCTCATTTTCAAGGTCCAATACAGAAAGTGATAAAAACAGATCCAGCCACTAAAAAGCATAATTCTTTTTATTTTAGACAACATCTCATGCACTGTTAAACATGTTAAAGCAAGTTGCAAGTGAAAATCTGTGTCTCTGACTGAGTTTGCATTACTGCTTATTTTGACCTCTCTGCTGGCTGGGATAGCTCATTTTCAACGTCCAATAAAGAAAGTGATAAAAACAGCTTTAGCCACTAAAAAGCATAATTCTTTTTGTTATATACAACATTTCATGCACGGTTAAACATGTTAAAGCAAGTTGCAAGTGAAAATCTATGTTTCTAACTGACTTTGCATTACTGCTTATTTTGACCTCTCTGCTGGCTGAGAAAAGCTCATTTTCAAGGTCCAATACAGAAAGTGATAAAAACAGATCCAGCCACTAAAAAGCATCATTCTTTTTGTTTTAGACAACAATTCATGCTCTGTTAAACATGTTAAAGCAAGTTGCAAGTGAAAATCTATGTCTCTGACTGAGTTTGCATTACTGCCTATTCTGACCTCTCTGCTTGCTGGGAAAAGCTCATTTTCAATGTCCAATACAGAAAGTGATAAAAACAGATCCAGCCACTAAAAAGCATTTTCTTTTTATTTTAGACAACATTGCATGAACTGTTAAACATGTTAAAGCAAGTTGCAAGTGAAAATATGTGTCTCTGACTGAGTTTGCATTACTGCTTATTTTGACCTCTCTGCTGGCTGAGAAAAGCTAATTTTCAACGTCCAATACAGAAAGTGATAAAAACAGATCCAGCCACTGAATAGCATTTTCTTTTTAACTTTAGACAACATTTCATGCACTGTTAAACATGTTAAAGCAAGTTGCAAGTAAAAATCCGTGTGACTGACTGAGTTTGCATTACTGCTTCTTTTGACCTCTCTGCTGGCTGAGAAAAGCTCATTTTCAAGGTCCAATACAGAAAGTCATAAAAACAGATCCAGCCACTAAAAAGCATAATTCTTTTTATTTTAGACAACATCTCATGCACTGTTAAACATGTTAAAGCAAGTTGCTAGTGAAAATCTGTGTCTCTGACTGAGTTTGCATTCCTGCTTATTTTGACCTCTCTGCTGGCTGGGAAAAGGTCATTTTCAACATCCAATGCAGAAAGTGATAAAAACAGCTTTAGCCACTAAAAAGCATAATTCTTTTTGTTTTATACAACATTTCATGCACGGTTAAACATGTTAAAGCAAGTTGCAAGTGAAAACCTATGTCTCTGACTGAGTTTGCATTACTGTGATTTGACCTCTCTGCTGGCTGAGATAAGCTCATTTTCAACGTCCAATTCAGAATGTGATAAAACCAGATCCAGCCATAAAATGCATCATTCTTTTTTGTTTTAGACAACATTTCATGCACTGTTAAACATGTTAAAGCAAGTTGCAAGTGAAAATCTATTTCTCTGACTGAGTTTGCATTACTGCTTATTTTGACCTCTCTGCTGGCTGAGAAAAGCTCATTTTCAAGGTCCAATACAGAAAGTGATAAAAACAGATCCAGCCACTAAAAAGCATCGTTCTTTTTGTTTTAGACAACATTTCATGCACTGTTAAACATGTTAAAGCAAGTTGCAAGTGAAAATCTTTGTCTCTGACTGAGTTTGCATTACTGCTTATTTTGACCTCTCTGCTGGCTGAGAAAACCTCATTTTCAAGGTCCAATACAGAAAAAGATAAAAACAGATCCAGCCACTAAAAAGCATCATTCTTTTTGTTTTAGTCAACATTTCATGCACTGGTAAACATGTTAAAGCAAGTTGCAAGGGAAAATCTGTGTGTCTGACTGAAATTGCATCACTGCTTATTTTGACCTCTCCGCTGGCTGAGAAAGGTCATTTTCAAGGTCCAATACAGAAAGTTATAAAAACAGATCCAGTCACTAAAAAGCATAATGCTTTTTGTTTTATACAACATTTCATGCACTGTTAAACATGTTAAAGCAAGTTGCAAGTGAAAATCTATGTTTCTAACTGAGTTTGCATTACTGCTTATTTTGACCTCTCTGCTGGCTGAGAAAAGCTCATTTTCAAGGTCCAATACAGAAAGTGATAAAAACAGATCCAGCCACTAAAAGGCATCATTCTTTTGGTTTTAGACAACAAATCATGCTCTGTTAAACATGTTAAAGCAAGTTGCAAGTGAAAATCTATGTCTCTGACTGAGTTTGCATTACTGCTTATTCTGACCTCTCTGCTGGCTGAGAAAAGCTCATTTTCAACGTCCAATACAGAAAGTGATAAAAACAGATCCAGCCACTAAAAAGCATTTTCTTTTTATTTTAGACAACATTGCATGCACTGTTAAACATGTTAAAGCAAGATGCAAGTGAAAATATGTGTCTCTGACTGAGTTTGCATTACTGCTTATTTTGACCTCTTTGCTGGCTGGGAAAAGCTCATTTTCAACGTCCAATACAGAAAGTGATAAAAACAGCTTTAGCCAATAAAAAGCATAATTCTTTTTGTTTTAGACAACATTTCATTGACTGTTAAACATGTTAAAGCAAGTTGCAAGTCAAAATCTATGTTTCTAACTGAGTTTGCATTACTGCTTATTTTGACCTCTCTGCTGGCTGAGAAAAGCTCATTTTCAAGGTCCAATACAGAAAGTGATAAAAACAGATCCAGCCACTAAAAAGCATAATTCTTTTTATTTTAGACAACATCTCATGCACTGTTAAACATGTTAAAGCAAGTTGCAAGTGAAAATCTGTGTCTCTGACTGAGTTTGCATTACTGCTTATTTTGACCTCTCTGCTGGCTGGGATAGCTTTTTTTCAACGTCCAATACAGAAAGTGATAAAAACAGCTTTAGCCACTAAAAAGCATAATTCTTTTTGTTATATACAACATTTCATGCACGGTTAAACCTGTTAAAGCAAGTTGCAAGTGAAAATCTATGTTTCTAACTGAGTTTGCATTACTGCTTATTTTGACCTCTCTGCTGGCTGAGAAAAGCTCATTTTCAAGGTCCAATACAGAAAGTGATAAAAACAGATCCAGCCACTAAAAAGCATTTTCTTTTTATTTTACACAACATTGCATGAACTGTTAAACATGTTAAAGCAAGTTGCAAGTGAAAATATGTGTCTCTGACTGAGTTTGCATTACTGCTTATTTTGACCTCTCTGCTGGCTGAGAAAAGCTCATTTTCAAGGTCCAATACAGAAAGTCATAAAAACAGATCCAGCCACTAAAAAGCATAATTCTTTTTATTTTAGACAACATCTCATGCACTGTTAAACATGTTAAAGCAAGTTGCAAGTGAAAATCTGTGTCTCTGACTGAGTTTGCATTCCTGCTTATTTTGACCTCTCTGCTGGCTGGGAAAAGGTCATTTTCAACATCCAATACAGAAAGTGATAAAAACAGCTTTAGCCACTAAAAAGCATAATTCTTTTTGTTTTATACAACATTTCATGCACGGTTAAACATGTTAAAGCAAGTTGCAAGTGAAAATCTATTTCTCTGACTGAGTTTGCGTTACTGCTTATTTTGATCTCTCCGCTGGCTGAGAAAAGCTCATTTTCAACGTCCAATTCAGAAAGTGATAAAACCAGATCCAGCCATAAAATGCATCATTCTTTTTTTGTTTTAGACAACATTTCATGCACTGTTAAACATGTTAAAGCAAGTTGCAACTGAAAATCTATGTCTCTGATTGAGTTTGCATTACTGCTTATTTTGACCTCTCTGCTGGCTGAGAAAAGCTCATTTTCAACGTCCAATACAGAAAGTGATAAAAACAGATCCATCCACTGAATAGCATTTTATTTTTAACTTTAGACATTTCATGCACTGTTAAACATGTTAAAGCAAGTTGCAAGTGAAAATCTGTGTGTCTGACTGAGTTTGCATAACTGCTTATTTTGACCTCTCTGCTGGCTGAGAAAAGCTAATTTTCGACGTCCAATACAGAAAGTGATAAAAACAGATCCAGCCACTGAATAGCATTTTCTTTTTAACTTTAGACAACATTTCATGCACTGTTAAACATGTTAAAGCAAGTTGCAAGTAAAAATCCGTGTGTCTGACTGAGTTTGCATTACTGCTTCTTTTGACCTCTCTGCTGGCTGAGAAAAGCTCATTTTCAAGGTCCAATACAGAAAGTGATAAAAACAGATCCAGCCACTAAAAAGCATCATTCTTTTTGTTTTAGACAACAATTCATGCTCTGTTAAACATGTTAAAGCAAGTTGCAAGTGAAAATCTATGTCTCTGACTGAGTTTGCATTACTGCCTATTCTGACCTCTCTGCTGGCTGGGAAAAGCTCATTTTCAATGTCCAATACAGAAAGTGATAAAAACAGATCCAGCCACTAAAAGGCATTTTCTTTTTATTTTAGACAACATTGCATGAACTGTTAAACATGTTAAAGCAAGTTGCAAGTGAAAATATGTGTCTCTGACTGAGTTTGCATTCCTACTTATTTTGACCTCTCTGCTGGCTGGGAAAAGGTCATTTTCAACATCCAATACAGAAAGTGATAAAAACAGCTTTAGCCACTAAAAAGCATAATTCTTTTTGTTTTATACAACATTTCATGCACGGTTAAACATGTTAAAGCAAGTTGCAAGTGAAAATCTATTTCTCTGACTGAGTTTGCATTACTGCTTATTTTGACCTCTCTGCTGGCTGAGAAAAGCTCATTTTCAAGGTCCAATACAGAAAGTGATAAAAACAGATCCAGCCACTAAAAAGCATTTTCTTTTTATTTTAGACAACATCTCATGCACTGTTAAACATGTTAAAGCAAGTTGCAAGTGAAAATCTGTGTCTCTGACTGAGTTTGCATTACTGCTTATTTTGACCTCTCTGCTGGCTGAGAAAAGCTCATTTTCAAGGTCCAATACAGAAAGTCATAAAAACAGATCCAGCCACTAAAAAGCATAATTCTTTTTGTTTTAGTCAACATTTCATGCACTGTTAAACATGTTAATTGCAAGTTGCAAGAAAAAATCTGTGTCTCTGACTGAGTTTGCGTTACTGCTTATTTTGATCTCTCTGCTGGCTGAGAAAAGCTCATTTTCAAGGTCCAATACAGAAAGTGATAAAAACAGATCCAGCCACTAAAATAATCATTCTTTTTGTTTTAGACAACATTTCATTGACTGTTAAACATGTTAAAGCAAGTTGCAAGTGAAAATCTATGTCTCTGATTGAGTTTGCATTACTGCTTATTTTGACCTCTCTGCTGGCTGAGAAAAGCTCATTTTCAACGTCCAATACAGAAAGTGATAAAAACAGATCCATCCACTGAATAGCATTTTATTTTTAACTTTAGACATTTCATGCACTGTTAAACATGTTAAAGCAAGTTGCAAGTGAAAATCTGTGTGTCTGACTGAGTTTGCATAACTGCTTATTTTGACCTCTCTGCTGGCTGAGAAAAGCTAATTTTCAACGTCCAATACAGAAAGTGATAAAACCAGATCCAGCCACTGAATAGCATTTTCTTTTTAACTTTAGACAACATTTCATTGACTGTTAAACATGTTAAAGCAAGTTGCAAGTAAAAATCCGTGTGTCTGACTGAGTTTGCATTACTGCTTCTTTTGACCTCTCTGCTGGCTGAGAAAAGCTCATTTTCAAGGTCCAATACAGAAAGTGATAAAAACAGATCCAGCCACTGAATAGCATTTTCTTTTTAACTTTAGACAACATTTCATGCACTGTTTAACATGTTAAAGTAACTTGCAAGTGAAAATCTGTGTGTCTGACTGAGTTTGCATTACTGCCTTTGTTGACCTCTCTGCTGGCTGAGAAAAGCTCATTTTCAACGTCCAATACAGAAAGTGATGAAAACAGATCCAGCCACTGAATAGCATTTTCTTTTTAACTTTAGACAACATTTCATGCACTGTTAAACATGTTAAAGCAAGTTGCAAGTGAAAATCTGTGTGTCTGACTGAGTTTGCATTACTGCTTATTTTTACCTCTCTGCAGGCTGAGAAAAGCTCATTTTCAACATCCAATACAGAAAGTGATAAAAACAGATCCAGCCACTGAATAGCATTTTCTTTTTACATTTAGACAACATTTCATGCACTGTTAAACATGTTAAAGCAAGTTGCAAGTGAAAATCTATGTCTCTGACTGAGTTTGCATTACTGTGATTTGACCTCTCTGCTGGCTGAGATAAGCTCATTTTCAACGTCCAATTCAGAATGTAATAAAACCAGATCCAGCTATAAGGTGCATCATTCTTTTTTGTTTTAGACAACATTTCATGCACTGTTAAACATGTTAAAGCAAGTTGCAAGTGAAAATCTATGTCTCTGACTGAGTTTGCATTACTGTGATTTGACCTCTCTGCTGGCTGAGATAAGCTCATTTTCAACGTCCAATTCAGAATGTAATAAAACCAGATCCAGCCATAAAATGCATCATTCTTTTTTGTTTTAGACAACATTTCATGCACTGTTAAACATGTTAAAGCAAGTTGCAAGTGAAAATCTATGTCTCTGACTGAGTTTGCATTACTGTGATTTGACCTCTCTGCTGGCTGAGATAAGCTCATTTTCAACGTCCAATTCAGAATGTTAAAAAACCAGATCCAGCTATAAAATGCATCATTCTTTTTTGTTTTAGACAACATTTCATGCACTGTTAAACATGTTAAAGCAAGTTGCAAGTGAAAATCTATGTCTCTGACTGAGTTTGCATTACTGTGATTTGACGTCTCTGCTGGCTGAGATAAGCTCATTTTCAACGTCCAATTCAGAAAGTGATAAAAACAGATCCAGCCATAAAATGCATCATTCTTTTTTGTTTTAGACAACATTTCATGCACTGTTAAACATGTTAAAGCAAGTTGCAAGTGAAAATCTATGTCTCTGACTGAGTTTGCATTACTGTGATTTGACCTCTCTGCTGGCTGAGATAAGCTCATTTTCAACGTCCAATTCAGAATGTAATAAAACCAGATCCAGCCATAAAATGCATCATTCTTTTTTGTTTTAGACAACATTTCATGCACTGTTAAACATGTTAAAGCAAGTTGCAAGTGAAAATCTATGTCTCTGACTGAGTTTGCATTACTGTGATTTGACCTCTCTGCTGGCTGAGATAAGCTCATTTTCAACGTCCAATTCAGAATGTTATAAAACCAGATCCAGCTATAAAATGCATCATTCTTTTTTGTTTTAGACAACATTTCATGCACTGTTAAACATGTTAAAGCAAGTTGCAAGTGAAAATCTATGTCTCTGACTGAGTTTGCATTACTGTGATTTGACCTCTCTGCTGGCTGAGATAAGCTCATTTTCAACGTCCAATTCAGAATGTAATAAAACCTGATCCAGCTATAAAATGCATCATTCTTTTTTGTTTTAGACAACATTTCATGCACTGTTAAACATGTTAAAGCAAGTTGCAAGTGAAAATCTATGTCTCTGACTGAGTTTGCATTACTGTGATTTGACCTCTCTGCTGGCTGAGATAAGCTCATTTTCAACGTCCAATTCAGAATGTAATAAAACCAGATCCAGCTATAAGGTGCATCATTCTTTTTTGTTTTAGACAACATTTCATGCACTGTTAAACATGTTAAAGCAAGTTGCAAGTGAAAATCTATGTCTCTGACTGAGTTTGCATTACTGTGATTTGACCTCTCTGCTGGCTGAGATAAGCTCATTTTCAACGTCCAATTCAGAATGTAATAAAACCAGATCCAGCCATAAAATGCATCATTCTTTTTTGTTTTAGACAACATTTCATGCACTGTTAAACATGTTAAAGCAAGTTGCAAGTGAAAATCTATGTCTCTGACTGAGTTTGCATTACTGTGATTTGACCTCTCTGCTGGCTGAGATAAGCTCATTTTCAACGTCCAATTCAGAATGTTAAAAAACCAGATCCAGCTATAAAATGCATCATTCTTTTTTGTTTTAGACAACATTTCATGCACTGTTAAACATGTTAAAGCAAGTTGCAAGTGAAAATCTATGTCTCTGACTGAGTTTGCATTACTGTGATTTGACCTCTCTGCTGGCTGAGATAAGCTCATTTTCAACGTCCAATTCAGAATGTAATAAAACCAGATCCAGCCATAAAATGCATCATTCTTTTTTGTTTTAGACAACATTTCATGCACTGTTAAACATGTTAAAGCAAGTTGCAAGTGAAAATCTATGTCTCTGACTGAGTTTGCATTACTGTGATTTGACCTCTCTGCTGGCTGAGATAAGCTCATTTTCAACGTCCAATTCAGAAAGTGATAAAACCAGATCCAGCCATAAAATGCATCATTCTTTTTTATTTAGGACAACATTTCATGCACTGTTAAACATGTTAAAGCAAGTTGCAACTGAAAATCTATGTCTCTGACTGAGTTTGCATTACTGTGATTTGACCTCTCTGCTGGCTGAGATAAGCTCATTTTCAACGTCCAATTCAGAAAGTGATAAAACAGATCCAGCCATAAAATGCATCATTCTTTTTTGTTTTAGACAACATTTCATGCACTGTTAAACATGTTAAAGCAAGTTGCAAGTAAAAATCTATGTCTCTGACTGAGTTTGCATTACTGTGATTTGACCTCTCTGCTGGCTGAGCAAAGCTCATTTTCAACGTCCAATTCAGAAAGTGATAAAACCAGATCCAGCCATAAAATGCATCATTCTTTTTTTGTTTTAGACAACATTTCATGCACTGTTAAACATGTTAAAGCAAGTAGCAAGTGAAAATCTATGTCTCTGACTGAGTTTGCATTACTGTGATTTGACCTCTCTGCTGGCTGAGATAAGCTCATTTTCAACGTCCAATTCAGAATGTAATAAAACCAGATCCAGCTATAAGATGCATCATTCTTTTTTGTTTTAGACAACATTTCATGCACTGTTAAACATGTTAAAGCAAGTTGCAAGTGAAAATCTATGTCTCTGACTGAGTTTGCATTACTGTGATTTGACGTCTCTGCTGGCTGAGATAAGCTCATTTTCAACGTCCAATTCAGAAAGTGATAAAACCAGATCCAGCCATAAAATGCATCATTCTTTTTTGTTTTAGACAACATTTCATGCACTGTTAAACATGTTAAAGCAAGTTGCAAGTGAAAATCTATGTCTCTGACTGAGTTTGCATTACTGTGATTTGACCTCTCTGCTGGCTGAGATAAGCTCATTTTCAACGTCCAATTCAGAATGTAATAAAACCAGATCCAGCTATAAGATGCATCATTCTTTTTTGTTTTAGACAACATTTCATGCACTGTTAAACATGTTAAAGCAAGTTGCAAGTGAAAATCTATGTCTCTGACTGAGTTTGCATTACTGTGATTTGACCTCTCTGCTGGCTGAGATAAGCTCATTTTCAACGTCCAATTCAGAATGTAATAAAACCAGATCCAGCCATAAAATGCATCATTCTTTTTTGTTTTAGACAACATTTCATGCACTGTTAAACATGTTAAAGCAAGTTGCAAGTGAAAATCTATGTCTCTGACTGAGTTTGCATTACTGTGATTTGACCTCTCTGCTGGCTGAGATAAGCTCATTTTCAACGTCCAATTCAGAAAGTGATAAAACCAGATCCAGCCATAAAATGCATCATTCTTTTTTTGTTTTAGACAACATTTCATGCACTGTTAAACATGTTAAAGCAAGTTGCAAGTGAAAATCTATGTCTCTGACTGAGTTTGCATTACTGTGATTTGACCTCTCTGCTGGCTGAGATAAGCTCATTTTCAACGTCCAATTCAGAAAGTGATAAAACAGATCCAGCCATAAAATGCATCATTCTTTTTTGTTTTAAACAACTATTCATGCACTGTTAAACATGTTAAAGCAAGTTGCAAGTGAAAATCTATGTCTCTGACTGAGTTTGCATTACTGTGATTTGACCTCTCTGCTGGCTGAGCAAAGCTCATTTTCAACGTCCAATTCAGAAAGTGATAAAAACAGATCCAGCCATAAAATGCATCATTCTTTTTTTGTTTTAGACAACATTTCATGCACTGTTAAACATGTTAAAGCAAGTTGCAAGTGAAAATCTATGTCTCTGACTGAGTTTGCATTACTGTGATTTGACCTCTCTGCTGGCTGAGATAAGCTCATTTTCAACGTCCAATTCAGAAAGTGATAAAAACAGATCCAGCCATAAAATGCATCATTCTTTTTTGTTTTAGACAACATTTCATGCACTGTTAAACATGTTAAAGCAAGTTGCAAGTGAAAATCTATGTCTCTGACTGAGTTTGCATTATTGTGATTTGACCTCTCTGCTGGCTGAGATAAGCTCATTTTCAACGTCCAATTCAGAATGTAATAAAACCAGATCCAGCCATAAAATGCATCATTCTTTTTTGTTTTAGACAACATTTCATGCACTGTTAAACATGTTAAAGCAAGTTTCAAGTGAAAATTTATGTCTCTGACTGAGTTTGCATTACTGTGATTTGACCTCTCTGCTGGCTGAGATAAGCTCATTTTCAACGTCCAATTCAGAATGTAATAAAACCAGATCCAGCCATAAAATGCATCATTCTTTTTTGTTTTAGACAACATTTCATGCACTGTTAAACATGTTAAAGCAAGTTGCAAGTGAAAATCTATGTCTCTGACTGAGTTTGCATTACTGTGATTTGACCTCTCTGCTGGCTGAGATAAGCTCATTTTCAACGTCCAATTCAGAAAGTGATAAAACCAGATCCAGCCATAAAATGCATCATTCTTTTTTATTTAGGACAACATTTCATGCACTGTTAAACATGTTAAAGCAAGTTGCAAGTGAAAATCTATGTCTCTGACTGAGTTTGCATTACTGTGATTTGACCTCTCTGCTGGCTGAGATAAGCTCATTTTCAACGTCCAATTCAGAATGTAATAAAACCAGATCCAGCTATAAGATGCATCATTTTTTGTTTTGTTTTAGACAACATTTCATGCACTGTTAAACATGTTAAAGCAAGTTGCAAGTGAAAATCTATGTCTCTGACTGAGTTTGCATTACTGTGATTTGACCTCTCTGCTGGCTGAGATAAGCTCATTTTCAACGTCCAATTCAGAATGTAATAAAACCAGATCCAGCCATAAAATGCATCATTCTTTTTTGTTTTAGACAACATTTCATGCACTGTTAAACATGTTAAAGCAAGTTGCAAGTGAAAATCTATGTCTCTGACTGAGTTTGCATTACTGTGATTTGACCTCTCTGCTGGCTGAGCAAAGCTCATTTTCAACGTCCAATTCAGAAAGTGATAAAAACAGATCCAGCCATAAAATGCATCATTCTTTTTTTGTTTTAGACAACATTTCATGCACTGTTAAACATGTTAAAGCAAGTTGCAAGTGAAAATCTATGTCTCTGACTGACTTTGCATTACTGTGATTTGACCTCTCTGCTGGCTGAGATAAGCTCATTTTCAACGTCCAATTCAGAATGTAATAAAACCAGATCCAGCTATAAGATGCATCATTCTTTTTTGTTTTAGACAACATTTCATGCACTGTTAAACATGTTAAAGCAAGTTGCAAGTGAAAATCTATGTCTCTGACTGAGTTTGCATGACTGTGATTTGACCTCTCTGCTGGCTGAGATAAGCTCATTTTCAACGTCCAATTCAGAATGTAATAAAACCAGATCCAGCCATAAAATGCATCATTCTTTTTTGTTTTAGACAACATTTCATGCACTGTTAAACATGTTAAAGCAAGTTGCAAGTGAAAATCTATGTCTCTGACTGAGTTTGCATTACTGTGATTTGACCTCTCTGCTGGCTGAGATAAGCTCATTTTCAACGTCCAATTCAGAAAGTGATAAAACCAGATCCAGCCATAAAATGCATCATTCTTTTTTATTTAGGACAACATTTCATGCACTGTTAAACATGTTAAAGCAAGTTGCAAGTGAAAATCTATGTCTCTGACTGAGTTTGCATTACTGTGATTTGACCTCTCTGCTGGCTGAGATAAGCTCATTTTCAACGTCCAATTCAGAATGTAATAAAACCAGATCCAGCTATAAGATGCATCATTTTTTGTTTTGTTTTAGACAACATTTCATGCACTGTTAAACATGTTAAAGCAAGTTGCAAGTGAAAATCTATGTCTCTGACTGAGTTTGCATTACTGTGATTTGACCTCTCTGCTGGCTGAGATAAGCTCATTTTCAACGTCCAATTCAGAATGTAATAAAACCAGATCCAGCCATAAAATGCATCATTCTTTTTTGTTTTAGACAACATTTCATGCACTGTTAAACATGTTAAAGCAAGTTGCAAGTGAAAATCTATGTCTCTGACTGAGTTTGCATTACTGTGATTTGACCTCTCTGCTGGCTGAGCAAAGCTCATTTTCAACGTCCAATTCAGAAAGTGATAAAAACAGATCCAGCCATAAAATGCATCATTCTTTTTTTGTTTTAGACAACATTTCATGCACTGTTAAACATGTTAAAGCAAGTTGCAAGTGAAAATCTATGTCTCTGACTGACTTTGCATTACTGTGATTTGACCTCTCTGCTGGCTGAGATAAGCTCATTTTCAACGTCCAATTCAGAATGTAATAAAACCAGATCCAGCTATAAGATGCATCATTCTTTTTTGTTTTAGACAACATTTCATGCACTGTTAAACATGTTAAAGCAAGTTGCAAGTGAAAATCTATGTCTCTGACTGAGTTTGCATGACTGTGATTTGACCTCTCTGCTGGCTGAGATAAGCTCATTTTCAACGTCCAATTCAGAATGTAATAAAACCAGATCCAGCCATAAAATGCATCATTCTTTTTTGTTTTAGACAACATTTCATGCACTGTTAAACATGTTAAAGCAAGTTGCAAGTGAAAATCTATGTCTCTGACTGAGTTTGCATTACTGTGATTTGACCTCTCTGCTGGCTGAGATAAGCTCATTTTCAACGTCCAATTCAGAAAGTGATAAAACCAGATCCAGCCATAAAATGCATCATTCTTTTTTTGTTTTAGACAACATTTCATGCACTGTTAAACATGTTAAAGCAAGTTGCAAGTGAAAATCTATGTCTCTGACTGAGTTTGCATTACTGTGATTTGACCTCTCTGCTGGCTGAGATAAGCTCATTTTCAACGTCCAATTCAGAAAGTGATAAAACAGATCCAGCCATAAAATGCATCATTCTTTTTTGTTTTAAACAACAATTCATGCACTGTTAAACATGTTAAAGCAAGTTGCAAGTGAAAATCTATGTCTCTGACTGAGTTTGCATTACTGTGATTTGACCTCTCTGCTGGCTGAGCAAAGCTCATTTTCAACGTCCAATTCAGAAAGTGATAAAAACAGATCCAGCCATAAAATGCATCATTCTTTTTTTGTTTTAGACAACATTTCATGCACTGTTAAACATGTTAAAGCAAGTTGCAAGTGAAAATCTATGTCTCTGACTGAGTTTGCATTACTGTGATTTGACCTCTCTGCTGGCTGAGATAAGCTCATTTTCAACGTCCAATTCAGAAAGTGATAAAAACAGATCCAGCCATAAAATGCATCATTCTTTTTTGTTTTAGACAACATTTCATGCACTGTTAAACATGTTAAAGCAAGTTGCAAGTGAAAATCTATGTCTCTGACTGAGTTTGCATTACTGTGATTTGACCTCTCTGCTGGCTGAGATAAGCTCATTTTCAACGTCCAATTCAGAATGTTATAAAACCAGATCCAGCTATAAAATGCATCATTCTTTTTTGTTTTAGACAACATTTCATGCACTGTTAAACATGTTAAAGCAAGTTGCAAGTGAAAATCTATGTCTCTGACTGAGTTTGCATTACTGTGATTTGACCTCTCTGCTGGCTGAGATAAGCTCATTTTCAACGTCCAATTCAGAATGTAATAAAACCAGATCCAGCCATAAAATGCATCATTCTTTTTTGTTTTAGACAACATTTCATGCACTGTTAAACATGTTAAAGCAAGTTGCAAGTGAAAATCTATGTCTCTGACTGAGTTTGCATTACTGTGATTTGACCTCTCTGCTGGCTGAGATAAGCTCATTTTCAACGTCCAATTCAGAAAGTGATAAAACCAGATCCAGCCATAAAATGCATCATTCTTTTTTATTTAGGACAACATTTCATGCACTGTTAAACATGTTAAAGCAAGTTGCAAGTGAAAATCTATGTCTCTGACTGAGTTTGCATTACTGTGATTTGACCTCTCTGCTGGCTGAGATAAGCTCATTTTCAACGTCCAATTCAGAATGTAATAAAACCAGATCCAGCCATAAAATGCATCATTCTTTTTTGTTTTAGACAACATTTCATGCACTGTTAAACATGTTAAAGCAAGTTGCAAGTGAAAATATATGTCTCTGACTGAGTTTGCATTACTGTGATTTGACCTCTCTGCTGGCTGAGATAAACTCATTTTTAACGTCCAATTCAGAATGTAATAAAACCAGATCCAGCTATAAAATGCATCATTCTTTTTTGTTTTAGACAACATTTCATGCACTGTTAAACATGTTAAAGCAAGTTGCAAGTGAAAATCTATGTCTCTGACTGAGTTTGCATTACTGTGATTTGACCTCTCTGCTGGCTGAGATAAGCTCATTTTCAACGTCCAATTCAGAATGTAATAAAACCAGATCCAGCCATAAAATGCATCATTCTTTTTTGTTTTAGACAACATTTCATGCACGGTTAAACATGTTAAAGCAAGTTGCAAGTGAAAATCTATGTCTCTGACTGAGTTTGCATTACTGTGATTTGACCTCTCTGCTGGCTGAGATAAGCTCATTTTCAACGTCCAATTCAGAATGTAATAAACCCAGATCCAGCCATAAAATGCATCATTCTTTTTTGTTTTAGACAACATTTCATGCACTGTTAAACATGTTAAATCAAGTTGCAAGTGAAAATCTATGTCTCTGACTGAGTTTGCATTACTGTGATTTGACCTCTCTGCTGGCTGAGATAAGCTCATTTTCAACGTCCAATTCAGAATGTAATAAAACCAGATCCAGCCATAAAATGCATCATTCTTTTTTGTTTTAGACAACATTTCATGCACTGTTAAACATGTTAAATCAAGTTGCAAGTGAAAATCTATGTCTCTGACTGAGTTTGCATTACTGTGATTTGACCTCTCTGCTGGCTGAGATAAGCTCATTTTCAACGTCCAATTCAGAATGTAATAAAACCAGATCCAGCCATAAAATGCATCATTCTTTTTTGTTTTAGACAACATTTCATGCACTGTTAAACATGTTAAAGCAAGTTGCAAGTGAAAATCTATGTCTCTGACTGAGTTTGCATTACTGTGATTTGACCTCTCTGCTGGCTGAGATAAGCTCATTTTCAACGTCCAATTCAGAATGTAATAAAACCAGATCCAGCCATAAAATGCATCATTCTTTTTTGTTTTAGACAACATTTCATGCACTGTTAAACATGTTAAAGCAAGTTGCAAGTGAAAATCTATGTCTCTGACTGAGTTTGCATTACTGTGATTTGACCTCTCTGCTGGCTGAGATAAGCTCATTTTCAACGTCCAATTTAGAATGTAATAAAACCAGATCCAGCCATGAAATGCATCATTCTTTTTTGTTTTAGACAACATTTCATGCACTGTTAAACATGTTAAAGCAAGTAGCAAGTGAAAATCTATGTCTCTGACTGAGTTTGCATTACTGTGATTTGACCTCTCTGCTGGCTGAGATAAGCTCATTTTCAACGTCCAATTCAGAATGTAATAAAACCTGATCCAGCTATAAAATGCATCATTCTTTTTTGTTTTAGACAACATTTCATGCACTGTTAAACATGTTAAAGCAAGTTGCAAGTGAAAATCTATGTCTCTGACTGAGTTTGCATTACTGTGATTTTACCTCTCTGCTGGCTGAGATAAGCTCATTTTCAACGTCCAATTCAGAATGTAATAAAACCAGATCCAGCCATAAAATGCATCATTCCTTTTTGTTTTAGACAACATTTTATGCACTGTTAAACATGTTAAAGCAAGTTGCAAGTGAAAATCTATGTCTCTGACTGAGTTTGCATTACTGTGATTTTACCTCTCTGCTGGCTGAGATAAGCTCATTTTCAACGTCCAATTCAGAATGTAATAAAACCTGATCCAGCTATAAAATGCATCATTCTTTTTTGTTTTAGACAACATTTCATGCACTGTTAAACATGTTAAAGCAAGTTGCAAGTGAAAATCTATGTCTCTGACTGAGTTTGCATTACTGTGATTTGACCTCTCTGCTGGCTGAGATAAGCTCATTTTCAACGTCCAATTAAGAATGTAATAAAACCAGATCCAGCCATAAAATGCATCATTCTTTTTTGTTTTAAACAACATTTCATGCACTGTTAAACATGTTAAAGTAAGTTGCAAGTGAAAATCTATGTCTCTGACTGAGTTTGCATTACTGTGATTTGACCTCTCTGCTGGCTGAGATAAGCTCATTTTCAACGTCCAATTCAGAATGTAATAAAACCTGATCCAGCTATAAAATGCATCATTCTTTTTTGTTTTAGACAACATTTCATGCACTGTTAAACATGTTAAAGCAAGTTGCAAGTGAAAATCTATGTCTCTGACTGAGTTTGCATTACTGTGATTTGACCTCTCTGCTGGCTGAGATAAGCTCATTTTCAACGTCCAATTCAGAATGTAATAAAACCAGATCCAGCCATAAAATGCATCATTCTTTTTTGTTTTAAACAACATTTCATGCACTGTTAAACATGTTAAAGTAACTTGCAAGTGAAAATCTATGTCTCTGACTGAGTTTGCATTACTGTAATTTGACCTCTCTGCTGGCTGAGATAAGCTCATTTTCAACGTCCAATTCAGAATGTAATAAAACCAGATCCAGCCATAAAATGCATCATTCTTTTTTGTTTTAGACAACATTTCATGCACTGTTAAACATGTTAAAGCAAGTTGCAAGTGAAAATCTATGTCTCTGACTGAGTTTGCATTACTGTGATTTGACCTCTCTGCTGGCTGAGATAAGCTCATTTTCAACGTCCAATTCAGAATGTAATAAAACCAGATCCAGCCATAAAATGCATCATTCTTTTTTGTTTTAGACAACATTTCATGCACTGTTAAACATGTTAAAGCAAGTTGCAAGTGAAAATCTATGTCTCTGACTGAGTTTGCATTACTGTGATTTGACCTCTCTGCTGGTTGAGATAAGCTCATTTTCAACGTCCAATTCAGAATGTAATAAAACCAGATCCAGCCATAAAATGCATCATTCTTTTTTGTTTTAGACAACATTTCATGCACTGTTAAACATGTTAAAGCAAGTTGCAAGTGAAAATCTATGTCTCTGACTGAGTTTGCATTACTGTGATTTGACCTCTCTGCTGGCTGAGATAAGCTCATTTTCAACGTCCAATTCAGAATGTAATAAAACCAGATCCAGCCATAAAATGCATCATTCTTTTTTGTTTTAAACAACATTTCATGCACTGTTAAACATGTTAAAGTAAGTTGCAAGTGAAAATCTATGTCTCTGACTGAGTTTGCATTACTGTGATTTGACCTCTCTGCTGGCTGAGATAAGCTCATTTTCAACGTCCAATTCAGAATGTAATAAAACCAGATCCAGCCATAAAATGCATCATTCTTTTTTGTTTTAGACAACATTTCATGCACTGTTAAACATGTTAAAGCAAGTTGCAAGTGAAAATCTATGTCTCTGACTGAGTTTGCATTACTGTGATTTGACCTCTCTGCTGGCTGAGATAAGCTCATTTTCAACGTCCAATTCAGAATGTCATAAAACCTGATCCAGCTATAAAATGCATCATTCTTTTTTGTTTTAGACAACATTTCATGCACTGTTAAACATGTTAAAGCAAGTTGCAAGTGAAAATCTATGTCTCTGACTGAGTTTGCATTACTGTGATTTGACCTCTCTGCTGGCTGAGATAAGCTCATTTTCAACGTCCAATTCAGAATGTAATAAAACCAGATCCAGCCATAAAATGCATCATTCTTTTTTGTTTTAAACAACATTTCATGCACTGTTAAACATGTTAAAGCAAGTTGCAAGTGAAAATCTATGTCTCTGACTGAGTTTGCATTACTGTGATTTGACCTCTCTGCTGGCTGAGATAAGCTCATTTTCAACGTCCAATTCAGAATGTAATAAAACCAGATCCAGCTATAAGATGCATCATTCTTTTTTGTTTTAGACAACATTTCATGCACTGTTAAACATGTTAAAGCAAGTTGCAAGTGAAAATCTATGTCTCTGACTGAGTTTGCATGACTGTGATTTGACCTCTCTGCTGGCTGAGATAAGCTCATTTTCAACGTCCAATTCAGAATGTAATAAAACCAGATCCAGCCATAAAATGCATCATTCTTTTTTGTTTTAGACAACATTTCATGCACTGTTAAACATGTTAAAGCAAGTTGCAAGTGAAAATCTATGTCTCTGACTGAGTTTGCATTACTGTGATTTGACCTCTCTGCTGGCTGAGATAAGCTCATTTTCAACGTCCAATTCAGAAAGTGATAAAACCAGATCCAGCCATAAAATGCATCATTCTTTTTTTGTTTTAGACAACATTTCATGCACTGTTAAACATGTTAAAGCAAGTTGCAAGTGAAAATCTATGTCTCTGACTGAGTTTGCATTACTGTGATTTGACCTCTCTGCTGGCTGAGATAAGCTCTTTTTCAACGTCCAATTCAGAAAGTGATAAAACAGATCCAGCCATAAAATGCATCATTCTTTTTTGTTTTAAACAACAATTCATGCACTGTTAAACATGTTAAAGCAAGTTGCAAGTGAAAATCTATGTCTCTGACTGAGTTTGCATTACTGTGATTTGACCTCTCTGCTGGCTGAGCAAAGCTCATTTTCAACGTCCAATTCAGAAAGTGATAAAAACAGATCCAGCCATAAAATGCATCATTCTTTTTTTGTTTTAGACAACATTTCATGCACTGTTAAACATGTTAAAGCAAGTTGCAAGTGAAAATCTATGTCTCTGACTGAGTTTGCATTACTGTGATTTGACCTCTCTGCTGGCTGAGATAAGCTCATTTTCAACGTCCAATTCAGAAAGTGATAAAAACAGATCCAGCCATAAAATGCATCATTCTTTTTTGTTTTAGACAACATTTCATGCACTGTTAAACATGTTAAAGCAAGTTGCAAGTGAAAATCTATGTCTCTGACTGAGTTTGCATTACTGTGATTTGACCTCTCTGCTGGCTGAGATAAGCTCATTTTCAACGTCCAATTCAGAATGTAATAAAACCAGATCCAGCCATAAAATGCATCATTCTTTTTTGTTTTAAACAACATTTCATGCACTGTTAAACATGTTAAAGCAAGTTGCAAGTGAAAATCTATGTCTCTGACTGAGTTTGCATTACTGTGATTTGACCTCTCTGCTGGCTGAGATAAGCTCATTTTCAACGTCCAATTCAGAATGTAATAAAACCAGATCCAGCTATAAGATGCATCATTCTTTTTTGTTTTAGACAACATTTCATGCACTGTTAAACATGTTAAAGCAAGTTGCAAGTGAAAATCTATGTCTCTGACTGAGTTTGCATGACTGTGATTTGACCTCTCTGCTGGCTGAGATAAGCTCATTTTCAACGTCCAATTCAGAATGTAATAAAACCAGATCCAGCCATAAAATGCATCATTCTTTTTTGTTTTAGACAACATTTCATGCACTGTTAAACATGTTAAAGCAAGTTGCAAGTGAAAATCTATGTCTCTGACTGAGTTTGCATTACTGTGATTTGACCTCTCTGCTGGCTGAGATAAGCTCATTTTCAACGTCCAATTCAGAAAGTGATAAAACCAGATCCAGCCATAAAATGCATCATTCTTTTTTTGTTTTAGACAACATTTCATGCACTGTTAAACATGTTAAAGCAAGTTGCAAGTGAAAATCTATGTCTCTGACTGAGTTTGCATTACTGTGATTTGACCTCTCTGCTGGCTGAGATAAGCTCTTTTTCAACGTCCAATTCAGAAAGTGATAAAACAGATCCAGCCATAAAATGCATCATTCTTTTTTGTTTTAAACAACAATTCATGCACTGTTAAACATGTTAAAGCAAGTTGCAAGTGAAAATCTATGTCTCTGACTGAGTTTGCATTACTGTGATTTGACCTCTCTGCTGGCTGAGCAAAGCTCATTTTCAACGTCCAATTCAGAAAGTGATAAAAACAGATCCAGCCATAAAATGCATCATTCTTTTTTTGTTTTAGACAACATTTCATGCACTGTTAAACATGTTAAAGCAAGTTGCAAGTGAAAATCTATGTCTCTGACTGAGTTTGCATTACTGTGATTTGACCTCTCTGCTGGCTGAGATAAGCTCATTTTCAACGTCCAATTCAGAAAGTGATAAAAACAGATCCAGCCATAAAATGCATCATTCTTTTTTGTTTTAGACAACATTTCATGCACTGTTAAACATGTTAAAGCAAGTTGCAAGTGAAAATCTATGTCTCTGACTGAGTTTGCATTACTGTGATTTGACCTCTCTGCTGGCTGAGATAAGCTCATTTTCAACGTCCAATTCAGAATGTTATAAAACCAGATCCAGCTATAAAATGCATCATTCTTTTTTGTTTTAGACAACATTTCATGCACTGTTAAACATGTTAAAGCAAGTTGCAAGTGAAAATCTATGTCTCTGACTGAGTTTGCATTACTGTGATTTGACCTCTCTGCTGGCTGAGATAAGCTCATTTTCAACGTCCAATTCAGAATGTAATAAAACCAGATCCAGCCATAAAATGCATCATTCTTTTTTGTTTTAGACAACATTTCATGCACTGTTAAACATGTTAAAGCAAGTTGCAAGTGAAAATCTATGTCTCTGACTGAGTTTGCATTACTGTGATTTGACCTCTCTGCTGGCTGAGATAAGCTCATTTTCAACGTCCAATTCAGAAAGTGATAAAACCAGATCCAGCCATAAAATGCATCATTCTTTTTTATTTAGGACAACATTTCATGCACTGTTAAACATGTTAAAGCAAGTTGCAAGTGAAAATCTATGTCTCTGACTGAGTTTGCATTACTGTGATTTGACCTCTCTGCTGGCTGAGATAAGCTCATTTTCAACGTCCAATTCAGAATGTAATAAAACCAGATCCAGCCATAAAATGCATCATTCTTTTTTGTTTTAGACAACATTTCATGCACTGTTAAACATGTTAAAGCAAGTTGCAAGTGAAAATATATGTCTCTGACTGAGTTTGCATTACTGTGATTTGACCTCTCTGCTGGCTGAGATAAACTCATTTTTAACGTCCAATTCAGAATGTAATAAAACCAGATCCAGCTATAAAATGCATCATTCTTTTTTGTTTTAGACAACATTTCATGCACTGTTAAACATGTTAAAGCAAGTTGCAAGTGAAAATCTATGTCTCTGACTGAGTTTGCATTACTGTGATTTGACCTCTCTGCTGGCTGAGATAAGCTCATTTTCAACGTCCAATTCAGAATGTAATAAAACCAGATCCAGCCATAAAATGCATCATTCTTTTTTGTTTTAGACAACATTTCATGCACGGTTAAACATGTTAAAGCAAGTTGCAAGTGAAAATCTATGTCTCTGACTGAGTTTGCATTACTGTGATTTGACCTCTCTGCTGGCTGAGATAAGCTCATTTTCAACGTCCAATTCAGAATGTAATAAACCCAGATCCAGCCATAAAATGCATCATTCTTTTTTGTTTTAGACAACATTTCATGCACTGTTAAACATGTTAAATCAAGTTGCAAGTGAAAATCTATGTCTCTGACTGAGTTTGCATTACTGTGATTTGACCTCTCTGCTGGCTGAGATAAGCTCATTTTCAACGTCCAATTCAGAATGTAATAAAACCAGATCCAGCCATAAAATGCATCATTCTTTTTTGTTTTAGACAACATTTCATGCACTGTTAAACATGTTAAATCAAGTTGCAAGTGAAAATCTATGTCTCTGACTGAGTTTGCATTACTGTGATTTGACCTCTCTGCTGGCTGAGATAAGCTCATTTTCAACGTCCAATTCAGAATGTAATAAAACCAGATCCAGCCATAAAATGCATCATTCTTTTTTGTTTTAGACAACATTTCATGCACTGTTAAACATGTTAAAGCAAGTTGCAAGTGAAAATCTATGTCTCTGACTGAGTTTGCATTACTGTGATTTGACCTCTCTGCTGGCTGAGATAAGCTCATTTTCAACGTCCAATTCAGAATGTAATAAAACCAGATCCAGCCATAAAATGCATCATTCTTTTTTGTTTTAGACAACATTTCATGCACTGTTAAACATGTTAAAGCAAGTTGCAAGTGAAAATCTATGTCTCTGACTGAGTTTGCATTACTGTGATTTGACCTCTCTGCTGGCTGAGATAAGCTCATTTTCAACGTCCAATTTAGAATGTAATAAAACCAGATCCAGCCATGAAATGCATCATTCTTTTTTGTTTTAGACAACATTTCATGCACTGTTAAACATGTTAAAGCAAGTAGCAAGTGAAAATCTATGTCTCTGACTGAGTTTGCATTACTGTGATTTGACCTCTCTGCTGGCTGAGATAAGCTCATTTTCAACGTCCAATTCAGAATGTAATAAAACCTGATCCAGCTATAAAATGCATCATTCTTTTTTGTTTTAGACAACATTTCATGCACTGTTAAACATGTTAAAGCAAGTTGCAAGTGAAAATCTATGTCTCTGACTGAGTTTGCATTACTGTGATTTTACCTCTCTGCTGGCTGAGATAAGCTCATTTTCAACGTCCAATTCAGAATGTAATAAAACCAGATCCAGCCATAAAATGCATCATTCCTTTTTGTTTTAGACAACATTTTATGCACTGTTAAACATGTTAAAGCAAGTTGCAAGTGAAAATCTATGTCTCTGACTGAGTTTGCATTACTGTGATTTTACCTCTCTGCTGGCTGAGATAAGCTCATTTTCAACGTCCAATTCAGAATGTAATAAAACCTGATCCAGCTATAAAATGCATCATTCTTTTTTGTTTTAGACAACATTTCATGCACTGTTAAACATGTTAAAGCAAGTTGCAAGTGAAAATCTATGTCTCTGACTGAGTTTGCATTACTGTGATTTGACCTCTTTGCTGGCTGAGATAAGCTCATTTTCAACGTCCAATTCAGAATGTAATAAAACCAGATCCAGCTATAAGATGCATCATTCTTTTTTGTTTTAGACAACATTTTATGCACTGTTAAACATGTTAAAGCAAGTTGCAAGTGAAAATCTATGTCTCTGACTGAGTTTGCATTACTGTGATTTGACCTCTCTGCTGGCTGAGATAAGCTCATTTTCAACGTCCAATTCAGAATGTAATAAAACCAGATCCAGCCATAAAATGCATCATTCTTTTTTGTTTTAGACAACATTTCATGCACTGTTAAACATGTTAAAGCAAGTTGCAAGTGAAAATCTATGTCTCTGACTGAGTTTGCATTACTGTGATTTGACCTCTCTGCTGGCTGAGATAAGCTCATTTTCAACGTCCAATTCAGAATGTACTAAAACCTGATCCAGCTATAAAATGCATCATTCTTTTTTGTTTTAGACAACATTTCATGCACTGTTAAACATGTTAAAGCAAGTTGCAAGTAAAAATCTTTGTCTCTGACTGAGTTTGCATTACTGTGATTTGACCTCTCTGCTGGCTGAGAGAAGCTCATTTTCAACGTCCAATTCAGAATGTAATAAAACCAGATCCAGCCATAAAATGCATCATTCTTTTTTGTTTTAGACAACATTTCATGCACTGTTAAACATGTTAAAGCAAGTTGCAAGTGAAAATCTATGTCTCTGACTGAGTTTGCATTACTGTGATTTGACCTCTCTGCTGGCTGAGATAAGCTCATTTTCAACGTCCAATTCAGAATGTAATAAAACCAGATCCAGCTATAAAATGCATCATTCTTTTTTGTTTTAGACAACATTTCTTGCACTGTTAAACATGTTAAAGCAAGTTGCAAGTGAAAATCTATGTCTCTGACTGAGTTTGCATTACTGTGATTTGACCTCTCTGCTGGCTGAGATAAGCTCATTTTCAACGTCCAATTCAGAATGTAATAAAACCAGATCCAGCCATAAAATGCATCATTCTTTTTTGTTTTAGACAACATTTCATGCACTGTTAAACATGTTAAAGCAAAATGCAAGTGAAAATCTATGTCTCTGACTGAGTTTGCATTACTGTGATTTGACCTCTCTGCTGGCTGAGATAAGCTCATTTTCAACGTCCAATTCAGAATGTACTAAAACCTGATCCAGCTATAAAATGCATCATTCTTTTTTGTTTTAGACAACATTTCATGCACTGTTAAACATGTTAAAGCAAGTTGCAAGTAAAAATCTTTGTCTCTGACTGAGTTTGCATTACTGTGATTTGACCTCTCTGCTGGCTGAGAGAAGCTCATTTTCAACGTCCAATTCAGAATGTAATAAAACCAGATCCAGCCATAAAATGCATCATTCTTTTTTGTTTTAGACAACATTTCATGCACTGTTAAACATGTTAAAGCAAGTTGCAAGTGAAAATCTATGTCTCTGACTGAGTTTGCATTACTGTGATTTGACCTCTCTGCTGGCTGAGATAAGCTCATTTTAAACGTCCAATTCAGAATGTAATAAAACCAGATCCAGCTATAAAATGCATCATTCTTTTTTGTTTTAGACAACATTTCTTGCACTGTTAAACATGTTAAAGCAAGTTGCATGTGAAAATCTATGTCTCTGACTGAGTTTGCATTACTGTGATTTGACCTCTCTGCTGGCTGAGATAAGCTCATTTTCAACGTCCAATTCAGAATGTAATAAAACCAGATCCAGCCATAAAATGCATCATTCTTTTTTGTTTTAGACAACATTTCATGCACTGTTAAACATGTTAAAGCAAGTTGCAAGTGAAAATCTATGTCTCTGACTGAGTTTGCATTACTGTGATTTGACCTCTCTGCTGGCTGAGATAAGCTCATTTTCAACGTCCAATTCAGAAAGTGATAAAACCAGATCCAGCCATAAAATGCATCATTCTTTTTTTGTTTTAGACAACATTTCATGCACTGTTAAACATGTTAAAGCAAGTTGCAAGTGAAATTCTATGTCTCTGACTGAGTTTGCATTACTGTGATTTGACCTCTCTGCTGGCTGAGATAAGCTCATTTTCAACGTCCAATTCAGAATGTAATAAAACCAGATCCAGCTATAAGATGCATCATTCTTTTTTGTTTTAGACAACATTTCATGCACTGTTAAACATGTTAAAGCAAGTTGCAAGTGAAAATCTATGTCTCTGACTGAGTTTGCATTACTGTGATTTGACCTCTCTGCTGGCTGAGATAAGCTCATTTTCAACGTCCAATTCAGAATGTAATAAAACCAGATCCAGCCATAAAATGCATCATTCTTTTTTGTTTTAGACAACATTTCATGCACTGTTAAACATGTTAAAGCAAGTTGCAAGTGAAAATCTATGTCTCTGACTGAGTTTGCATTACTGTGATTTGACCTCTCTGCTGGCTGAGATAAGCTCATTTTCAACGTCCAATTCAGAATGTTATAAAACCAGATCCAGCTATAAAATGCATCATTCTTTTTTGTTTTAGACAACATTTCATGCACTGTTAAACATGTTAAAGCAAGTTGCAAGTGAAAATCTATGTCTCTGACTGAGTTTGCATTACCGTGATTTGACCTCTCTGCTGGCTGAGATAAGCTCATTTTCAACGTCCAATTCAGAATGTAATAAAACCAGATCCAGCCATAAAATGCATCATTCTTTTTTGTTTTAGACAACATTTCTTGCACTGTTAAACATGTTAAAGCAAGTTGCAAGTGAAAATCTATGTCTCTGACTGAGTTTGCATTACTGTGATTTGACCTCTCTGCTGGCTGAGATAAGCTCATTTTCAACGTCCAATTCAGAATGTAATAAAACCAGATCCAGCCATAAAATGCATCATTCTTTTTTGTTTTAGACAACATTTCATGCACTGTTAAACATATTAAAGCAAGTTGCAAGTGAAAATCTATGTCTCTGACTGAGTTTGCATTACTGTGATTTGACCTCTCTGCTGGCTGAGATAAGCTCATTTTCAACGTCCAATTCAGAAAGTGATAAAACCAGATCCAGCCATAAAATGCATCATTCTTTTTTTGTTTTAGACAACATTTCATGCACTGTTAAACATGTTAAAGCAAGTTGCAAGTGAAAATCTATGTCTCTGACTGAGTTTGCATTACTGTGATTTGACCTCTTTGCTGGCTGAGATAAGCTCATTTTCAACGTCCAATTCAGAATGTAATAAAACCAGATCCAGCTATAAGATGCATCATTCTTTTTTGTTTTAGACAACATTTTATGCACTGTTAAACATGTTAAAGCAAGTTGCAAGTGAAAATCTATGTCTCTGACTGAGTTTGCATTACTGTGATTTGACCTCTCTGCTGGCTGAGATAAGCTCATTTTCAACGTCCAATTCAGAATGTAATAAAACCAGATCCAGCCATAAAATGCATCATTCTTTTTTGTTTTAGACAACATTTCATGCACTGTTAAACATGTTAAAGCAAGTTGCAAGTGAAAATCTATGTCTCTGACTGAGTTTGCATTACTGTGATTTGACCTCTCTGCTGGCTGAGATAAGCTCATTTTCAACGTCCAATTCAGAATGTACTAAAACCTGATCCAGCTATAAAATGCATCATTCTTTTTTGTTTTAGACAACATTTCATGCACTGTTAAACATGTTAAAGCAAGTTGCAAGTAAAAATCTTTGTCTCTGACTGAGTTTGCATTACTGTGATTTGACCTCTCTGCTGGCTGAGAGAAGCTCATTTTCAACGTCCAATTCAGAATGTAATAAAACCAGATCCAGCCATAAAATGCATCATTCTTTTTTGTTTTAGACAACATTTCATGCACTGTTAAACATGTTAAAGCAAGTTGCAAGTGAAAATCTATGTCTCTGACTGAGTTTGCATTACTGTGATTTGACCTCTCTGCTGGCTGAGATAAGCTCATTTTCAACGTCCAATTCAGAATGTAATAAAACCAGATCCAGCTATAAAATGCATCATTCTTTTTTGTTTTAGTCAACATTTCTTGCACTGTTAAACATGTTAAAGCAAGTTGCAAGTGAAAATCTATGTCTCTGACTGAGTTTGCATTACTGTGATTTGACCTCTCTGCTGGCTGAGATAAGCTCATTTTCAACGTCCAATTCAGAATGTAATAAAACCAGATCCAGCCATAAAATGCATCATTCTTTTTTGTTTTAGACAACATTTCATGCACTGTTAAACATGTTAAAGCAAAATGCAAGTGAAAATCTATGTCTCTGACTGAGTTTGCATTACTGTGATTTGACCTCTCTGCTGGCTGAGATAAGCTCATTTTCAACGTCCAATTCAGAATGTAATAAAACCTGATCCAGCTATAAAATGCATCATTCTTTTTTGTTTTAGACAACATTTCATGCACTGTTAAACATGTTAAAGCAAGTTGCAAGTAAAAATCTTTGTCTCTGACTGAGTTTGCATTACTGTGATTTGACCTCTCTGCTGGCTGAGAGAAGCTCATTTTCAACGTCCAATTCAGAATGTAATAAAACCAGATCCAGCCATAAAATGCATCATTCTTTTTTGTTTTAGACAACATTTCATGCACTGTTAAACATGTTAAAGCAAGTTGCAAGTGAAAATCTATGTCTCTGACTGAGTTTGCATTACTGTGATTTGACCTCTCTGCTGGCTGAGATAAGCTCATTTTAAACGTCCAATTCAGAATGTAATAAAACCAGATCCAGCTATAAAATGCATCATTCTTTTTTGTTTTAGACAACATTTCTTGCACTGTTAAACATGTTAAAGCAAGTTGCAAGTGAAAATCTATGTCTCTGACTGAGTTTGCATTACTGTGATTTGACCTCTCTGCTGGCTGAGATAAGCTCATTTTCAACGTCCAATTCAGAATGTAATAAAACCAGATCCAGCCATAAAATGCATCATTCTTTTTTGTTTTAGACAACATTTCATGCACTGTTAAACATGTTAAAGCAAGTTGCAAGTGAAAATCTATGTCTCTGACTGAGTTTGCATTACTGTGATTTGACCTCTCTGCTGGCTGAGATAAGCTCATTTTCAACGTCCAATTCAGAAAGTGATAAAACCAGATCCAGCCATAAAATGCATCATTCTTTTTTTGTTTTAGACAACATTTCATGCACTGTTAAACATGTTAAAGCAAGTTGCAAGTGAAAATCTTTGTCTCTGACTGAGTTTGCATTACTGTGATTTGACCTCTCTGCTGGCTGAGATAAGCTCATTTTCAACGTCCAATTCAGAATGTAATAAAACCAGATCCAGCTATAAGATGCATCATTCTTTTTTGTTTTAGACAACATTTCATGCACTGTTAAACATGTTAAAGCAAGTTGCAAGTGAAAATCTATGTCTCTGACTGAGTTTGCATTACTGTGATTTGACCTCTCTGCTGGCTGAGATAAGCTCATTTTCAACGTCCAATTCAGAATGTAATAAAACCAGATCCAGCCATAAAATGCATCATTCTTTTTTGTTTTAGACAACATTTCATGCACTGTTAAACATGTTAAAGCAAGTTGCAAGTGAAAATCTATGTCTCTGACTGAGTTTGCATTACTGTGATTTGACCTCTCTGCTGGCTGAGATAAGCTCATTTTCAACGTCCAATTCAGAATGTAATAAAACCAGATCCAGCCATAAAATGCATCATTCTTTTTTGTTTTAGACAACATTTCATGCACTGTTAAACATGTTAAAGCAAGTTGCAAGTGAAAATCTATGTCTCTGACTGAGTTTGCATTACTGTGATTTGACCTCTCTGCTGGCTGAGATAAGCTCATTTTCAACGTCCAATTCAGAATGTAATAAAACCAGATCCAGCCATAAAATGCATCATTCTTTTTTGTTTTAGACAACATTTCATGCACTGTTAAACATGTTAAAGCAAGTTGCAAGTGAAAATCTATGTCTCTGACTGAGTTTGCATTACTGTGATTTGACCTCTCTGCTGGCTGAGATAAGCTCATTTTCAACGTCCAATTCAGAATGTAATAAAACTAGATCCAGCTATAAAATGCATCATTCTTTTTTGTTTTAGACAACATTTCATGCACTGTTACACATGTTAAAGCAAGTTGCAAGTGAAAATCTATGTCTCTGACTGAGTTTGCATTACTGTGATTTGACCTCTCTGCTGGCTGAGATAAGCTCATTTTCAACGTCCAATTCAGAATGTAATAAAACCAGATCCAGCCATAAAATGCATCATTCTTTTTTGTTTTAGACAACATTTCATGCACTGTTAAACATGTTAAAGCAAGTTGCAAGTGAAAATCTATGTCTCTGACTGAGTTTGCATTACTGTGATTTGACCTCTCTGCTGGCTGAGATAAGCTCATTTTCAACGTCCAATTCAGAATGTAATAAAACCAGATCCAGCCATAAAATGCATCATTCTTTTTTGTTTTAGACAACATTTCATGCACTGTTAAACATGTTAAAGCAAGTTGCAAGTGAAAATCTATGTCTCTGACTGACTTTGCATTACTGTGATTTGACCTCTCTGCTGGCTGAGATAAGCTCATTTTCAACGTCCAATTCAGAATGTTATAAAACCAGATCCAGCTATAAAATGCATCATTCTTTTTTGTTTTAGACAACATTTCATGCACTGTTAAACATGTTAAAGCAAGTTGCAAGTGAAAATCTATGTCTCTGACTGAGTTTGCATTACTGTGATTTGACCTCTCTGCTGGCTGAGATAAGCTCATTTTCAACGTCCAATTCAGAATGTAATAAAACCAGATCCAGCCATAAAATGCATCATTCTTTTTTGTTTTAGACAACATTTCATGCACTGTTAAACATGTTAAAGCAAGTTGCAAGTGAAAATCTATGTCTCTGACTGAGTTTGCATTACTGTGATTTGACCTCTCTGCTGGCTGAGATAAGCTCATTTTCAACGTCCAATTCAGAAAGTGATAAAACCAGATCCAGCCATAAAATGCATCATTCTTTTTTTGTTTTAGACAACATTTCATGCACTGTTAAACATGTTAAAGCAAGTTGCAAGTGAAAATCTATGTCTCTGACTGAGTTTGCATTACTGTGATTTGACCTCTCTGCTGGCTGAGATAAGCTCATTTTCAACGTCCAATTCAGAAAGTGATAAAACAGATCCAGCCATAAAATGCATCATTCTTTTTTGTTTTAGACAACAATTCATGCACTGTTAAACATGTTAAAGCAAGTTGCAAGTGAAAATCTATGTCTCTGACTGAGTTTGCATTACTGTGATTTGACCTCTCTGCTGGCTGAGCAAAGCTCATTTTCAACGTCCAATTCAGAAAGTGATAAAAACAGATCCAGCCATAAAATGCATCATTCTTTTTTTGTTTTAGACAACATTTCATGCACTGTTAAACATGTTAAAGCAAGTTGCAAGTGAAAATCTATGTCTCTGACTGAGTTTGCATTACTGTGATTTGACCTCTCTGCTGGCTGAGATAAGCTCATTTTCAACGTCCAATTCAGAATGTAATAAAACCAGATCCAGCTAAAAGATGCATCATTCTTTTTTGTTTTAGACAACATTTCATGCACTGTTAAACATGTTAAAGCAAGTTGCAAGTGAAAATCTATGTCTCTGACTGAGTTTGCATTACTGTGATTTGACCTCTCTGCTGGCTGAGATAAGCTCATTTTCAACGTCCAATTCAGAATGTAATAAAACCAGATCCAGCCATAAAATGCATCATTCTTTTTTGTTTTAGACAACATTTCATGCACTGTTAAACATGTTAAAGCAAGTTGCAAGTGAAAATCTATGTCTCTGACTGAGTTTGCATTACTGTGATTTGACCTCTCTGCTGGCTGAGATAAGCTCATTTTCAACGTCCAATTCAGAATGTAATAAAACCAGATCCAGCCATAAAATGCATCATTCTTTTTTGTTTTAGACAACATTTCATGCACTGTTAAACATGTTAAAGCAAGTTGCAAGTGAAAATCTATGTCTCTGACTGACTTTGCATTACTGTGATTTGACCTCTCTGCTGGCTGAGATAAGCTCATTTTCAACGTCCAATTCAGAATGTTATAAAACCAGATCCAGCTATAAAATGCATCATTCTTTTTTGTTTTAGACAACATTTCATGCACTGTTAAACATGTTAAAGCAAGTTGCAAGTGAAAATCTATGTCTCTGACTGAGTTTGCATTACTGTGATTTGACCTCTCTGCTGGCTGAGATAAGCTCATTTTCAACGTCCAATTCAGAATGTAATAAAACCAGATCCAGCCATAAAATGCATCATTCTTTTTTGTTTTAGACAACATTTCATGCACTGTTAAACATGTTAAAGCAAGTTGCAAGTGAAAATCTATGTCTCTGACTGAGTTTGCATTACTGTGATTTGACCTCTCTGCTGGCTGAGATAAGCTCATTTTCAACGTCCAATTCAGAAAGTGATAAAACCAGATCCAGCCATAAAATGCATCATTCTTTTTTTGTTTTAGACAACATTTCATGCACTGTTAAACATGTTAAAGCAAGTTGCAACTGAAAATCTATGTCTCTGACTGAGTTTGCATTACTGTGATTTGACCTCTCTGCTGGCTGAGATAAGCTCATTTTCAACGTCCAATTCAGAAAGTGATAAAACAGATCCAGCCATAAAATGCATCATTCTTTTTTGTTTTAGACAACAATTCATGCACTGTTAAACATGTTAAAGCAAGTTGCAAGTGAAAATCTATGTCTCTGACTGAGTTTGCATTACTGTGATTTGACCTCTCTGCTGGCTGAGCAAAGCTCATTTTCAACGTCCAATTCAGAAAGTGATAAAAACAGATCCAGCCATAAAATGCATCATTCTTTTTTTGTTTTAGACAACATTTCATGCACTGTTAAACATGTTAAAGCAAGTTGCAAGTGAAAATCTATGTCTCTGACTGAGTTTGCATTACTGTGATTTGACCTCTCTGCTGGCTGAGATAAGCTCATTTTCAACGTCCAATTCAGAATGTAATAAAACCAGATCCAGCTAAAAGATGCATCATTCTTTTTTGTTTTAGACAACATTTCATGCACTGTTAAACATGTTAAAGCAAGTTGCAAGTGAAAATCTATGTCTCTGACTGAGTTTGCATTACTGTGATTTGACCTCTCTGCTGGCTGAGATAAGCTCATTTTCAACGTCCAATTCAGAATGTAATAAAACCAGATCCAGCCATAAAATGCATCATTCTTTTTTGTTTTAGACAACATTTCATGCACTGTTAAACATGTTAAAGCAAGTTGCAAGTGAAAATCTATGTCTCTGACTGAGTTTGCATTACTGTGATTTGACCTCTCTGCTGGCTGAGATAAGCTCATTTTCAACGTCCAATTCAGAATGTAATAAAACCTGATCCAGCTATAAAATGCATCATTCTTTTTTGTTTTAGACAACATTTCATGCACTGTTAAACATGTTAAAGCAAGTTGCAAGTGAAAATCTATGTCTCTGACTGAGTTTGCATTACTGTGATTTGACCTCTCTGCTGGCTGAGATAAGCTCATTTTCAACGTCCAATTCAGAATGTAATAAAACCAGATCCAGCCATAAAATGCATCATTCTTTTTTGTTTTAGACAACATTTCATGCACTGTTAAACATGTTAAAGCAAGTTGCAAGTGAAAATCTATGTCTCTGACTGAGTTTGCATTACTGTGATTTGACCTCTCTGCTGGCTGAGATAAGCTCATTTTCAACGTCCAATTCAGAAAGTGATAAAACCAGATCCAGCTATAAGATGCATCATTCTTTTTTGTTTTAGACAACATTTCATGCACTGTTAAACATGTTAAAGCAAGTTGCACGTGAAAATCTATGTCTCTGACTGAGTTTGCATTACTGTGATTTGACCTCTCTGCTGGCTAAGATAAGCTCATTTTCAACGTCCAATTCAGAATGTAATAAAACCAGATCCAGCCATAAAATGCATCATTCTTTTTTGTTTTTGACAACATTTCATGCACTGTTAAACATGTTAAAGCAAGTTGCAAGTGAAAATCTATGTCTCTGACTGAGTTTGCATTACTGTGATTTGACCTCTCTGCTGGCTGAGATAAGCTCATTTTCAACGTCCAATTCAGAAAGTGATAAAACCAGATCCAGCCATAAAATGCATCATTCTTTTTTTGTTTTAGACAACATTTCATGCACTGTTAAACATGTTAAAGCAAGTTGCAACTAAAAATCTATGTCTCTGACTGAGTTTGCATTATTGTGATTTGACCTCTCTGCTGGCTGAGATAAGCTCATTTTCAACGTCCAATTCAGAATGTAATAAAACCAGATCCAGCTATAAAATGCATCATTCTTTTTTGTTTTAGACAACATTTTATGCACTGTTAAACATGTTAAAGCAAGTTGCAAGTGAAAATCTATGTCTCTGACTGAGTTTGCATTACTGTGATTTGACCTCTCTGCTGGCTGAGATAAGCTCATTTTCAACGTCCAATTCAGAATGTAATAAAACCTGATCCAGCTATAAAATGCATCATTCTTTTTTGTTTTAGACAACATTTCATGCACTGTTAAACATGTTAAAGCAAGTTGCAAGTGAAAATCTATGTCTCTGACTGAGTTTGCATTACTGTGATTTCACCTCTCTGCTGGCTGAGATAAGCTCATTTTCAACGTCCAATTCAGAATGTTATAAAACCAGATCCAGCTTTAAAATGCATCATTCTTTTTTGTTTTAGACAACATTTCATGCACTGTTAAACATGTTAAAGCAAGTTGCAAGTGAAAATCTATGTCTCTGACTGAGTTTGCATTACTGTGATTTGACCTCTCTGCTGGCTGAGATAAGCTCATTTTCAACGTCCAATTCAGAATGTAATAAAACCAGATCCAGCCATAAAATGCATCATTCTTTTTTGTTTTAGACAACATTTCATGCACTGTTAAACATGTTAAAGCAAGTTGCAAGTGAAAATCTATGTCTCTGACTGAGTTTGCATTACTGTGATTTGACCTCTCTGCTGGCTGAGATAAGCTCATTTTCAACGTCCAATTCAGAATGTAATAAAACCAGATCCAGCCATAAGATGCATCATTCTTTTTTGTTTTAGACAACATTTCATGCACTGTTAAACATGTTAAAGCAAGTTGCAAGTGAAAATCTATGTCTCTGACTGAGTTTGCATTACTGTGATTTGACCTCTCTGCTGGCTGAGATAAGCTCATTTTCAACGTCCAATTCAGAATGTTATAAAACCAGATCCAGCCATAAAATGCATCATTCTTTTTTGTTTTAGACAACATTTCATGCACTGTTAAACATGTTAAAGCAAGTTGCAAGTGAAAATCTATGTCTCTGACTGAGTTTGCATTACTGTGATTTGACCTCTCTGCTGGCTGAGATAAGCTCATTTTCAACGTCCAATTCAGAATGTAATAAAACCTGATCCAGCTATAAAATGCATCATTCTTTTTTGTTTTAGACAACATTTCATGCACTGTTAAACATGTTAAAGCAAGTTGCAAGTAAAAATCTATGTCTCTGACTGAGTTTGCATTACTGTGATTTGACCTCTCTGCTGGCTGAGATAAGCTCATTTTCAACGTCCAATTCAGAAAGTAATAAAACCAGATCCAGCCATAAAATGCATCATTCTTTTTTGTTTTAGACAACAATTCATGCACTGTTAAACATGTTAAAGCAAGTTGCAAGTGAAAATCTATTTCTCTGACTGAGTTTGCATTACTGTGATTTGACCTCTCTGCTGGCTGAGATAAGCTCATTTTCAACGTCCAATTCAGAAAGTGGTAAAAACAGATCCAGCCATAAAATGCATCATTCTTTTTTGTTTTAGACAACATTTCATGCACTGTTAAACATGTTAAAGCAAGTAGCAAGTGAAAATCTATGTCTCTGACTGAGTTTGTATTACTGTGATTTGACCTCTCTGCTGGCTGAGATAAGCTCATTTTCAACGTCCAATTCAGAATGTGATAAAACTAGATCCAGCTATAAAATGCATCATTCTTTTTTGTTTTAGACAACATTTCATGCACTGTTACACATGTTAAAGCAAGTTGCAAGTGAAAATCTATGTCTCTGACTGAGTTTGCATTACTGTGATTTGACCTCTCTGCTGGCTGAGCAAAGCTCATTTTCAACGTCCAATTCAGAAAGTGATAAAAACAGATCCAGCCATAAAATGCATCATTCTTTTTTTGTTTTAGACAACATTTCATGCACTGTTAAACATGTTAAAGCAAGTTGCAAGTGAACATCTATGTCTCTGACTGAGTTTGCATTACTGTGATTTGACCTCTCTGCTGGCTGAGATAAGCTCATTTTCAACGCCCAATTCAGAATGTAATAAAACCAGATCCAGCCATAAAATGCATCATTCTTTTTTGTTTTAGACAACATTTCATGCACTGTTAAACATGTTAAAGCAAGTTGCAAGTGAAAATCTATGTCTCTGACTGAGTTTGCATTACTGTGATTTGACCTCTCTGCTGGCTGAGATAAGCTCATTTTCAACGTCCAATTCAGAAAGTGATAAAAACAGATCCAGCCATAAAATGCATCATTCTTTTTTGTTTTAGACAACATTTCATGCACTGTTAAACATGTTAAAGCAAGTTGCAAGTGAAAATCTATGTCTCTGACTGAGTTTGCAATACTGTGATTTGACCTCTCTGCTGGCTGAGATAAGCTCATTTTCAACGTCCAATTCAGAATGTAATAAAACCAGATCCAGCCATTAAATGCTTCATTCTTTTTTGTTTTAGACAACATTTCATGCACTGTTAAACATGTTAAAGCAAGTTGCAAGTGAAAATCTATGTCTCTGACTGAGTTTGCATTACTGTGATTTCACCTCTCTGCTGGCTGAGATAAGCTCATTTTCAACGTCCAATTCAGAATGTTATAAAACCAGATCCAGCTTTAAAATGCATCATTCTTTTTTGTTTTAGACAACATTTCATGCACTGTTAAACATGTTAAAGCAAGTTGCAAGTGAAAATCTATGTCTCTGACTGAGTTTGCATTACTGTGATTTGACCTCTCTGCTGGCTGAGATAAGCTCATTTTCAACGTCCAATTCAGAATGTAATAAAACCAGATCCAGCCATAAAATGCATCATTCTTTTTTGTTTTAGACAACATTTCATGCACTGTTAAACATGTTAAAGCAAGTTGCAAGTGAAAATCTATGTCTCTGACTGAGTTTGCATTACTGTGATTTGACCTCTCTGCTGGCTGAGATAAGCTCATTTTCAACGTCCAATTCAGAATGTAATAAAACCAGATCCAGCCATAAGATGCATCATTCTTTTTTGTTTTAGACAACATTTCATGCACTGTTAAACATGTTAAAGCAAGTTGCAAGTGAAAATCTATGTCTCTGACTGAGTTTGCATTACTGTGATTTGACCTCTCTGCTGGCTGAGATAAGCTCATTTTCAACGTCCAATTCAGAATGTTATAAAACCAGATCCAGCCATAAAATGCATCATTCTTTTTTGTTTTAGACAACATTTCATGCACTGTTAAACATGTTAAAGCAAGTTGCAAGTGAAAATCTATGTCTCTGACTGAGTTTGCATTACTGTGATTTGACCTCTCTGCTGGCTGAGATAAGCTCATTTTCAACGTCCAATTCAGAATGTAATAAAACCTGATCCAGCTATAAAATGCATCATTCTTTTTTGTTTTAGACAACATTTCATGCACTGTTAAACATGTTAAAGCAAGTTGCAAGTAAAAATCTATGTCTCTGACTGAGTTTGCATTACTGTGATTTGACCTCTCTGCTGGCTGAGATAAGCTCATTTTCAACGTCCAATTCAGAATGTAATAAAACCAGATCCAGCCATAAAATGCATCATTCTTTTTTGTTTTAGACAACAATTCATGCACTGTTAAACATGTTAAAGCAAGTTGCAAGTGAAAATCTATTTCTCTGACTGAGTTTGCATTACTGTGATTTGACCTCTCTGCTGGCTGAGATCAGCTCATTTTCAACGTCCAATTCAGAAAGTGGTAAAAACAGATCCAGCCATAAAATGCATCATTCTTTTTTGTTTTAGACAACATTTCATGCACTGTTAAACATGTTAAAGCAAGTAGCAAGTGAAAATCTATGTCTCTGACTGAGTTTGTATTACTGTGATTTGACCTCTCTGCTGGCTGAGATAAGCTCATTTTCAACGTCCAATTCAGAATGTGATAAAACTAGATCCAGCTATAAAATGCATCATTCTTTTTTGTTTTAGACAACATTTCATGCACTGTTACACATGTTAAAGCAAGTTGCAAGTGAAAATCTATGTCTCTGACTGAGTTTGCATTACTGTGATTTGACCTCTCTGCTGGCTGAGCAAAGCTCATTTTCAACGTCCAATTCAGAAAGTGATAAAAACAGATCCAGCCATAAAATGCATCATTCTTTTTTTGTTTTAGACAACATTTCATGCACTGTTAAACATGTTAAAGCAAGTTGCAAGTGAACATCTATGTCTCTGACTGAGTTTGCATTACTGTGATTTGACCTCTCTGCTGGCTGAGATAAGCTCATTTTCAACGCCCAATTCAGAATGTAATAAAACCAGATCCAGCCATAAAATGCATCATTCTTTTTTGTTTTAGACAACATTTCATGCACTGTTAAACATGTTAAAGCAAGTTGCAAGTGAAAATCTATGTCTCTGACTGAGTTTGCATTACTGTGATTTGACCTCTCTGCTGGCTGAGATAAGCTCATTTTCAACGTCCAATTCGGAAAGTGATAAAAACAGATCCAGCCATAAAATGCATCATTCTTTTTTGTTTTAGACAACATTTCATGCACTGTTAAACATGTTAAAGCAAGTTGCAAGTGAAAATCTATGTCTCTGACTGAGTTTGCAATACTGTGATTTGACCTCTCTGCTGGCTGAGATAAGCTCATTTTCAACGTCCAATTCAGAATGTAATAAAACCAGATCCAGCCATTAAATGCTTCATTCTTTTTTGTTTTAGACAACATTTCATGCACTGTTAAACATGTTAAAGCAAGTTGCAAGTGAAAATCTATGTCTCTGACTGAGTTTGCATTACTGTGATTTGACCTCTCTGCTGGCTGAGATAAGCTCATTTTCAACGTCCAATTCAGAATGTTATAAAACCAGATCCAGCTATAAAATGCATCATTCTTTTTTGTTTTAGACAACATTTTATGCACTGTTAAACATGTTAAAGCAAGTTGCAAGTGAAAATCTATGTCTCTGACCGAGTTTGCATTACTGTGATTTGACCTCTCTGCTGGCTGAGATAAGCTCATTTTCAACGTCCAATTCAGAATGTAATAAAACCAGATCCAGCCATAAAATGCATCATTCTTTTTTGTTTTAGACAACAATTCATGCACTGTTAAACATGTTAAAGCAACTTGCAAGTGAAAATCTATGTCTCTGACTGAGTTTGCATTACTGTGATTTGACCTCTCTGCTGGCTGAGATAAGCTCATTTTCAACGTCCAATTCAGAATGTAATAAAACCAGATCCAGCCATAAAATGCATCATTCTTTTTTTGTTTTAGACAACATTTCATGCACTGTTAAACATGTTAAAGCAAGTTGCAAGTGAAAATCTATGTCTCTGACTGAGTTTGCATTACTGTGATTTGACCTCTCTGCTGGCTGAGATAAGCTCATTTTCAACGTCCAATTCAGAATGTAATAAAACCAGATCCAGCTATAAGATGCATCATTCTTTTTTGTTTTAGACAACATTTCATGCACTGTTAAACATGTTAAAGCAAGTTGCAAGTGAAAATCTATGTCTCTGACTGAGTTTGCATTACTGTGATTTGACCTCTCTGCTGGCTGAGATAAGCTCATTTTCAACGTCCAATTCAGAAAGTGATAAAAACAGATCCAGCCATAAAATGCATCATTCTTTTTTGTTTTAGACAACATTTCATGCACTGTTAAACATGTTAAAGCAAGTTGCAAGTGAAAATCTATGTCTCTGACTGAGTTTGCAATACTGTGATTTGACCTCTCTGCTGGCTGAGATAAGCTCATTTTCAACGTCCAATTCAGAATGTAATAAAACCAGATCCAGCCATTAAATGCTTCATTCTTTTTTGTTTTAGACAACATTTCATGCACTGTTAAACATGTTAAAGCAAGTTGCAAGTGAAAATCTATGTCTCTGACTGAGTTTGCATTACTGTGATTTCACCTCTCTGCTGGCTGAGATAAGCTCATTTTCAACGTCCAATTCAGAATGTTATAAAACCAGATCCAGCTTTAAAATGCATCATTCTTTTTTGTTTTAGACAACATTTCATGCACTGTTAAACATGTTAAAGCAAGTTGCAAGTGAAAATCTATGTCTCTGACTGAGTTTGCATTACTGTGATTTGACCTCTCTGCTGGCTGAGATAAGCTCATTTTCAACGTCCAATTCAGAATGTAATAAAACCAGATCCAGCCATAAAATGCATCATTCTTTTTTGTTTTAGACAACATTTCATGCACTGTTAAACATGTTAAAGCAAGTTGCAAGTGAAAATCTATGTCTCTGACTGAGTTTGCATTACTGTGATTTGACCTCTCTGCTGGCTGAGATAAGCTCATTTTCAACGTCCAATTCAGAATGTAATAAAACCAGATCCAGCCATAAGATGCATCATTCTTTTTTGTTTTAGACAACATTTCATGCACTGTTAAACATGTTAAAGCAAGTTGCAAGTGAAAATCTATGTCTCTGACTGAGTTTGCATTACTGTGATTTGACCTCTCTGCTGGCTGAGCAAAGCTCATTTTCAACGTCCAATTCAGAAAGTGATAAAAACAGATCCAGCTATAAAATGCATCATTCTTTTTTGTTTTAGACAACATTTCATGCACTGTTAAACATGTTAAAGCAAGTTGCAAGTGAAAATCTATGTCTCTGACTGAGTTTGCATTACTGTGATTTGACCTCTCTGCTGGCTGAGATAAGCTCATTTTCAACGTCCAATTCAGAATGTAATAAAACCAGATCCAGCCATAAAATGCATCATTCTTTTTTGTTTTAGACAACATTTCATGCACTGTTAAACATGTTAAAGCAAGTTGCAAGTGAAAATCTATGTCTCTGACTGAGTTTGCATTACTGTGATTTGACCTCTCTGCTGGCTGAGATAAGCTCATTTTCAACGTCCAATTCAGAAAGTGATAAAACCAGATCCAGCTATAAGATGCATCATTCTTTTTTGTTTTAGACAACATTTCATGCACTGTTAAACATGTTAAAGCAAGTTGCACGTGAAAATCTATGTCTCTGACTGAGTTTGCATTACTGTGATTTGACCTCTCTGCTGGCTAAGATAAGCTCATTTTCAACGTCCAATTCAGAATGTAATAAAACCAGATCCAGCCATAAAATGCATCATTCTTTTTTGTTTTTGACAACATTTCATGCACTGTTAAACATGTTAAAGCAAGTTGCAAGTGAAAATCTATGTCTCTGACTGAGTTTGCATTACTGTGATTTGACCTCTCTGCTGGCTGAGATAAGCTCATTTTCAACGTCCAATTCAGAAAGTGATAAAACCAGATCCAGCCATAAAATGCATCATTCTTTTTTTGTTTTAGACAACATTTCATGCACTGTTAAACATGTTAAAGCAAGTTGCAACTAAAAATCTATGTCTCTGACTGAGTTTGCATTATTGTGATTTGACCTCTCTGCTGGCTGAGATAAGCTCATTTTCAACGTCCAATTCAGAATGTAATAAAACCAGATCCAGCTATAAAATGCATCATTCTTTTTTGTTTTAGACAACATTTTATGCACTGTTAAACATGTTAAAGCAAGTTGCAAGTGAAAATCTATGTCTCTGACTGAGTTTGCATTACTGTGATTTGACCTCTCTGCTGGCTGAGATAAGCTCATTTTCAACGTCCAATTCAGAATGTAATAAAACCTGATCCAGCTATAAAATGCATCATTCTTTTTTGTTTTAGACATTTCATGCACTGTTAAACATGTTAAAGCAAGTTGCAAGTGAAAATCTATGTCTCTGACTGAGTTTGCATTACTGTGATTTCACCTCTCTGCTGGCTGAGATAAGCTCATTTTCAACGTCCAATTCAGAATGTTATAAAACCAGATCCAGCTTTAAAATGCATCATTCTTTTTTGTTTTAGACAACATTTCATGCACTGTTAAACATGTTAAAGCAAGTTGCAAGTGAAAATCTATGTCTCTGACTGAGTTTGCATTACTGTGATTTGACCTCTCTGCTGGCTGAGATAAGCTCATTTTCAACGTCCAATTCAGAATGTAATAAAACCAGATCCAGCCATAAAATGCATCATTCTTTTTTGTTTTAGACAACATTTCATGCACTGTTAAACATGTTAAAGCAAGTTGCAAGTGAAAATCTATGTCTCTGACTGAGTTTGCATTACTGTGATTTGACCTCTCTGCTGGCTGAGATAAGCTCATTTTCAACGTCCAATTCAGAATGTAATAAAACCAGATCCAGCCATAAGATGCATCATTCTTTTTTGTTTTAGACAACATTTCATGCACTGTTAAACATGTTAAAGCAAGTTGCAAGTGAAAATCTATGTCTCTGACTGAGTTTGCATTACTGTGATTTGACCTCTCTGCTGGCTGAGATAAGCTCATTTTCAACGTCCAATTCAGAATGTTATAAAACCAGATCCAGCCATAAAATGCATCATTCTTTTTTGTTTTAGACAACATTTCATGCACTGTTAAACATGTTAAAGCAAGTTGCAAGTGAAAATCTATGTCTCTGACTGAGTTTGCATTACTGTGATTTGACCTCTCTGCTGGCTGAGATAAGCTCATTTTCAACGTCCAATTCAGAATGTAATAAAACCTGATCCAGCTATAAAATGCATCATTCTTTTTTGTTTTAGACAACATTTCATGCACTGTTAAACATGTTAAAGCAAGTTGCAAGTAAAAATCTATGTCTCTGACTGAGTTTGCATTACTGTGATTTGACCTCTCTGCTGGCTGAGATAAGCTCATTTTCAACGTCCAATTCAGAAAGTAATAAAACCAGATCCAGCCATAAAATGCATCATTCTTTTTTGTTTTAGACAACAATTCATGCACTGTTAAACATGTTAAAGCAAGTTGCAAGTGAAAATCTATTTCTCTGACTGAGTTTGCATTACTGTGATTTGACCTCTCTGCTGGCTGAGATAAGCTCATTTTCAACGTCCAATTCAGAAAGTGGTAAAAACAGATCCAGCCATAAAATGCATCATTCTTTTTTGTTTTAGACAACATTTCATGCACTGTTAAACATGTTAAAGCAAGTAGCAAGTGAAAATCTATGTCTCTGACTGAGTTTGTATTACTGTGATTTGACCTCTCTGCTGGCTGAGATAAGCTCATTTTCAACGTCCAATTCAGAATGTGATAAAACTAGATCCAGCTATAAAATGCATCATTCTTTTTTGTTTTAGACAACATTTCATGCACTGTTACACATGTTAAAGCAAGTTGCAAGTGAAAATCTATGTCTCTGACTGAGTTTGCATTACTGTGATTTGACCTCTCTGCTGGCTGAGCAAAGCTCATTTTCAACGTCCAATTCAGAAAGTGATAAAAACAGATCCAGCCATAAAATGCATCATTCTTTTTTTGTTTTAGACAACATTTCATGCACTGTTAAACATGTTAAAGCAAGTTGCAAGTGAACATCTATGTCTCTGACTGAGTTTGCATTACTGTGATTTGACCTCTCTGCTGGCTGAGATAAGCTCATTTTCAACGCCCAATTCAGAATGTAATAAAACCAGATCCAGCCATAAAATGCATCATTCTTTTTTGTTTTAGACAACATTTCATGCACTGTTAAACATGTTAAAGCAAGTTGCAAGTGAAAATCTATGTCTCTGACTGAGTTTGCATTACTGTGATTTGACCTCTCTGCTGGCTGAGATAAGCTCATTTTCAACGTCCAATTCAGAAAGTGATAAAAACAGATCCAGCCATAAAATGCATCATTCTTTTTTGTTTTAGACAACATTTCATGCACTGTTAAACATGTTAAAGCAAGTTGCAAGTGAAAATCTATGTCTCTGACTGAGTTTGCAATACTGTGATTTGACCTCTCTGCTGGCTGAGATAAGCTCATTTTCAACGTCCAATTCAGAATGTAATAAAACCAGATCCAGCCATTAAATGCTTCATTCTTTTTTGTTTTAGACAACATTTCATGCACTGTTAAACATGTTAAAGCAAGTTGCAAGTGAAAATCTATGTCTCTGACTGAGTTTGCATTACTGTGATTTCACCTCTCTGCTGGCTGAGATAAGCTCATTTTCAACGTCCAATTCAGAATGTTATAAAACCAGATCCAGCTTTAAAATGCATCATTCTTTTTTGTTTTAGACAACATTTCATGCACTGTTAAACATGTTAAAGCAAGTTGCAAGTGAAAATCTATGTCTCTGACTGAGTTTGCATTACTGTGATTTGACCTCTCTGCTGGCTGAGATAAGCTCATTTTCAACGTCCAATTCAGAATGTAATAAAACCAGATCCAGCCATAAAATGCATCATTCTTTTTTGTTTTAGACAACATTTCATGCACTGTTAAACATGTTAAAGCAAGTTGCAAGTGAAAATCTATGTCTCTGACTGAGTTTGCATTACTGTGATTTGACCTCTCTGCTGGCTGAGATAAGCTCATTTTCAACGTCCAATTCAGAATGTAATAAAACCAGATCCAGCCATAAGATGCATCATTCTTTTTTGTTTTAGACAACATTTCATGCACTGTTAAACATGTTAAAGCAAGTTGCAAGTGAAAATCTATGTCTCTGACTGAGTTTGCATTACTGTGATTTGACCTCTCTGCTGGCTGAGATAAGCTCATTTTCAACGTCCAATTCAGAATGTTATAAAACCAGATCCAGCCATAAAATGCATCATTCTTTTTTGTTTTAGACAACATTTCATGCACTGTTAAACATGTTAAAGCAAGTTGCAAGTGAAAATCTATGTCTCTGACTGAGTTTGCATTACTGTGATTTGACCTCTCTGCTGGCTGAGATAAGCTCATTTTCAACGTCCAATTCAGAATGTAATAAAACCTGATCCAGCTATAAAATGCATCATTCTTTTTTGTTTTAGACAACATTTCATGCACTGTTAAACATGTTAAAGCAAGTTGCAAGTAAAAATCTATGTCTCTGACTGAGTTTGCATTACTGTGATTTGACCTCTCTGCTGGCTGAGATAAGCTCATTTTCAACGTCCAATTCAGAATGTAATAAAACCAGATCCAGCCATAAAATGCATCATTCTTTTTTGTTTTAGACAACAATTCATGCACTGTTAAACATGTTAAAGCAAGTTGCAAGTGAAAATCTATTTCTCTGACTGAGTTTGCATTACTGTGATTTGACCTCTCTGCTGGCTGAGATAAGCTCATTTTCAACGTCCAATTCAGAAAGTGGTAAAAACAGATCCAGCCATTAAATGCATCATTCTTTTTTGTTTTAGACAACATTTCATGCACTGTTAAACATGTTAAAGCAAGTAGCAAGTGAAAATCTATGTCTCTGACTGAGTTTGTATTACTGTGATTTGACCTCTCTGCTGGCTGAGATAAGCTCATTTTCAACGTCCAATTCAGAATGTGATAAAACTAGATCCAGCTATAAAATGCATCATTCTTTTTTGTTTTAGACAACATTTCATGCACTGTTACACATGTTAAAGCAAGTTGCAAGTGAAAATCTATGTCTCTGACTGAGTTTGCATTACTGTGATTTGACCTCTCTGCTGGCTGAGCAAAGCTCATTTTCAACGTCCAATTCAGAAAGTGATAAAAACAGATCCAGCCATAAAATGCATCATTCTTTTTTTGTTTTAGACAACATTTCATGCACTGTTAAACATGTTAAAGCAAGTTGCAAGTGAACATCTATGTCTCTGACTGAGTTTGCATTACTGTGATTTGACCTCTCTGCTGGCTGAGATAAGCTCATTTTCAACGCCCAATTCAGAATGTAATAAAACCAGATCCAGCCATAAAATGCATCATTCTTTTTTGTTTTAGACAACATTTCATGCACTGTTAAACATGTTAAAGCAAGTTGCAAGTGAAAATCTATGTCTCTGACTGAGTTTGCATTACTGTGATTTGACCTCTCTGCTGGCTGAGATAAGCTCATTTTCAACATCCAATTCAGAAAGTGATAAAACCAGATCCAGCCATAAAATGCATCATTCTTTTTTTGTTTTAGACAACATTTCATGCACTGTTAAACATGTTAAAGCAAGTTGCAACTGAAAATCTATGTCTCTGACTGAGTTTGCATTACTGTGATTTGACCTCTCTGCTGGCTGAGATAAGCTCATTTTCAACGTCCAATTCAGAATGTAATAAAACCAGATCCAGCTATAAGATGCATCATTCTTTTTTGTTTTAGACAACATTTCATGCACTGTTAAACTTGTTAAAGCAAGTTGCAAGTGAAAATCTATGTCTCTGACTGAGTTTGCATTACTGTGATTTGACATCTCTGCTGGCTGAGATAAGCTCATTTTCAACGTCCAATTCACAATGTAATAAAACCTGATCCAGCTATAAAATGCATCATTCTTTTTGTTTTAGACAACATTTCATGCACTGTTAAACATGTTAAAGCAAGTTGCAAGTGAAAATCTATGTCTCTGACTGAGTTTGCATTACTGTGATTTGACCTCTCTACTGGCTGAGATAAGCTCATTTTCAACGTCCAATTCAGAATGTAATAAAACCAGATCCAGCCATAAAATGCATCATTCTTTTTTGTTTTAGACAACATTTCATGCACTGTTAAACATGTTAAAGCAAGTTGCAAGTGAAAATCTATGTCTCTGACTGAGTTTGCATTACTGTGATTTGACCTCTCTGCTGGCTGAGATAAGCTCATTTTCAACGTCCAATTCAGAAAGTGATAAAAACAGATCCAGCCATAAAATGCATCATTCTTTTTTGTTTTAGACAACATTTCATGCACTGTTAAACATGTTAAAGCAAGTTGCAAGTGAAAATCTATGTCTCTGACTGAGTTTGCAATACTGTGATTTGACCTCTCTGCTGGCTGAGATAAGCTCATTTTCAACGTCCAATTCAGAATGTAATAAAACCAGATCCAGCCATTAAATGCTTCATTCTTTTTTGTTTTAGACAACATTTCATGCACTGTTAAACATGTTAAAGCAAGTTGCAAGTGAAAATCTATGTCTCTGACTGAGTTTGCATTACTGTGATTTCACCTCTCTGCTGGCTGAGATAAGCTCATTTTCAACGTCCAATTCAGAATGTTATAAAACCAGATCCAGCTTTAAAATGCATCATTCTTTTTTTGTTTTAGACAACATTTCATGCACTGTTAAACATGTTAAAGCAAGTTGCAAGTGAAAATCTATGTCTCTGACTGAGTTTGCATTACTGTGATTTGACCTCTCTGCTGGCTGAGATAAGCTCATTTTCAACGTCCAATTCAGAATGTAATAAAACCAGATCCAGCCATAAAATGCATCATTCTTTTTTGTTTTAGACAACATTTCATGCACTGTTAAACATGTTAAAGCAAGTTGCAAGTGAAAATCTATGTCTCTGACTGAGTTTGCATTACTGTGATTTGACCTCTCTGCTGGCTGAGATAAGCTCATTTTCAACGTCCAATTCAGAATGTAATAAAACCAGATCCAGCCATAAGATGCATCATTCTTTTTTGTTTTAGACAACATTTCATGCACTGTTAAACATGTTAAAGCAAGTTGCAAGTGAAAATCTATGTCTCTGACTGAGTTTGCATTACTGTGATTTGACCTCTCTGCTGGCTGAGATAAGCTCATTTTCAACGTCCAATTCAGAATGTTATAAAACCAGATCCAGCCATAAAATGCATCATTCTTTTTTGTTTTAGACAACATTTCATGCACTGTTAAACATGTTAAAGCAAGTTGCAAGTGAAAATCTATGTCTCTGACTGAGTTTGCATTACTGTGATTTGACCTCTCTGCTGGCTGAGATAAGCTCATTTTCAACGTCCAATTCAGAATGTAATAAAACCTGATCCAGCTATAAAATGCATCATTCTTTTTTGTTTTAGACAACATTTCATGCACTGTTAAACATGTTAAAGCAAGTTGCAAGTAAAAATCTATGTCTCTGACTGAGTTTGCATTACTGTGATTTGACCTCTCTGCTGGCTGAGATAAGCTCATTTTCAACGTCCAATTCAGAATGTAATAAAACCAGATCCAGCCATAAAATGCATCATTCTTTTTTGTTTTAGACAACAATTCATGCACTGTTAAACATGTTAAAGCAAGTTGCAAGTGAAAATCTATTTCTCTGACTGAGTTTGCATTACTGTGATTTGACCTCTCTGCTGGCTGAGATAAGCTCATTTTCAACGTCCAATTCAGAAAGTGGTAAAAACAGATCCAGCCATAAAATGCATCATTCTTTTTTGTTTTAGACAACATTTCATGCACTGTTAAACATGTTAAAGCAAGTTGCAAGTGAAAATCTATGTCTCTGACTGAGTTTGCATTACTGTGATTTGACCTCTCTGCTGGCTGAGATAAGCTCATTTTCAACGTCCAATTCAGAATGTAATAAAACCAGATCCAGCCATAAGATGCATCATTCTTTTTTGTTTTAGACAACATTTCATGCACTGTTAAACATGTTAAAGCAAGTTGCAAGTGAAAATCTATGTCTCTGACTGAGTTTGCATTACTGTGATTTGACCTCTCTGCTGGCTGAGCAAAGCTCATTTTCAACGTCCAATTCAGAAAGTGATAAAAACAGATCCAGCTATAAAATGCATCATTCTTTTTTGTTTTAGACAACATTTCATGCACTGTTAAACATGTTAAAGCAAGTTGCAAGTGAAAATCTATGTCTCTGACTGAGTTTGCATTACTGTGATTTGACCTCTCTGCTGGCTGAGATAAGCTCATTTTCAACGTCCAATTCAGAATGTAATAAAACCAGATCCAGCCATAAAATGCATCATTCTTTTTTGTTTTAGACAACATTTCATGCACTGTTAAACATGTTAAAGCAAGTTGCAAGTGAAAATCTATGTCTCTGACTGAGTTTGCATTACTGTGATTTGACCTCTCTGCTGGCTGAGATAAGCTCATTTTCAACGTCCAATTCAGAAAGTGATAAAACCAGATCCAGCTATAAGATGCATCATTCTTTTTTGTTTTAGACAACATTTCATGCACTGTTAAACATGTTAAAGCAAGTTGCACGTGAAAATCTATGTCTCTGACTGAGTTTGCATTACTGTGATTTGACCTCTCTGCTGGCTAAGATAAGCTCATTTTCAACGTCCAATTCAGAATGTAATAAAACCAGATCCAGCCATAAAATGCATCATTCTTTTTTGTTTTTGACAACATTTCATGCACTGTTAAACATGTTAAAGCAAGTTGCAAGTGAAAATCTATGTCTCTGACTGAGTTTGCATTACTGTGATTTGACCTCTCTGCTGGCTGAGATAAGCTCATTTTCAACGTCCAATTCAGAAAGTGATAAAACCAGATCCAGCCATAAAATGCATCATTCTTTTTTTGTTTTAGACAACATTTCATGCACTGTTAAACATGTTAAAGCAAGTTGCAACTAAAAATCTATGTCTCTGACTGAGTTTGCATTATTGTGATTTGACCTCTCTGCTGGCTGAGATAAGCTCATTTTCAACGTCCAATTCAGAATGTAATAAAACCAGATCCAGCTATAAAATGCATCATTCTTTTTTGTTTTAGACAACATTTTATGCACTGTTAAACATGTTAAAGCAAGTTGCAAGTGAAAATCTATGTCTCTGACTGAGTTTGCATTACTGTGATTTGACCTCTCTGCTGGCTGAGATAAGCTCATTTTCAACGTCCAATTCAGAATGTAATAAAACCTGATCCAGCTATAAAATGCATCATTCTTTTTTGTTTTAGACAACATTTCATGCACTGTTAAACATGTTAAAGCAAGTTGCAAGTGAAAATCTATGTCTCTGACTGAGTTTGCATTACTGTGATTTCACCTCTCTGCTGGCTGAGATAAGCTCATTTTCAACGTCCAATTCAGAATGTTATAAAACCAGATCCAGCTTTAAAATGCATCATTCTTTTTTGTTTTAGACAACATTTCATGCACTGTTAAACATGTTAAAGCAAGTTGCAAGTGAAAATCTATGTCTCTGACTGAGTTTGCATTACTGTGATTTGACCTCTCTGCTGGCTGAGATAAGCTCATTTTCAACGTCCAATTCAGAATGTAATAAAACCAGATCCAGCCATAAAATGCATCATTCTTTTTTGTTTTAGACAACATTTCATGCACTGTTAAACATGTTAAAGCAAGTTGCAAGTGAAAATCTATGTCTCTGACTGAGTTTGCATTACTGTGATTTGACCTCTCTGCTGGCTGAGATAAGCTCATTTTCAACGTCCAATTCAGAATGTAATAAAACCAGATCCAGCCATAAGATGCATCATTCTTTTTTGTTTTAGACAACATTTCATGCACTGTTAAACATGTTAAAGCAAGTTGCAAGTGAAAATCTATGTCTCTGACTGAGTTTGCATTACTGTGATTTGACCTCTCTGCTGGCTGAGATAAGCTCATTTTCAACGTCCAATTCAGAATGTTATAAAACCAGATCCAGCCATAAAATGCATCATTCTTTTTTGTTTTAGACAACATTTCATGCACTGTTAAACATGTTAAAGCAAGTTGCAAGTGAAAATCTATGTCTCTGACTGAGTTTGCATTACTGTGATTTGACCTCTCTGCTGGCTGAGATAAGCTCATTTTCAACGTCCAATTCAGAATGTAATAAAACCTGATCCAGCTATAAAATGCATCATTCTTTTTTGTTTTAGACAACATTTCATGCACTGTTAAACATGTTAAAGCAAGTTGCAAGTAAAAATCTATGTCTCTGACTGAGTTTGCATTACTGTGATTTGACCTCTCTGCTGGCTGAGATAAGCTCATTTTCAACGTCCAATTCAGAAAGTAATAAAACCAGATCCAGCCATAAAATGCATCATTCTTTTTTGTTTTAGACAACAATTCATGCACTGTTAAACATGTTAAAGCAAGTTGCAAGTGAAAATCTATTTCTCTGACTGAGTTTGCATTACTGTGATTTGACCTCTCTGCTGGCTGAGATAAGCTCATTTTCAACGTCCAATTCAGAAAGTGGTAAAAACAGATCCAGCCATAAAATGCATCATTCTTTTTTGTTTTAGACAACATTTCATGCACTGTTAAACATGTTAAAGCAAGTAGCAAGTGAAAATCTATGTCTCTGACTGAGTTTGTATTACTGTGATTTGACCTCTCTGCTGGCTGAGATAAGCTCATTTTCAACGTCCAATTCAGAATGTGATAAAACTAGATCCAGCTATAAAATGCATCATTCTTTTTTGTTTTAGACAACATTTCATGCACTGTTACACATGTTAAAGCAAGTTGCAAGTGAAAATCTATGTCTCTGACTGAGTTTGCATTACTGTGATTTGACCTCTCTGCTGGCTGAGCAAAGCTCATTTTCAACGTCCAATTCAGAAAGTGATAAAAACAGATCCAGCCATAAAATGCATCATTCTTTTTTTGTTTTAGACAACATTTCATGCACTGTTAAACATGTTAAAGCAAGTTGCAAGTGAACATCTATGTCTCTGACTGAGTTTGCATTACTGTGATTTGACCTCTCTGCTGGCTGAGATAAGCTCATTTTCAACGCCCAATTCAGAATGTAATAAAACCAGATCCAGCCATAAAATGCATCATTCTTTTTTGTTTTAGACAACATTTCATGCACTGTTAAACATGTTAAAGCAAGTTGCAAGTGAAAATCTATGTCTCTGACTGAGTTTGCATTACTGTGATTTGACCTCTCTGCTGGCTGAGATAAGCTCATTTTCAACGTCCAATTCAGAAAGTGATAAAAACAGATCCAGCCATAAAATGCATCATTCTTTTTTGTTTTAGACAACATTTCATGCACTGTTAAACATGTTAAAGCAAGTTGCAAGTGAAAATCTATGTCTCTGACTGAGTTTGCAATACTGTGATTTGACCTCTCTGCTGGCTGAGATAAGCTCATTTTCAACGTCCAATTCAGAATGTAATAAAACCAGATCCAGCCATTAAATGCTTCATTCTTTTTTGTTTTAGACAACATTTCATGCACTGTTAAACATGTTAAAGCAAGTTGCAAGTGAAAATCTATGTCTCTGACTGAGTTTGCATTACTGTGATTTCACCTCTCTGCTGGCTGAGATAAGCTCATTTTCAACGTCCAATTCAGAATGTTATAAAACCAGATCCAGCTTTAAAATGCATCATTCTTTTTTGTTTTAGACAACATTTCATGCACTGTTAAACATGTTAAAGCAAGTTGCAAGTGAAAATCTATGTCTCTGACTGAGTTTGCATTACTGTGATTTGACCTCTCTGCTGGCTGAGATAAGCTCATTTTCAACGTCCAATTCAGAATGTAATAAAACCAGATCCAGCCATAAAATGCATCATTCTTTTTTGTTTTAGACAACATTTCATGCACTGTTAAACATGTTAAAGCAAGTTGCAAGTGAAAATCTATGTCTCTGACTGAGTTTGCATTACTGTGATTTGACCTCTCTGCTGGCTGAGATAAGCTCATTTTCAACGTCCAATTCAGAATGTAATAAAACCAGATCCAGCCATAAGATGCATCATTCTTTTTTGTTTTAGACAACATTTCATGCACTGTTAAACATGTTAAAGCAAGTTGCAAGTGAAAATCTATGTCTCTGACTGAGTTTGCATTACTGTGATTTGACCTCTCTGCTGGCTGAGATAAGCTCATTTTCAACGTCCAATTCAGAATGTTATAAAACCAGATCCAGCCATAAAATGCATCATTCTTTTTTGTTTTAGACAACATTTCATGCACTGTTAAACATGTTAAAGCAAGTTGCAAGTGAAAATCTATGTCTCTGACTGAGTTTGCATTACTGTGATTTGACCTCTCTGCTGGCTGAGATAAGCTCATTTTCAACGTCCAATTCAGAATGTAATAAAACCTGATCCAGCTATAAAATGCATCATTCTTTTTTGTTTTAGACAACATTTCATGCACTGTTAAACATGTTAAAGCAAGTTGCAAGTAAAAATCTATGTCTCTGACTGAGTTTGCATTACTGTGATTTGACCTCTCTGCTGGCTGAGATAAGCTCATTTTCAACGTCCAATTCAGAATGTAATAAAACCAGATCCAGCCATAAAATGCATCATTCTTTTTTGTTTTAGACAACAATTCATGCACTGTTAAACATGTTAAAGCAAGTTGCAAGTGAAAATCTATTTCTCTGACTGAGTTTGCATTACTGTGATTTGACCTCTCTGCTGGCTGAGATAAGCTCATTTTCAACGTCCAATTCAGAAAGTGGTAAAAACAGATCCAGCCATTAAATGCATCATTCTTTTTTGTTTTAGACAACATTTCATGCACTGTTAAACATGTTAAAGCAAGTAGCAAGTGAAAATCTATGTCTCTGACTGAGTTTGTATTACTGTGATTTGACCTCTCTGCTGGCTGAGATAAGCTCATTTTCAACGTCCAATTCAGAATGTGATAAAACTAGATCCAGCTATAAAATGCATCATTCTTTTTTGTTTTAGACAACATTTCATGCACTGTTACACATGTTAAAGCAAGTTGCAAGTGAAAATCTATGTCTCTGACTGAGTTTGCATTACTGTGATTTGACCTCTCTGCTGGCTGAGCAAAGCTCATTTTCAACGTCCAATTCAGAAAGTGATAAAAACAGATCCAGCCATAAAATGCATCATTCTTTTTTTGTTTTAGACAACATTTCATGCACTGTTAAACATGTTAAAGCAAGTTGCAAGTGAACATCTATGTCTCTGACTGAGTTTGCATTACTGTGATTTGACCTCTCTGCTGGCTGAGATAAGCTCATTTTCAACGCCCAATTCAGAATGTAATAAAACCAGATCCAGCCATAAAATGCATCATTCTTTTTTGTTTTAGACAACATTTCATGCACTGTTAAACATGTTAAAGCAAGTTGCAAGTGAAAATCTATGTCTCTGACTGAGTTTGCATTACTGTGATTTGACCTCTCTGCTGGCTGAGATAAGCTCATTTTCAACATCCAATTCAGAAAGTGATAAAACCAGATCCAGCCATAAAATGCATCATTCTTTTTTTGTTTTAGACAACATTTCATGCACTGTTAAACATGTTAAAGCAAGTTGCAACTGAAAATCTATGTCTCTGACTGAGTTTGCATTACTGTGATTTGACCTCTCTGCTGGCTGAGATAAGCTCATTTTCAACGTCCAATTCAGAATGTAATAAAACCAGATCCAGCTATAAGATGCATCATTCTTTTTTGTTTTAGACAACATTTCATGCACTGTTAAACTTGTTAAAGCAAGTTGCAAGTGAAAATCTATGTCTCTGACTGAGTTTGCATTACTGTGATTTGACCTCTCTGCTGGCTGAGATAAGCTCATTTTCAACGTCCAATTCACAATGTAATAAAACCTGATCCAGCTATAAAATGCATCATTCTTTTTGTTTTAGACAACATTTCATGCACTGTTAAACATGTTAAAGCAAGTTGCAAGTGAAAATCTATGTCTCTGACTGAGTTTGCATTACTGTGATTTGACCTCTCTACTGGCTGAGATAAGCTCATTTTCAACGTCCAATTCAGAATGTAATAAAACCAGATCCAGCCATAAAATGCATCATTCTTTTTTGTTTTAGACAACATTTCATGCACTGTTAAACATGTTAAAGCAAGTTGCAAGTGAAAATCTATGTCTCTGACTGAGTTTGCATTACTGTGATTTGACCTCTCTGCTGGCTGAGATAAGCTCATTTTCAACGTCCAATTCAGAAAGTGATAAAAACAGATCCAGCCATAAAATGCATCATTCTTTTTTGTTTTAGACAACATTTCATGCACTGTTAAACATGTTAAAGCAAGTTGCAAGTGAAAATCTATGTCTCTGACTGAGTTTGCAATACTGTGATTTGACCTCTCTGCTGGCTGAGATAAGCTCATTTTCAACGTCCAATTCAGAATGTAATAAAACCAGATCCAGCCATTAAATGCTTCATTCTTTTTTGTTTTAGACAACATTTCATGCACTGTTAAACATGTTAAAGCAAGTTGCAAGTGAAAATCTATGTCTCTGACTGAGTTTGCATTACTGTGATTTCACCTCTCTGCTGGCTGAGATAAGCTCATTTTCAACGTCCAATTCAGAATGTTATAAAACCAGATCCAGCTTTAAAATGCATCATTCTTTTTTGTTTTAGACAACATTTCATGCACTGTTAAACATGTTAAAGCAAGTTGCAAGTGAAAATCTATGTCTCTGACTGAGTTTGCATTACTGTGATTTGACCTCTCTGCTGGCTGAGATAAGCTCATTTTCAACGTCCAATTCAGAATGTAATAAAACCAGATCCAGCCATAAAATGCATCATTCTTTTTTGTTTTAGACAACATTTCATGCACTGTTAAACATGTTAAAGCAAGTTGCAAGTGAAAATCTATGTCTCTGACTGAGTTTGCATTACTGTGATTTGACCTCTCTGCTGGCTGAGATAAGCTCATTTTCAACGTCCAATTCAGAATGTAATAAAACCAGATCCAGCCATAAGATGCATCATTCTTTTTTGTTTTAGACAACATTTCATGCACTGTTAAACATGTTAAAGCAAGTTGCAAGTGAAAATCTATGTCTCTGACTGAGTTTGCATTACTGTGATTTGACCTCTCTGCTGGCTGAGATAAGCTCATTTTCAACGTCCAATTCAGAATGTAATAAAACCTGATCCAGCTATAAAATGCATCATTCTTTTTTGTTTTAGACAACATTTCATGCACTGTTAAACATGTTAAAGCAAGTTGCAAGTAAAAATCTATGTCTCTGACTGAGTTTGCATTACTGTGATTTGACCTCTCTGCTGGCTGAGATAAGCTCATTTTCAACGTCCAATTCAGAATGTAATAAAACCAGATCCAGCCATAAAATGCATCATTCTTTTTTGTTTTAGACAACAATTCATGCACTGTTAAACATGTTAAAGCAAGTTGCAAGTGAAAATCTATTTCTCTGACTGAGTTTGCATTACTGTGATTTGACCTCTCTGCTGGCTGAGATAAGCTCATTTTCAACGTCCAATTCAGAAAGTGGTAAAAACAGATCCAGCCATTAAATGCATCATTCTTTTTTGTTTTAGACAACATTTCATGCACTGTTAAACATGTTAAAGCAAGTAGCAAGTGAAAATCTATGTCTCTGACTGAGTTTGTATTACTGTGATTTGACCTCTCTGCTGGCTGAGATAAGCTCATTTTCAACGTCCAATTCAGAATGTGATAAAACTAGATCCAGCTATAAAATGCATCATTCTTTTTTGTTTTAGACAACATTTCATGCACTGTTACACATGTTAAAGCAAGTTGCAAGTGAAAATCTATGTCTCTGACTGAGTTTGCATTACTGTGATTTGACCTCTCTGCTGGCTGAGCAAAGCTCATTTTCAACGTCCAATTCAGAAAGTGATAAAAACAGATCCAGCCATAAAATGCATCATTCTTTTTTTGTTTTAGACAACATTTCATGCACTGTTAAACATGTTAAAGCAAGTTGCAAGTGAACATCTATGTCTCTGACTGAGTTTGCATTACTGTGATTTGACCTCTCTGCTGGCTGAGATAAGCTCATTTTCAACGCCCAATTCAGAATGTAATAAAACCAGATCCAGCCATAAAATGCATCATTCTTTTTTGTTTTAGACAACATTTCATGCACTGTTAAACATGTTAAAGCAAGTTGCAAGTGAAAATCTATGTCTCTGACTGAGTTTGCATTACTGTGATTTGACCTCTCTGCTGGCTGAGATAAGCTCATTTTCAACGTCCAATTCGGAAAGTGATAAAAACAGATCCAGCCATAAAATGCATCATTCTTTTTTGTTTTAGACAACATTTCATGCACTGTTAAACATGTTAAAGCAAGTTGCAAGTGAAAATCTATGTCTCTGACTGAGTTTGCAATACTGTGATTTGACCTCTCTGCTGGCTGAGATAAGCTCATTTTCAACGTCCAATTCAGAATGTAATAAAACCAGATCCAGCCATTAAATGCTTCATTCTTTTTTGTTTTAGACAACATTTCATGCACTGTTAAACATGTTAAAGCAAGTTGCAAGTGAAAATCTATGTCTCTGACTGAGTTTGCATTACTGTGATTTGACCTCTCTGCTGGCTGAGATAAGCTCATTTTCAACGTCCAATTCAGAATGTTATAAAACCAGATCCAGCTATAAAATGCATCATTCTTTTTTGTTTTAGACAACATTTTATGCACTGTTAAACATGTTAAAGCAAGTTGCAAGTGAAAATCTATGTCTCTGACCGAGTTTGCATTACTGTGATTTGACCTCTCTGCTGGCTGAGATAAGCTCATTTTCAACGTCCAATTCAGAATGTAATAAAACCAGATCCAGCCATAAAATGCATCATTCTTTTTTGTTTTAGACAACAATTCATGCACTGTTAAACATGTTAAAGCAACTTGCAAGTGAAAATCTATGTCTCTGACTGAGTTTGCATTACTGTGATTTGACCTCTCTGCTGGCTGAGATAAGCTCATTTTCAACGTCCAATTCAGAATGTAATAAAACCAGATCCAGCCATAAAATGCATCATTCTTTTTTTGTTTTAGACAACATTTCATGCACTGTTAAACATGTTAAAGCAAGTTGCAAGTGAAAATCTATGTCTCTGACTGAGTTTGCATTACTGTGATTTGACCTCTCTGCTGGCTGAGATAAGCTCATTTTCAACGTCCAATTCAGAATGTAATAAAACCAGATCCAGCTATAAGATGCATCATTCTTTTTTGTTTTAGACAACATTTCATGCACTGTTAAACATGTTAAAGCAAGTTGCAAGTGAAAATCTATGTCTCTGACTGAGTTTGCATTACTGTGATTTGACCTCTCTGCTGGCTGAGATAAGCTCATTTTCAACGTCCAATTCAGAAAGTGATAAAAACAGATCCAGCCATAAAATGCATCATTCTTTTTTGTTTTAGACAACATTTCATGCACTGTTAAACATGTTAAAGCAAGTTGCAAGTGAAAATCTATGTCTCTGACTGAGTTTGCAATACTGTGATTTGACCTCTCTGCTGGCTGAGATAAGCTCATTTTCAACGTCCAATTCAGAATGTAATAAAACCAGATCCAGCCATTAAATGCTTCATTCTTTTTTGTTTTAGACAACATTTCATGCACTGTTAAACATGTTAAAGCAAGTTGCAAGTGAAAATCTATGTCTCTGACTGAGTTTGCATTACTGTGATTTCACCTCTCTGCTGGCTGAGATAAGCTCATTTTCAACGTCCAATTCAGAATGTTATAAAACCAGATCCAGCTTTAAAATGCATCATTCTTTTTTGTTTTAGACAACATTTCATGCACTGTTAAACATGTTAAAGCAAGTTGCAAGTGAAAATCTATGTCTCTGACTGAGTTTGCATTACTGTGATTTGACCTCTCTGCTGGCTGAGATAAGCTCATTTTCAACGTCCAATTCAGAATGTAATAAAACCAGATCCAGCCATAAAATGCATCATTCTTTTTTGTTTTAGACAACATTTCATGCACTGTTAAACATGTTAAAGCAAGTTGCAAGTGAAAATCTATGTCTCTGACTGAGTTTGCATTACTGTGATTTGACCTCTCTGCTGGCTGAGATAAGCTCATTTTCAACGTCCAATTCAGAATGTAATAAAACCAGATCCAGCCATAAGATGCATCATTCTTTTTTGTTTTAGACAACATTTCATGCACTGTTAAACATGTTAAAGCAAGTTGCAAGTGAAAATCTATGTCTCTGACTGAGTTTGCATTACTGTGATTTGACCTCTCTGCTGGCTGAGATAAGCTCATTTTCAACGTCCAATTCAGAATGTTATAAAACCAGATCCAGCCATAAAATGCATCATTCTTTTTTGTTTTAGACAACATTTCATGCACTGTTAAACATGTTAAAGCAAGTTGCAAGTGAAAATCTATGTCTCTGACTGAGTTTGCATTACTGTGATTTGACCTCTCTGCTGGCTGAGATAAGCTCATTTTCAAAGTCCAATTCAGAATGTAATAAAACCTGATCCAGCTATAAAATGCATCATTCTTTTTTGTTTTAGACAACATTTCATGCACTGTTAAACATGTTAAAGCAAGTTGCAAGTAAAAATCTATGTCTCTGACTGAGTTTGCATTACTGTGATTTGACCTCTCTGCTGGCTGAGATAAGCTCATTTTCAACGTCCAATTCAGAATGTAATAAAACCAGATCCAGCCATAAAATGCATCATTCTTTTTTGTTTTAGACAACAATTCATGCACTGTTAAACATGTTAAAGCAAGTTGCAAGTGAAAATCTATTTCTCTGACTGAGTTTGCATTACTGTGATTTGACCTCTCTGCTGGCTGAGATAAGCTCATTTTCAACGTCCAATTCAGAAAGTGGTAAAAACAGATCCAGCCATAAAATGCATCATTCTTTTTTGTTTTAGACAACATTTCATGCACTGTTAAACATGTTAAAGCAAGTAGCAAGTGAAAATCTATGTCTCTGACTGAGTTTGTATTACTGTGATTTGACCTCTCTGCTGGCTGAGATAAGCTCATTTTCAACGTCCAATTCAGAATGTGATAAAACTAGATCCAGCTATAAAATGCATCATTCTTTTTTGTTTTAGACAACATTTCATGCACTGTTACACATGTTAAAGCAAGTTGCAAGTGAAAATCTATGTCTCTGACTGAGTTTGCATTACTGTGATTTGACCTCTCTGCTGGCTGAGCAAAGCTCATTTTCAACGTCCAATTCAGAAAGTGATAAAAACAGATCCAGCCATAAAATGCATCATTCTTTTTTTGTTTTAGACAACATTTCATGCACTGTTAAACATGTTAAAGCAAGTTGCAAGTGAACATCTATGTCTCTGACTGAGTTTGCATTACTGTGATTTGACCTCTCTGCTGGCTGAGATAAGCTCATTTTCAACGCCCAATTCAGAATGTAATAAAACCAGATCCAGCCATAAAATGCATCATTCTTTTTTGTTTTAGACAACATTTCATGCACTGTTAAACATGTTAAAGCAAGTTGCAAGTGAAAATCTATGTCTCTGACTGAGTTTGCATTACTGTGATTTGACCTCTCTGCTGGCTGAGATAAGCTCATTTTCAACGTCCAATTCGGAAAGTGATAAAAACAGATCCAGCCATAAAATGCATCATTCTTTTTTGTTTTAGACAACATTTCATGCACTGTTAAACATGTTAAAGCAAGTTGCAAGTGAAAATCTATGTCTCTGACTGAGTTTGCAATACTGTGATTTGACCTCTCTGCTGGCTGAGATAAGCTCATTTTCAACGTCCAATTCAGAATGTAATAAAACCAGATCCAGCCATTAAATGCTTCATTCTTTTTTGTTTTAGACAACATTTCATGCACTGTTAAACATGTTAAAGCAAGTTGCAAGTGAAAATCTATGTCTCTGACTGAGTTTGCATTACTGTGATTTGACCTCTCTGCTGGCTGAGATAAGCTCATTTTCAACGTCCAATTCAGAATGTTATAAAACCAGATCCAGCTATAAAATGCATCATTCTTTTTTGTTTTAGACAACATTTTATGCACTGTTAAACATGTTAAAGCAAGTTGCAAGTGAAAATCTATGTCTCTGACCGAGTTTGCATTACTGTGATTTGACCTCTCTGCTGGCTGAGATAAGCTCATTTTCAACGTCCAATTCAGAATGTAATAAAACCAGATCCAGCCATAAAATGCATCATTCTTTTTTGTTTTAGACAACAATTCATGCACTGTTAAACATGTTAAAGCAACTTGCAAGTGAAAATCTATGTCTCTGACTGAGTTTGCATTACTGTGATTTGACCTCTCTGCTGGCTGAGATAAGCTCATTTTCAACGTCCAATTCAGAATGTAATAAAACCAGATCCAGCCATAAAATGCATCATTCTTTTTTTGTTTTAGACAACATTTCATGCACTGTTAAACATGTTAAAGCAAGTTGCAAGTGAAAATCTATGTCTCTGACTGAGTTTGCATTACTGTGATTTGACCTCTCTGCTGGCTGAGATAAGCTCATTTTCAACGTCCAATTCAGAATGTAATAAAACCAGATCCAGCTATAAGATGCATCATTCTTTTTTGTTTTAGACAACATTTCATGCACTGTTAAACATGTTAAAGCAAGTTGCAAGTGAAAATCTATGTCTCTGACTGAGTTTGCATTACTGTGATTTGACCTCTCTGCTGGCTGAGATAAGCTCATTTTCAACGTCCAATTCAGAAAGTGATAAAAACAGATCCAGCCATAAAATGCATCATTCTTTTTTGTTTTAGACAACATTTCATGCACTGTTAAACATGTTAAAGCAAGTTGCAAGTGAAAATCTATGTCTCTGACTGAGTTTGCAATACTGTGATTTGACCTCTCTGCTGGCTGAGATAAGCTCATTTTCAACGTCCAATTCAGAATGTAATAAAACCAGATCCAGCCATAAAATGCATCATTCTTTTTTGTTTTAGACAACATTTCATGCACTGTTAAACATGTTAAAGCAAGTTGCAAGTGAAAATCTATGTCTCTGACTGAGTTTGCATTACTGTGATTTGACCTCTCTGCTGGCTGAGATAAGCTCATTTTCAACGTCCAATTCAGAATGTTATAAAACCAGATCCAGCTATAAAATGCATCATTCTTTTTTGTTTTAGACAACATTTCATGCACTGTTAAACATGTTAAAGCAACTTGCAAGTGAAAATCTATGTCTCTGACTGAGTTTGCATTACTGTGATTTGACCTCTCTGCTGGCTGAGATAAGCTCATTTTCAACGTCCAATTCAGAATGTAATAAAACCAGATCCAGCCATAAAATGCATCATTCTTTTTTGTTTTAGACAACATTTCATGCACTGTTAAACATGTTAAAGCAAGTTGCAAGTGAAAATCTATGTCTCTGACTGAGTTTGCATTACTGTGATTTGACCTCTCTGCTGGCTGAGATAAGCTCATTTTCAACGTCCAATTCAGAAATTGATAAAACAGATCCAGCCATAAAATGCATCATTCTTTTTTGTTTTAGACAACAATTCATGCACTGTTAAACATGTTAAAGCAAGTTGCAAGTGAAAATCTATGTCTCTGACTGAGTTTGCATTACTGTGATTTGACCTCTCTGCTGGCTGAGCAAAGCTCATTTTCAACGTCCAATTCAGAAAGTGATAAAAACAGATCCAGCCATAAAATGCATCATTCTTTTTTTGTTTTAGACAACATTTCATGCACTGTTAAACATGTTAAAGCAAGTTGCAAGTGAAAATCTATGTCTCTGACTGAGTTTGCATTACTGTGATTTGACCTCTCTGCTGGCTGAGATAAGCTCATTTTCAACGTCCAATTCAGAATGTAATAAAACCAGATCCAGCTAAAAGATGCATCATTCTTTTTTGTTTTAGACAACATTTCATGCACTGTTAAACATGTTAAAGCAAGTTGCAAGTGAAAATCTATGTCTCTGACTGAGTTTGCATTACTGTGATTTGACGTCTCTGCTGGCTGAGATAAGCTCATTTTCAACGTCCAATTCAGAAAGTGATAAAAACAGATCCAGCCATAAAATGCATCATTCTTTTTTGTTTTAGACAACATTTCATGCACTGTTAAACATGTTAAAGCAAGTTGCAAGTGAAAATCTATGTCTCTGACTGAGTTTGCATTACTGTGATTTGACCTCTCTGCTGGCTGAGATAAGCTCATTTTCAACGTCCAATTCAGAATGTAATAAAACCAGATCCAGCCATAAAATGCATCATTCTTTTTTGTTTTAGACAACATTTCATGCACTGTTAAACATGTTAAAGCAAGTTGCAAGTGAAAATCTATGTCTCTGACTGAGTTTGCATTACTGTGATTTGACCTCTCTGCTGGCTGAGATAAGCTCATTTTCAACGTCCAATTCAGAATGTTATAAAACCAGATCCAGCTATAAAATGCATCATTCTTTTTTGTTTTAGACAACATTTCATGCACTGTTAAACATGTTAAAGCAAGTTGCAAGTGAAAATCTATGTCTCTGACTGAGTTTGCATTACTGTGATTTGACCTCTCTGCTGGCTGAGATAAGCTCATTTTCAACGTCCAATTCAGAATGTAATAAAACCAGATCCAGCCATAAAATGCATCATTCTTTTTTGTTTTAGACAACATTTCATGCACTGTTAAACATGTTAAAGCAAGTTGCAAGTGAAAATCTATGTCTCTGACTGAGTTTGCATTACTGTGATTTGACCTCTCTGCTGGCTGAGATAAGCTCATTTTCAACGTCCAATTCAGAAAGTGATAAAACCAGATCCAGCCATAAAATGCATCATTCTTTTTTTGTTTTAGACAACATTTCATGCACTGTTAAACATGTTAAAGCAAGTTGCAACTGAAAATCTATGTCTCTGACTGAGTTTGCATTATTGTGATTTGACCTCTCTGCTGGCTGAGATAAGCTCATTTTCAACGTCAAATTCAGAATGTAATAAAACCAGATCCAGATATAAAATGCATCATTCTTTTTTGTTTTAGACAACATTTTATGCAGTGTTAAACATGTTAAAGCAAGTTGCAAGTGAAAATCTATGCCTCTGACTGAGTTTGCATTACTGTGATTTGACCTCTCTGCTGGCTGAGATAAGCTCATTTTCAACGTCCAATTCAGAATGTAATAAAACCTGATCCAGCTATAAAATGCATCATTCTTTTTTGTTTTAGACAACATTTCATGCACTGTTAAACATGTTAAAGCAAGTTGCAATTGAAAATCTTTGTCTCTGACTGAGTTTGCATTACTGTGATTTGACCTCTCTGCTGGCTGAGATAAGCTCATTTTCAACGTCCAATTCAGAATGTAATAAAACCAGATCCAGCCATAAAATGCATCATTCTTTTTTGTTTTAGACAACATTTCATGCACTGTTAAACATGTTAAAGCAAGTTGCAAGTGAAAATCTATGTCTCTGACTGAGTTTGCATTACTGTGATTTGACCTCTCTGCTGGCTGAGATAAGCTCATTTTCAACGTCCAATTCAGAATGTAATAAAACCAGATCCAGCTATAAGATGCATCATTCTTTTTTGTTTTAGACAACATTTCATGCACTGTTAAACATGTTAAAGCAAGTTGCAAGTGAAAATCTATGTCTCTGACTGAGTTTGCATTACTGTGATTTGACCTCTCTGCTGGCTGAGATAAGCTCATTTTCAACGTCCAATTCAGAAAGTGATAAAAACAGATCCAGCCATAAAATGCATCATTCTTTTTTGTTTTAGACAACATTTCATGCACTGTTAAACATGTTAAAGCAAGTTGCAAGTGAAAATCTATGTCTCTGACTGAGTTTGCAATACTGTGATTTGACCTCTCTGCTGGCTGAGATAAGCTCATTTTCAACGTCCAATTCAGAATGTAATAAAACCAGATCCAGCCATAAAATGCATCATTCTTTTTTGTTTTAGACAACATTTCATGCACTGTTAAACATGTTAAAGCAAGTTGCAAGTGAAAATCTATGTCTCTGACTGAGTTTGCATTACTGTGATTTGACCTCTCTGCTGGCTGAGATAAGCTCATTTTCAACGTCCAATTCAGAATGTTATAAAACCAGATCCAGCTATAAAATGCATCATTCTTTTTTGTTTTAGACAACATTTCATGCACTGTTAAACATGTTAAAGCAAGTTGCAAGTGAAAATCTATGTCTCTGACTGAGTTTGCATTACTGTGATTTGACCTCTCTGCTGGCTGAGATAAGCTCATTTTCAACGTCCAATTCAGAATGTAATAAAACCAGATCCAGCCATAAAATGCATCATTCTTTTTTGTTTTAGACAACATTTCATGCACTGTTAAACATGTTAAAGCAAGTTGCAAGTGAAAATCTATGTCTCTGACTGAGTTTGCATTACTGTGATTTGACCTCTCTGCTGGCTGAGATAAGCTCATTTTCAACGTCCAATTCAGAAATTGATAAAACAGATCCAGCCATAAAATGCATCATTCTTTTTTGTTTTAGACAACAATTCATGCACTGTTAAACATGTTAAAGCAAGTTGCAAGTGAAAATCTATGTCTCTGACTGAGTTTGCATTACTGTGATTTGACCTCTCTGCTGGCTGAGCAAAGCTCATTTTCAACGTCCAATTCAGAAAGTGATAAAAACAGATCCAGCCATAAAATGCATCATTCTTTTTTTGTTTTAGACAACATTTCATGCACTGTTAAACATGTTAAAGCAAGTTGCAAGTGAAAATCTATGTCTCTGACTGAGTTTGCATTACTGTGATTTGACCTCTCTGCTGGCTGAGATAAGCTCATTTTCAACGTCCAATTCAGAATGTAATAAAACCAGATCCAGCTAAAAGATGCATCATTCTTTTTTGTTTTAGACAACATTTCATGCACTGTTAAACATGTTAAAGCAAGTTGCAAGTGAAAATCTATGTCTCTGACTGAGTTTGCATTACTGTGATTTGACGTCTCTGCTGGCTGAGATAAGCTCATTTTCAACGTCCAATTCAGAAAGTGATAAAAACAGATCCAGCCATAAAATGCATCATTCTTTTTTGTTTTAGACAACATTTCATGCACTGTTAAACATGTTAAAGCAAGTTGCAAGTGAAAATCTATGTCTCTGACTGAGTTTGCATTACTGTGATTTGACCTCTCTGCTGGCTGAGATAAGCTCATTTTCAACGTCCAATTCAGAATGTAATAAAACCAGATCCAGCCATAAAATGCATCATTCTTTTTTGTTTTAGACAACATTTCATGCACTGTTAAACATGTTAAAGCAAGTTGCAAGTGAAAATCTATGTCTCTGACTGAGTTTGCATTACTGTGATTTGACCTCTCTGCTGGCTGAGATAAGCTCATTTTCAACGTCCAATTCAGAATGTTATAAAACCAGATCCAGCTATAAAATGCATCATTCTTTTTTGTTTTAGACAACATTTCATGCACTGTTAAACATGTTAAAGCAAGTTGCAAGTGAAAATCTATGTCTCTGACTGAGTTTGCATTACTGTGATTTGACCTCTCTGCTGGCTGAGATAAGCTCATTTTCAACGTCCAATTCAGAATGTAATAAAACCAGATCCAGCCATAAAATGCATCATTCTTTTTTGTTTTAGACAACATTTCATGCACTGTTAAACATGTTAAAGCAAGTTGCAAGTGAAAATCTATGTCTCTGACTGAGTTTGCATTACTGTGATTTGACCTCTCTGCTGGCTGAGATAAGCTCATTTTCAACGTCCAATTCAGAAAGTGATAAAACCAGATCCAGCCATAAAATCCATCATTCTTTTTTTGTTTTAGACAACATTTCATGCACTGTTAAACATGTTAAAGCAAGTTGCAACTGAAAATCTATGTCTCTGACTGAGTTTGCATTATTGTGATTTGACCTCTCTGCTGGCTGAGATAAGCTCATTTTCAACGTCCAATTCAGAATGTAATAAAACCAGATCCAGATATAAAATGCATCATTCTTTTTTGTTTTAGACAACATTTTATGCAGTGTTAAACATGTTAAAGCAAGTTGCAAGTGAAAATCTATGCCTCTGACTGAGTTTGCATTACTGTGATTTGACCTCTCTGCTGGCTGAGATAAGCTCATTTTCAACGTCCAATTCAGAATGTAATAAAACCTGATCCAGCTATAAAATGCATCATTCTTTTTTGTTTTAGACAACATTTCATGCACTGTTAAACATGTTAAAGCAAGTTGCAATTGAAAATCTTTGTCTCTGACTGAGTTTGCATTACTGTGATTTGACCTCTCTGCTGGCTGAGATAAGCTCATTTTCAACGTCCAATTCAGAATGTAATAAAACCAGATCCAGCCATAAAATGCATCATTCTTTTTTGTTTTAGACAACATTTCATGCACTGTTAAACATGTTAAAGCAAGTTGCAAGTGAAAATCTATGTCTCTGACTGAGTTTGCATTACTGTGATTTGACCTCTCTGCTGGCTGAGATAAGCTCATTTTCAACGTCCAATTCAGAATGTTATAAAACCAGATCCAGCTATAAAATTCATCATTCTTTTTTGTTTTAGACAACATTTCATGCACTGTTAAACATGTTAAAGCAAGTTGCAAGTGAAAATCTATGTCTCTGACTGAGTTTGCATTACTGTGATTTGACCTCTCTGCTGGCTGAGATAAGCTCATTTTCAACGTCCAATTCAGAATGTGATCAAACTAGATCCAGCTATAAAATGCATCATTCTTTTTTGTTTTAGACAACATTTCATGCACTGTTACACATGTTAAAGCAAGTTGCAAGTGAAAATCTATGTCTCTGACTGAGTTTGCATTACTGTGATTTGACCTCTCTGCTGGCTGAGCAAAGCTCATTTTCAACGTCCAATTCAGAAAGTGATAAAAACAGATCCAGCCATAAAATGCATCATTCTTTTTTTGTTTTAGACAACATTTCATGCACTGTTAAACATGTTAAAGCAAGTTGCAAGTGAAAATCTATGTCTCTGACTGAGTTTGCAATACTGTGATTTGACCTCTCTGCTGGCTGAGATAAGCTCATTTTCAACGTCCAATTCAGAATGTAATAAAACCAGATCCAGCTATAAGATGCATCATTCTTTTTTGTTTTAGACAACATTTCATGCACTGTTAAACATGTTAAAGCAAGTTGCAAGTGAAAATCTATGTCTCTGACTGAGTTTGCATTACTGTGATTTGACCTCTCTGCTGGCTGAGATAAGCTCATTTTCAACGTCCAATTCAGAAAGTGATAAAAACAGATCCAGCCATAAAATGCATCATTCTTTTTTGTTTTAGACAACATTTCATGCACTGTTAAACATGTTAAAGCAAGTTGCAAGTGAAAATCTATGTCTCTGACTGAGTTTGCAATACTGTGATTTGACCTCTCTGCTGGCTGAGATAAGCTCATTTTCAACGTCCAATTCAGAATGTAATAAAACCAGATCCAGCCATAAAATGCATCATTCTTTTTTGTTTTAGACAACATTTCATGCACTGTTAAACATGTTAAAGCAAGTTGCAAGTGAAAATCTATGTCTCTGACTGAGTTTGCATTACTGTGATTTGACCTCTCTGCTGGCTGAGATAAGCTCATTTTCAACGTCCAATTCAGAATGTTATAAAACCAGATCCAGCTATAAAATGCATCATTCTTTTTTGTTTTAGACAACATTTCATGCACTGTTAAACATGTTAAAGCAAGTTGCAAGTGAAAATCTATGTCTCTGACTGAGTTTGCATTACTGTGATTTGACCTCTCTGCTGGCTGAGATAAGCTCATTTTCAACGTCCAATTCAGAATGTAATAAAACCAGATCCAGCCATAAAATGCATCATTCTTTTTTGTTTTAGACAACAATTCATGCACTGTTAAACATGTTAAAGCAAGTTGCAAGTGAAAATCTATGTCTCTGACTGAGTTTGCATTACTGTGATTTGACCTCTCTGCTGGCTGAGATAAGCTCATTTTCAACGTCCAATTCAGAAAGTGGTAAAAACAGATCCAGCCATAAAATGCATCATTCTTTTTTGTTTTAGACAACATTTCATGCACTGTTAAACATGTTAAAGCAAGTAGCAAGTGAAAATCTATGTCTCTGACTGAGTTTGTATTACTGTGATTTGACCTCTCTGCTGGCTGAGATAAGCTCATTTTCAACGTCCAATTCAGAATGTGATAAAACTAGATCCAGCTATAAAATGCATCATTCTTTTTTGTTTTAGACAACATTTCCTGCACTGTTACACATGTTAAAGCAAGTTGCAAGTGAAAATCTATGTCTCTGACTGAGTTTGCATTACTGTGATTTGACCTCTCTGCTGGCTGAGCAAAGCTCATTTTCAACGTCCAATTCAGAAAGTGATAAAAACAGATCCAGCCATAAAATGCATCATTCTTTTTTTGTTTTAGACAACATTTCATGCACTGTTAAACATGTTAAAGCAAGTTGCAAGTGAACATCTATGTCTCTGACTGAGTTTGCATTACTGTGATTTGACCTCTCTGCTGGCTGAGATAAGCTCATTTTCAACGTCCAATTCAGAATGTAATAAAACCAGATCCAGCTATAAGATGCATCATTCTTTTTTGTTTTAGACAACATTTCATGCACTGTTAAACATGTTAAAGCAAGTTGCAAGTGAAAATCTATGTCTCTGACTGAGTTTGCATTACTGTGATTTGACCTCTCTGCTGGCTGAGATAAGCTCATTTTCAACGTCCAATTCAGAAAGTGATAAAAACAGATCCAGCCATAAAATGCATCATTCTTTTTTGTTTTAGACAACATTTCATGCACTGTTTAACATGTTAAAGCAAGTTGCAAGTGAAAATCTATGTCTCTGACTGAGTTTGCAATACTGTGATTTGACCTCTCTGCTGGCTGAGATAAGCTCATTTTCAACGTCCAATTCAGAATGTAATAAAACCAGATCCAGCCATTAAATGCATCATTCTTTTTTGTTTTAGACAACATTTCATGCACTGTTAAACATGTTAAAGCAAGTTGCAAGTGAAAATCTATGTCTCTGACTGAGTTTGCATTACTGTGATTTGACCTCTCTGCTGGCTGAGATAAGCTCATTTTCAACGTCCAATTCAGAATGTTATAAAACCAGATCCAGCTATAAAATGCATCATTCTTTTTTGTTTTAGACAACATTTTATGCACTGTTAAACATGTTAAAGCAAGTTGCAAGTGAAAATCTATGTCTCTGACTGAGTTTGCATTACTGTGATTTGACCTCTCTGCTGGCTGAGATAAGCTCATTTTCAACGTCCAATTCAGAATGTAATAAAACCAGATCCAGCCATAAAATGCATCATTCTTTTTTGTTTTAGACAACAATTCATGCACTGTTAAACATGTTAAAGCAAGTTGCAAGTGAAAATCTATGTCTCTGACTGAGTTTGCATTACTGTGATTTGACCTCTCTGCTGGCTGAGATAAGCTCATTTTCAACGTCCAATTCAGAAAGTGATAAAAACAGATCCAGCCATAAAATGCATCATTCTTTTTTGTTTTAGACAACATTTCATGCACTGTTAAACAAGTTAAAGCAAGTAGCAAGTGAAAATCTATGTCTCTGACTGAGTTTGCATTACTGTGATTTGACCTCTCTGCTGGCTGAGATAAGCTCATTTTCAACGTCCAATTCAGAATGTGATAAAACTAGATCCAGCTTTAAAATGCATCATTCTTTTTTGTTTTAGACAACATTTCATGCACTGTTACACATGTTAAAGCAAGTTGCAAGTGAAAATCTATGTCTCTGACTGAGTTTGCATTACTGTGATTTGACCTCTCTGCTGGCTGAGCAAAGCTCATTTTCAACGTCCAATTCAGAAAGTGATAAAAACAGATCCAGCCATAAAATGCATCATTCTTTTTTTGTTTTAGACAACATTTCATGCACTGTTAAACATGTTAAAGCAAGTTGCAAGTGAAAATCTATGTCTCTGACTGAGTTTGCATTACTGTGATTTGACCTCTCTGCTGGCTGAGATAAGCTCATTTTCAACGTCCAATTCAGAATGTAATAAAACCAGATCCAGCTATAAGATGCATCATTCTTTTTTGTTTTAGACAACATTTCATGCACTGTTAAACATGTTAAAGCAAGTTGCAAGTGAAAATCTATGTCTCTGACTGAGTTTGCATTACTGTGATTTGACCTCTCTGCTGGCTGAGATAAGCTCATTTTCAACGTCCAATTCAGAAAGTGATAAAAACAGATCCAGCCATAAAATGCATCATTCTTTTTTGTTTTAGACAACATTTCATGCACTGTTAAACATGTTAAAGCAAGTTGCAAGTGAAAATCTATGTCTCTGACTGAGTTTGCAATACTGTGATTTGACCTCTCTGCTGGCTGAGATAAGCTCATTTTCAACGTCCAATTCAGAATGTAATAAAACCAGATCCAGGCATAAAATGCATCATTCTTTTTTGTTTTAGACAACATTTCATGCACTGTTAAACATGTTAAAGCAAGTTGCAAGTGAAAATCTATGTCTCTGACTGAGTTTGCATTACTGTGATTTGACCTCTCTGCTGGCTGAGATAAGCTCATTTTCAACGTCCAATTCAGAATGTAATAAAACCAGATCCAGCTATAAGATGCATCATTCTTTTTTGTTTTAGACAACATTTCATGCACTGTTAAACATGTTAAAGCAAGTTGCAAGTGAAAATCTATGTCTCTGACTGAGTTTGCATTACTGTGATTTGACCTCTCTGCTGGCTGAGATAAGCTCATTTTCAACGTCCAATTCAGAAAGTGATAAAAACAGATCCAGCCATAAAATGCATCATTCTTTTTTGTTTTGGACAACATTTCATGCACTGTTAAACATGTTAAAGCAAGTTGCAAGTGAAAATCTATGTCTCTGACTGAGTTTGCAATACTGTGATTTGACCTCTCTGCTGGCTGAGATAAGCTCATTTTCAACGTCCAATTCAGAATGTAATAAAACCAGATCCAGGCATAAAATGCATCATTCTTTTTTGTTTTAGACAACATTTCATGCACTGTTAAACATGTTAAAGCAAGTTGCAAGTGAAAATCTATGTCTCTGACTGAGTTTGCATTACTGTGATTTGACCTCTCTGCTGGCTGAGATAAGCTCATTTTCAACGTCCAATTCAGAATGTTATAAAACCAGATCCAGCTATAAAATGCATCATTCTTTTTTGTTTTAGACAACATTTCATGCACTGTTAAACATGTTAAAGCAAGTTGCAAGTGAAAATCTATGTCTCTGACTGAGTTTGCATTACTGTGATTTGACCTCTCTGCTGGCTGAGATAAGCTCATTTTCAACGTCCAATTCAGAATGTAATAAAACCAGATCCAGCCATAAAATGCATCATTCTTTTTTGTTTTAGACAACATTTCATGCACTGTTAAACATGTTAAAGCAAGTTGCAAGTGAAAATCTATGTCTCTGACTGAGTTTGCATTACTGTGATTTGACCTCTCTGCTGGCTGAGATAAGCTCATTTTCAACGTCCAATTCAGAAATTGATAAAACAGATCCAGCCATAAAATGCATCATTCTTTTTTGTTTTAGACAACAATTCATGCACTGTTAAACATGTTAAAGCAAGTTGCAAGTGAAAATCTATGTCTCTGACTGAGTTTGCATTACTGTGATTTGACCTCTCTGCTGGCTGAGCAAAGCTCATTTTCAACGTCCAATTCAGAAAGTGATAAAAACAGATCCAGCCATAAAATGCATCATTCTTTTTTTGTTTTAGACAACATTTCATGCACTGTTAAACATGTTAAAGCAAGTTGCAAGTGAAAATCTATGTCTCTGACTGAGTTTGCATTACTGTGATTTGACCTCTCTGCTGGCTGAGATAAGCTCATTTTCAACGTCCAATTCAGAATGTAATAAAACCAGATCCAGCTAAAAGATGCATCATTCTTTTTTGTTTTAGACAACATTTCATGCACTGTTAAACATGTTAAAGCAAGTTGCAAGTGAAAATCTATGTCTCTGACTGAGTTTGCATTACTGTGATTTGACGTCTCTGCTGGCTGAGATAAGCTCATTTTCAACGTCCAATTCAGAAAGTGATAAAAACAGATCCAGCCATAAAATGCATCATTCTTTTTTGTTTTAGACAACATTTCATGCACTGTTAAACATGTTAAAGCAAGTTGCAAGTGAAAATCTATGTCTCTGACTGAGTTTGCATTACTGTGATTTGACCTCTCTGCTGGCTGAGATAAGCTCATTTTCAACGTCCAATTCAGAATGTAATAAAACCAGATCCAGCCATAAAATGCATCATTCTTTTTTGTTTTAGACAACATTTCATGCACTGTTAAACATGTTAAAGCAAGTTGCAAGTGAAAATCTATGTCTCTGACTGAGTTTGCATTACTGTGATTTGACCTCTCTGCTGGCTGAGATAAGCTCATTTTCAACGTCCAATTCAGAATGTTATAAAACCAGATCCAGCTATAAAATGCATCATTCTTTTTTGTTTTAGACAACATTTCATGCACTGTTAAACATGTTAAAGCAAGTTGCAAGTGAAAATCTATGTCTCTGACTGAGTTTGCATTACTGTGATTTGACCTCTCTGCTGGCTGAGATAAGCTCATTTTCAACGTCCAATTCAGAAAGTGATAAAACCAGATCCAGCCATAAAATGCATCATTCTTTTTTTGTTTTAGACAACATTTCATGCACTGTTAAACATGTTAAAGCAAGTTGCAAGTGAAAATCTATGTCTCTGACTGAGTTTGCATTATTGTGATTTGACCTCTCTGCTGGCTGAGATAAGCTCATTTTCAACGTCCAATTCAGAATGTAATAAAACCAGATCCAGATATAAAATGCATCATTCTTTTTTGTTTTAGACAACATTTTATGCAGTGTTAAACATGTTAAAGCAAGTTGCAAGTGAAAATCTATGTCTCTGACTGAGTTTGCATTACTGTGATTTGACCTCTCTGCTGGCTGAGATAAGCTCATTTTCAACGTCCAATTCAGAATGTAATAAAACCTGATCCAGCTATAAAATGCATCATTCTTTTTTGTTTTAGACAACATTTCATGCACTGTTAAACATGTTAAAGCAAGTAGCAAGTGAAAATCTTTGTCTCTGACTGAGTTTGCATTACTGTGATTTGACCTCTCTGCTGGCTGAGATAAGCTCATTTTCAACGTCCAATTCAGAATGTAATAAAACCAGATCCAGCCATAAAATGCATCATTCTTTTTTGTTTTAGACAACATTTCATGCACTGTTAAACATGTTAAAGCAAGTTGCAAGTGAAAATCTATGTCTCTGACTGAGTTTGCATTACTGTGATTTGACCTCTCTGCTGGCTGAGATAAGCTCATTTTCAACGTCCAATTCAGAAAGTGATAAAAACAGATCCAGCCATAAAATGCATCATTCTTTTTTTGTTTTAGACAACATTTCATGCACTGTTAAACATGTTAAAGCAAGTTGCAAGTGAAAATCTATGTCTCTGACTGAGTTTGCATTACTGTGATTTGACCTCTCTGCTGGCTGAGATAAGCTCATTTTCAACGTCCAATTCAGAATGTAATAAAACCAGATCCAGCTATAAGATGCATCATTCTTTTTTGTTTTAGACAACATTTCATGCACTGTTAAACATGTTAAAGCAAGTTGCAAGTGAAAATCTATGTCTCTGACTGAGTTTGCATTACTGTGATTTGACCTCTCTGCTGGCTGAGATAAGCTCATTTTCAACGTCCAATTCAGAAAGTGATAAAAACAGATCCAGCCATAAAATGCATCATTCTTTTTTGTTTTAGACAACATTTCATGCACTGTTAAACATGTTAAAGCAAGTTGCAAGTGAAAATCTATGTCTCTGACTGAGTTTGCAATACTGTGATTTGACCTCTCTGCTGGCTGAGATAAGCTCATTTTCAACGTCCAATTCAGAATGTAATAAAACCAGATCCAGCCATAAATGCATCATTCTTTTTTGTTTTAGACAACATTTCATGCACTGTTAAACATGTTAAAGCAAGTTGCAAGTGAAAATCTATGTCTCTGACTGAGTTTGCATTACTGTGATTTGACCTCTCTGCTGGCTGAGATAAGCTCATTTTCAACGTCCAATTCAGAATGTTATAAAACCAGATCCAGCTATAAAATGCATCATTCTTTTTTGTTTTAGACAACATTTCATGCACTGTTAAACATGTTAAAGCAAGTTGCAAGTGAAAATCTATGTCTCTGACTGAGTTTGCATTACTGTGATTTGACCTCTCTGCTGGCTGAGATAAGCTCATTTTCAACGTCCAATTCAGAATGTAATAAAACCAGATCCAGCCATAAAATGCATCATTCTTTTTTGTTTTAGACAACATTTCATGCACTGTTAAACATGTTAAAGCAAGTTGCAAGTGAAAATCTATGTCTCTGACTGAGTTTGCATTACTGTGATTTGACCTCTCTGCTGGCTGAGATAAGCTCATTTTCAACGTCCAATTCAGAATGTAATAAAACCAGATCCAGCCATAAAATGCATCATTCTTTTTTGTTTTAGACAACATTTCATGCACTGTTAAACATGTTAAAGCAAGTTGCAAGTGAAAATCTATGTCTCTGACTGAGTTTGCATTACTGTGATTTGACCTCTCTGCTGGCTGAGATAAGCTCATTTTCAACGTCCAATTCAGAATGTAATAAAACCAGATCCAGCTATAAAATGCATCATTCTTTTTTGTTTTAGACAACATTTCATGCACTGTTAAACATGTTAAAGCAAGTTGCAAGTAAAAATCTATGTCTCTGACTGAGTTTGCATTACTGTGATTTGACCTCTCTGCTGGCTGAGATAAGCTCATTTTCAACGTCCAATTCAGAATGTAATAAAACCAGATCCAGCCATAAAATGCATCATTCTTTTTTGTTTTAGACAACAATTCATGCACTGTTAAACATGTTAAAGCAAGTTGCAAGTGAAAATCTATGTCTCTGACTGAGTTTGCATTACTGTGATTTGACCTCTCTGCTGGCTGAGATAAGCTCATTTTCAACGTCCAATTCAGAAAGTGGTAAAAACAGATCCAGCCATAAAATGCATCATTCTTTTTTGTTTTAGACAACATTTCATGCACTGTTAAACATGTTAAAGCAAGTAGCAAGTGAAAATCTATGTCTCTGACTGAGTTTGCATTACTGTGATTTGACCTCTCTGCTGGCTGAGATAAGCTCATTTTCAACGTCCAATTCAGAATGTGATAAAACTAGATCCAGCTATAAAATGCATCATTCTTTTTTGTTTTAGACAACATTTCATGCACTGTTACACATGTTAAAGCAAGTTGCAAGTGAAAATCTATGTCTCTGACTGAGTTTGCATTACTGTGATTTGACCTCTCTGCTGGCTGAGATAAGCTCATTTTCAACGTCCAATTCAGAAAGTGATAAAAACAGATCCAGCCATAAAATGCATCATTCTTTTTTTGTTTTAGACAACATTTCATGCACTGTTAAACATGTTAAAGCAAGTTGCAAGTGAAAATCTATGTCTCTGACTGAGTTTGCATTACTGTGATTTGACCTCTCTGCTGGCTGAGATAAGCTCATTTTCAACGTCCAATTCAGAATGTTATAAAACCAGATCCAGCTATAAAATGCATCATTCTTTTTTGTTTTAGACAACATTTCATGCACTGTTAAACATGTTAAAGCAAGTTGCAAGTGAAAATCTATGTCTCTGACTGAGTTTGCATTACTGTGATTTGACCTCTCTGCTGGCTGAGATAAGCTCATTTTCAACGTCCAATTCAGAATGTAATAAAACCAGATCCAGCCATAAAATGCATCATTCTTTTTTGTTTTAGACAACAATTCATGCACTGTTAAACATGTCAAAGCAAGTAGCAAGTGAAAATCTATGTCTCTGACTGAGTTTGCATTACTGTGATTTGACCTCTCTGCTGGCTGAGATAAGCTCATTTTCAACTTCCAATTCAGAATGTGATAAAACTAGATCCAGCTATAAAATGCATCATTCTTTTTTGTTTTAGACAACATTTCATGCACTGTTACACATGTTAAAGCAAGTTGCAAGTGAAAATCTATGTCTCTGACTGAGTTTGCATTACTGTGATTTGACCTCTCTGCTGGCTGAGATAAGCTCATTTTCAACGTCCAATTCAGAATGTAATAAAACCAGATCCAGCCATAAAATGCATCATTCTTTTTTGTTTTAGACAACAATTCATGCACTGTTAAACATGTTAAAGCAAGTTGCAAGTGAAAATCTATGTCTCTGACTGAGTTTGCATTACTGTGATTTGACCTCTCTGCTGGCTGAGATAAGCTTATTTTCAACGTCCAATTCAGAAAGTGGTAAAAACAGATCCAGCCATAAAATGCATCATTCTTTTTTGTTTTAGACAACATTTCATGCACTGTTAAACATGTTAAAGCAAGTTGTAAGTGAAAATCTATGTCTCTGACTGAGTTTGCATTACTGTGATTTGACCTCTCTGCTGGCTGAGATAAGCTCATTTTCAACGTCCAATTCAGAATGTAATAAAACCAGATCCAGCCATAAAATGCATCATTCTTTTTTGTTTTAGACAACATTTCATGCACTGTTAAAAATGTTAAAGCAAGTTGCAAGTGAAAATCTATGTCTCTGACTGAGTTTGCATTACTGTGATTTGACCTCTCTGCTGGCTGAGATAAGCTCATTTTCAACGTCCAATTCAGAATGTAATAAAACCAGATCCAGCTATAAGATGCATCATTCTTTTTTGTTTTAGACAACATTTCATGCACTGTTAAACGTGTTAAAGCAAGTTGCAAGTGAAAATCTATGTCTCTGACTGAGTTTGCATTACTGTGATTTGACCTCTCTGCTGGCTGAAATAAGCTCATTTTCAACATCCAATTCAGAATGTAATAAAACCAGATCCAGCCATAAACTGCATCATTCTTTTTTGTTTTAGACAACATTTCATGCACTGTTAAACATGTTAAAGCAAGTTGCAAGTGAAAATCTATGTCTCTGACTGAGTTTGCATTACTGTGATTTGACCTCTCTGCTGGCTGAGATAAGCTCATTTTCAACGTCCAATTCAGAATGTAATAAAACCAGATCCAGCTATAAAATGCATCATTCTTTTTTTGTTTTAGACAACATTTCATGCACTGTTAAACATGTTAAAGCAAGTTGCAAGTGAAAATCTATGTCTCTGACTGAGTTTGCATTACTGTGATTTGACCTCTCTACTGGCTGAGATAAGCTCATTTTCAACGTCCAATTCAGAATGTAATAAAACCAGATCCAGCCATAAAATGCATCATTCTTTTTTGTTTTAGACAACATTTCATGCACTGTTAAACATGTTAAAGCAAGTTGCAAGTGAAAATCTATGTCTCTGACTGAGTTTGCATTACTGTGATTTGACCTCTCTGCTGGCTGAGATAAGCTCATTTTCAACGTCCAATTCAAAATGTTATAAAACCAGATCCAGCTATAAAATGCATCATTCTTTTTTGTTTTAGACAACATTTCATGCACTGTTAAACATGTTAAAGCAAGTTGCAAGTGAAAATCTATGTCTCTGACTGAGTTTGCATTACTGTGATTTGACCTCTCTGCTGGCTGAGATAAGCTCATTTTCAACGTCCAATTCAGAATGTAATAAAACCAGATCCAGCCATAAAATGCATCATTCTTTTTTGTTTTAGACAACATTTCATGCACTGTTAAACATGTTAAAGCAAGTTGCAAGTGAAAATCTATGTCTCTGACTGAGTTTGCATTACTGTGATTTGACCTCTCTGCTGGCTGAGATAAGCTCATTTTCAACGTCCAATTCAGAAAGTGATAAAACCAGATCCAGCCATAAAATGCATCATTCTTTTTTTGTTTTAGACAACATTTCATGCACTGTTAAACATGTTAAAGCAAGTTGCAACTAAAAATCTATGTCTCTGACTGAGTTTGCATTACTGTGATTTGACCTCTCTGCTGGCTGAGATAAGCTCATTTTCAACGTTCAATTCAGAAAGTGATAAAAACAGATCCAGCCATAAAATGGATCATTCTTTTTTGTTTTAGACAACATTTCATGCACTGTTAAACATGTTAAAGCAAGTTGCAAGTGAAAATCTATGTCTCTGACTGAGTTTGCATTACTGTGATTTGACCTCTCTGCTGGCTGAGCAAAGCTCATTTTCAAAGTCCAATTCAGAAAGTGATAAAAACAGATCCAGCCATAAAATGCATCATTCTTTTTTTGTTTTAGACAACATTTCATGCACTGTTAAACATGTTAAAGCAAGTTGCAAGTGAAAATCTATGTCTCTGACTGAGTTTGCATTACTGTGATTTGACCTCTCTGCTGGCTGAGATAAGCTCATTTTCAACGTCCAATTCAGAATGTAATAAAACCAGATCCAGCTATAAGATGCATCGTTCTTTTTTGTTTTAGACAACATTTCATGCACTGTTAAACATGTTAAAGCAAGTTGCAAGTGAAAATCTATGTCTCTGACTGAGTTTGCATTACTGTGATTTGACCTCTCTGCTGGCTGAGATAAGCTCATTTTCAACGTCCAATTCAGAAAGTGATAAAAACAGATCCAGCCATAAAATGCATCATTCTTTTTTGTTTTAGACAACATTTCATGCACTGTTAAACATGTTAAAGCAAGTTGCAAGTGAAAATCTATGTCTCTGACTGAGTTTGCATTACTGTGATTTGACCTCTCTGCTGGCTGAGATAAGCTCATTTTCAACGTCCAATTCAGAATGTAATAAAACCAGATCCAGCCATAAAATGCATCATTCTTTTTTGTTTTAGACAACATTTCATGCACTGTAAAACATGTTAAAGCAAGTTGCAAGTGAAAATCTATGTCTCTGACTGAGTTTGCATTACTGTGATTTGACCTCTCTGCTGGCTGAGATAAGCTCATTTTCAACGTCCAATTCAGAATGTTATAAAACCAGATCCAGCTTTAAAATGCATCATTCTTTTTTGTTTTAGACAACATTTCATGCACTGTTAAACATGTTAAAGCAAGTTGCAAGTGAAAATCTATGTCTCTGACTGAGTTTGCATTACTGTGATTTGACCTCTCTGCTGGCTGAGATAAGCTCATTTTCAACGTCCAATTCAGAATGTAATAAAACCAGATCCAGCCATAAAATGCATCATTCTTTTTTGTTTTAGACAACATTTCATGCACTGTTAAACATGTTAAAGCAAGTTGCAAGTGAAAATCTATGTCTCTGACTGAGTTTGCATTACTGTGATTTGACCTCTCTGCTGGCTGAGATAAGCTCATTTTCAACGTCCAATTCAGAATGTAATAAAACCAGATCCAGCCATAAAATGCATCATTCTTTTTTGTTTTAGACAACATTTCATGCACTGTTAAACATGTTAAAGCAAGTTGCAAGTGAAAATCTATGTCTCTGACTGAGTTTGCATTACTGTGATTTGACCTCTCTGCTGGCTGAGATAAGCTCATTTTCAACGTCCAATTCAGAATGTAATAAAACCAGATCCAGCTATAAGATGCATCATTCTTTTTTGTTTTAGACAACATTTCATGCACTGTTAAACATGTTAAAGCAAGTTGCAAGTGAAAATCTATGTCTCTGACTGAGTTTGCATTACTGTGATTTGACCTCTCTGCTGGCTGAGATAAGCTCATTTTCAACGTCCAATTCAGAATGTAATAAAACCAGATCCAGCCATAAAATGCATCATTCTTTTTTGTTTTTGACAACATTTCATGCACTGTTAAACATGTTAAAGCAAGTTGCAAGTGAAAATCTATGTCTCTGACTGAGTTTGCATTACTGTGATTTGACCTCTCTGCTGGCTGAGATAAGCTCATTTTCAACGTCCAATTCAGAATGTTATAAAACCAGATCCAGCTATAAAATGCATCATTCTTTTTTTGTTTTAGACAACATTTCATGCACTGTTAAACATGTTAAAGCAAGTTGCAAGTGAAAATCTATGTCTCTGACTGAGTTTGCATTACTGTGAATTGACCTCTCTGCTGGCTGAGATAAGCTCATTTTCAACGTCCAATTCAGAATGTAATAAAACCAGATCCAGCCATAAAATGCATCATTCTTTTTTGTTTTAGACAACATTTCATGCACTGTAAAACATGTTAAAGCAAGTTGCAAGTGAAAATCTATGTCTCTGACTGAGTTTGCATTACTGTGATTTGACCTCTCTGCTGGCTGAGATAAGCTCATTTTCAACGTCCAACTCAGAATGTTATAAAACCAGATCCAGCTTTAAAATGCATCATTCTTTTTTGTTTTAGACAACATTTCATGCACTGTTAAACATGTTAAAGCAAGTTGCAAGTGAAAATCTATGTCTCTGACTGAGTTTGCATTACTGTGATTTGACCTCTCTGCTGGCTGAGATAAGCTCATTTTCAACGTCCAATTCAGAATGTAATAAAACCAGATCCAGCCATAAAATGCATCATTCTTTTTTGTTTTAGACAACATTTCATGCACTGTTAAACATGTTAAAGCAAGTTGCAAGTGAAAATCTATGTCTCTGACTGAGTTTGCATTACTGTGATTTGACCTCTCTGCTGGCTGAGATAAGCTCATTTTCAACGTCCAATTCAGAATGTAATAAAACCAGATCCAGCCATAAAATGCATCATTCTTTTTTGTTTTAGACAACATTTCATGCACTGTTAAACATGTTAAAGCAAGTTGCAAGTGAAAGTCTATGTCTCTGACTGAGTTTGCATTACTGTGATTTGACCTCTCTACTGGCTGAGATAAGCTCATTTTCAACGTCCAATTCAGAATGTAATAAAACCAGATCCAGCTATAAGATGCATCATTCTTTTTTGTTTTAGACAACATTTCATGCACTGTTAAACATGTTAAAGCAAGTTGCAAGTGAAAATCTATGTCTCTGACTGAGTTTGCATTACTGTGATTTGACCTCTCTGCTGGCTGAGATAAGCTCATTTTCAACGTCCAATTCAGAATGTAATAAAACCAGATCCAGCCATAAAATGCATCATTCTTTTTTGTTTTTGACAACATTTCATGCACTGTTAAACATGTTAAAGCAAGTTGCAAGTGAAAATCTATGTCTCTGACTGAGTTTGCATTACTGTGATTTGACCTCTCTGCTGGCTGAGATAAGCTCATTTTCAACGTCCAATTCAGAATGTAATAAAACCAGATCCAGCCATAAGATGCATCATTCTTTTTTGTTTTAGACAACATTTCATGCACTGTTAAACATGTTAAAGCAAGTTGCAAGTGAAAATCTATGTCTCTGACTGAGTTTGCATTACTGTGATTTGACCTCTCTGCTGGCTGAGATAAGCTCATTTTCAACGTCCAATTCAGAATGTAATAAAACCAGATCCAGCCATAAAATGCATCATTCTTTTTTGTTTTTGACAACATTTCATGCACTATTAAACATGTTAAAGCAAGTTGCAAGTGAAAATCTATGTCTCTGACTGAGTTTGCATTACTGTGATTTGACCTCTCTGCTGGCTGAGATAAGCTCATTTTCAACGTCCAATTCAGAATGTTATAAAACCAGATCCAGCTATAAAATGCATCATTCTTTTTTTGTTTTAGACAACATTTCATGCACTGTTAAACATGTTAAAGCAAGTTGCAAGTGAAAATCTATGTCTCTGACTGAGTTTGCATTACTGTGATTTGACCTCTCTGCTGGCTGAGATAAGCTCATTTTCAACGTCCAATTCAGAATGTTATAAAACCAGATCCAGCTATAAAATGCATCATTCTTTTTTTGTTTTAGACAACATTTCATGCACTGTTAAACATGTTAAAGCAAGTTGCAAGTGAAAATCTATGTCTCTGACTGAGTTTGCATTACTGTGATTTGACCTCTCTGCTGGCTGAGATAAGCTCATTTTCAACGTCCAATTCAGAATGTAATAAAACCAGATCCAGCCATAAAATGCATCATTCTTTTTTGTTTTAGACAACATTTCATGCACTGTAAAACATGTTAAAGCAAGTTGCAAGTGAAAATCTATGTCTCTGACTGAGTTTGCATTACTGTGATTTGACCTCTCTGCTGGCTGAGATAAGCTCATTTTCAACGTCCAATTCAGAATGTAATAAAACCAGATCCAGCTTTAAAATGCATCATTCTTTTTTGTTTTAGACAACATTTCATGCACTGTTAAACATGTTAAAGCAAGTTGCAAGTGAAAATCTATGTCTCTGACTGAGTTTGCATTACTGTGATTTGACCTCTCTGCTGGCTGAGATAAGCTCATTTTCAACGTCCAATTCAGAATGTAATAAAACCAGATCCAGCCATAAAATGCATCATTCTTTTTTTGTTTTAGACAACATTTCATGCACTGTTAAACATGTTAAAGCAAGTTGCAAGTGAAAATCTATGTCTCTGACTGAGTTTGCATTACTGTGATTTGACCTCTCTGCTGGCTGAGATAAGCTCATTTTCAACGTCCAATTCAGAATGTAATAAAACCAGATCCAGCCATAAAATGCATCATTCTTTTTTGTTTTAGACAACATTTCATGCACTGTTAAACATGTTAAAGCAAGTTGCAAGTGAAAATCTATGTCTCTGACTGAGTTTGCATTACTGTGATTTGACCTCTCTGCTGGCTGAGATAAGCTCATTTTCAACGTCCAATTCAGAATGTAATAAAACCAGATCCAGCTATAAGATGCATCATTCTTTTTTGTTTTAGACAACATTTCATGCACTGTTAAACATGTTAAAGCAAGTTGCAAGTGAAAATCTATGTCTCTGACTGAGTTTGCATTACTGTGATTTGACCTCTCTGCTGGCTGAGATAAGCTCATTTTCAACGTCCAATTCAGAATGTAATAAAACCAGATCCAGCCATAAAATGCATCATTCTTTTTTGTTTTTGACAACATTTCATGCACTGTTAAACATGTTAAAGCAAGTTGCAAGTGAAAATCTATGTCTCTGACTGAGTTTGCATTACTGTGATTTGACCTCTCTGCTGGCTGAGCAAAGCTCATTTTCAACGTCCAATTCAGAATGTTATAAAACCAGATCCAGCTATAAAATGCATCATTCTTTTTTTGTTTTAGACAACATTTCATGCACTGTTAAACATTTTAAAGCAAGTTGCAAGTGAAAATCTATGTCTCTGACTGAGTTTGCATTACTGTGATTTGACCTCTCTGCTGGCTGAGATAAGCTCATTTTCAACGTCCAATTCAGAATGTAATAAAACCTGATCCAGCCATAAAATGCATCATTCTTTTTTGTTTTAGACAACATTTCATGCACTGTTAAACATGTTAAAGCAAGTTGCAAGTGAAAATCTATGTCTCTGACTGAGTTTGCATTACTGTGATTTGACCTCTCTGCTGGCTGAGATAAGCTCATTTTCAACGTCCAATTCAGAAAGTGATAAAACCAGATCCAGCCATAAAATGCATCATTCTTTTTTTGTTTTAGACAACATTTCATGCACTGTTAAACATGTTAAAGCAAGTTGCAACTAAAAATCTATGTCTCTGACTGAGTTTGCATTATTGTGATTTGACCTCTCTGCTGGCTGAGAAAAGCTCATTTTCAACGTCCAATTCAGAATGTAATAAAACCAGATCCAGCTATAAAATGCATCATTCTTTTTTGTTTTAGACAACATTTTATGCACTGTTAAACATGTTAAAGCAAGTTGCAAGTGAAAATCTATGTCTCTGACTGAGTTTGCATTACTGTGATTTGACCTCTCTGCTGGCTGAGATAAGCTCATTTTCAACGTCCAATTCAGAATGTAATAAAACCAGATCCAGCCATAAAATGCATCATTCTTTTTTGTTTTAGACAACATTTCATGCACTGTTAAAAATGTTAAAGCAAGTTGCAAGTGAAAATCTATGTCTCTGACTGAGTTTGCATTACTGTGATTTGACCTCTCTGCTGGCTGAGATAAGCTCATTTTCAACGTCCAATTCAGAATGTAATAAAACCAGATCCAGCTATAAAATGCATCATTCTTTTTTTGTTTTAGACAACATTTCATGCACTGTTAAACATGTTAAAGCAAGTTGCAAGTGAAAATCTATGTCTCTGACTGAGTTTGCATTACTGTGATTTGACCTCTCTACTGGCTGAGATAAGCTCATTTTCAACGTCCAATTCAGAATGTAATAAAACCAGATCCAGCCATAAAATGCATCATTCTTTTTTGTTTTAGACAACATTTCATGCACTGTTAAACATGTTAAAGCAAGTTGCAAGTGAAAATCTATGTCTCTGACTGAGTTTGCATTACTGTGATTTGACCTCTCTGCTGGCTGAGATAAGCTCATTTTCAACGTCCAATTCAGAATGTTATAAAACCAGATCCAGCTATAAAATGCATCATTCTTTTTTGTTTTAGACAACATTTCATGCACTGTTAAACATGTTAAAGCAAGTTGCAAGTGAAAATCTATGTCTCTGACTGAGTTTGCATTACTGTGATTTGACCTCTCTGCTGGCTGAGATAAGCTCATTTTCAACGTCCAATTCAGAATGTAATAAAACCAGATCCAGCTATAAAATGCATCATTCTTTTTTTGTTTTAGACAACATTTCATGCACTGTTAAACATGTTAAAGCAAGTTGCAAGTGAAAATCTATGTCTCTGACTGAGTTTGCATTACTGTGATTTGACCTCTCTACTGGCTGAGATAAGCTCATTTTCAACGTCCAATTCAGAATGTAATAAAACCAGATCCAGCCATAAAATTCATCATTCTTTTTTGTTTTAGACAACATTACATGCACTGTTAAACATGTTAAAGCAAGTTGCAAGTGAAAATCTATGTCTCTGACTGAGTTTGCATTACTGTGATTTGACCTCTCTGCTGGCTGAGATAAGCTCATTTTCAACGTCCAATTCAGAATGTTATAAAACCAGATCCAGCTATAAAATGCATCATTCTTTTTTGTTTTAGACAACATTTCATGCACTGTTAAACATGTTAAAGCAAGTTGCAAGTGAAAATCTATGTCTCTGACTGAGTTTGCATTACTGTGATTTGACCTCTCTGCTGGCTGAGATAAGCTCATTTTCAACGTCCAATTCAGAATGTAATAAAACCAGATCCAGCCATAAAATGCATCATTCTTTTTTGTTTTAGACAACATTTCATGCACTGTTAAACATGTTAAAGCAAGTTGCAAGTGAAAATCTATGTCTCTGACTGAGTTTGCATTACTGTGATTTGACCTCTCTGCTGGCTGAGATAAGCTCATTTTCAACGTCCAATTCAGAAAGTGATAAAACCAGATCCAGCCATAAAATGCATCATTCTTTTTTTGTTTTAGACAACATTTCATGCACTGTTAAACATGTTAAAGCAAGTTGCAACTAAAAATCTATGTCTCTGACTGAGTTTGCATTATTGTGATTTGACCTCTCTGCTGGCTGAGATAAGCTCATTTTCAACATCCAATTCAGAATGTAATAAAACCAGATCCAGCTATAAAATGCATCATTCTTTTTTGTTTTAGACAACATTTTATGCACTGTTAAACATGTTAAAGCAAGTTGCAACTGAAAATCTATGTCTCTGACTGAGTTTGCATTACTGTGATTTGACGTCTCTGCTGGCTGAGATAAGCTCATTTTCAACGTCCAATTCAGAATGTAATAAAACCTGATCCAGCTATAAAATGCATCATTCTTTTTTGTTTTAGACAACATTTCATGCACTGTTAAACATGTTAAAGCAAGTTGCAAGTGAAAATCTATGTCTCTGACTGAGTTTGCATTACTGTGATTTGACCTCTCTGCTGGCTGAGATAAGCTCATTTTCAACGTCCAATTCAGAATGTAATAAAACCAGATCCAGCCATAAAATGCATCATTCTTTTTTGTTTTAGACAACATTTCATGCACTGTTAAAAATGTTAAAGCAAGTTGCAAGTGAAAATCTATGTCTCTGACTGAGTTTGCATTACTGTGATTTGACCTCTCTGCTGGCTGAGATAAGCTCATTTTCAACGTCCAATTCAGAATGTAATAAAACCAGATCCAGCTATAAGATGCATCATTCTTTTTTTGTTTTAGACAACATTTCATGCACTGTTAAACGTGTTAAAGCAAGTTGCAAGTGAAAATCTATGTCTCTGACTGAGTTTGCATTACTGTGATTTGACCTCTCTGCTGGCTGAGATAAGCTCATTTTCAACGTCCAATTCAGAATGTAATAAAACCAGATCCAGCTATAAAATGCATCATTCTTTTTTTGTTTTAGACAACATTTCATGCACTGTTAAACATGTTAAAGCAAGTTGCAAGTGAAAATCTATGTCTCTGACTGAGTTTGCATTACTGTGATTTGACCTCTCTGCTGGCTGAGATAAGCTCATTTTCAACGTCCAATTCAGAAAGTGATAAAACCAGATCCAGCCATAAAATGCATCATTCTTTTTTTGTTTTAGACAACATTTCATGCACTGTTAAACATGTTAAAGCAAGTTGCAAGTGAAAATCTATGTCTCTGACTGAGTTTGCATTACTGTGATTTGACCTCTCTGCTGGCTGAGATAAGCTCATTTTCAACGTCCAATGCAGAATGTTATAAAACCAGATCCAGCTATAAAATGCATCATTCTTTTTTGTTTTACACAACATTTCATGCACTGTTAAACATGTTAAAGCAAGTTGCAAGTGAAAATCTATGTCTCTGACTGAGTTTGCATTACTGTGATTTGACCTCTCTGCTGGCTGAGCAAAGCTCATTTTCAACGTCCAATTCAGAAAGTGATAAAAACAGATCCAGCCATAAAATGCATCATTCTTTTTTGTTTTAGACAACAATTCATGCACTGTTAAACATGTTAAAGCAAGTTGCAAGTGAAAATCTATGTCTCTGACTGAGTTTGCATTACTGTGATTTGACCTCTCTGCTGGCTGAGATGAGCTCATTTTCAACGTCCAAATTCAGAAAGTGATAAAACAGATCCAGCCATAAAATGCATCATTCCTTTTTGTTTTAGACAACATTTCATGCACTTTTAAACATGTTAAAGCAAGTTGCAAGTGAAAACCTATGTCTCTGACTGAGTTTGCATTACTGTGATTTGACCTCTCTGCTGGCTGAGATAAGCTCATTTTCAACGTCCAATTCAGAATGTAATAAAACCAGATCCAGCTATAAAATGCATCATTCTTTTTTGTTTTAGATAACATTTCATGCACTGTTAAACATGTTAAAGCAAGTTGCAAGTAAAAATCTATGTCTCTGACTGAGTTTGCATTACTGTGATTTGACCTCTCTGCTGGCTGAGATAAGCTCATTTTCAACGTCCAATACAGAATTTAATAAAACCAGATCCAGCCATAAAATGCATCATTCTTTTTTGTTTTAGACAACATTTCATGCACTGTTAAACATGTTAAAGCAAGTTGCAAGTGAAAATCTATGTCTCTGACTGAGTTTGCATTACTGTGATTTGACCTCTCTGCTGGCTGAGATAAGCTCATTTTCAACGTCCAATTCAGAAAGTGATAAAACCAGATCCAGCCATAAAATGCATCATTCTTTTTTTTGTTTTAGACAACATTTCATGCACTGTTAAACATGTTAAAGCAAGTTGCAACTGAAAATCTATGTCTCTGACTGAGTTTGCATTATTGTGATTTGACCTCTCTGCTGGCTGAGATAAGCTCATTTTCAACGTCCAATTCAGAATGTAATAAAACCAGATCCAGCTATAAAATGCATCATTCTTTTTTGTTTTAGACAACATTTTATGCACTGTTAAACATGTTAAAGCAAGTTGCAAGTGAAAATCTATGTCTCTGACTGAGTTTGCATTACTGTGATTTGACCTCTCTGCTGGCTGAGATAAGCTCATTTTCAACGTCCAATTCAGAATGTAATAAAACCAGATCCAGCCATAAAATGCATCATTCTTTTTTGTTTTAGACAACATTTCATGCACTGTTAAACATGTTAAAGCAAGTTGCAAGTGAAAATCTATGTCTCTGACTGAGTTTGCATTACTGTGATTTGACCTCTCTGCTGGCTGAGATAAGCTCATTTTCAACGTCCAATTCAGAATGTAATAAAACCTGATCCAGCTATAAAATGCATCATTCTTTTTTGTTTTAGACAACATTTCATGCACTGTTAAACATGTTAAAGCAAGTTGCAAGTGAAAATCTATGTCTCTGACTGAGTTTGCATTACTGTGATTTGACCTCTCTGCTGGCTGAGATAAGCTCATTTTCAACGTCCAATTCAGAATGTAATAAAACCAGATCCAGCCATAAAATGCATCATTCTTTTTTGTTTTAGACAACATTTCATGCACTGTTAAACATGTTAAAGCAAGTTGCAAGTGAAAATCTATGTCTCTGACTGAGTTTGCATTATTGTGATTTGACCTCTCTGCTGGCTGAGATAAGCTCATTTTCAACGTCCAATTCAGAAAGTGATAAAAACAGATCCAGCCATAAATTGCATCATTCTTTTTTTGTTTTAGACAACATTTCATGCACTGTTAAACATGTTAAAGCAAGTTGCAAGTGAAAATCTATGTCTCTGACTGAGTTTGCATTATTGTGATTTGACCTCTCTGCTGGCTGAGATAAGCTCATTTTCAACGTCCAATTCAGAATGTAATAAAACCAGATCCAGCTATAAGATGCATCATTCTTTTTTGTTTTAGACAACATTTCATGCACTGTTAAACATGTTAAAGCAAGTTGCAAGTGAAAATCTATGTCTCTGACTGAGTTTGCATTACTGTGATTTGACCTCTCTGCTGGCTGAGATAAGCTCATTTTCAACATCCAATTCAGAAAGTGATAAAACCAGATCCAGCCATAAAATGCATCATTCTTTTTTTGTTTTAGACAACATTTCATGCACTGTTAAACATGTTAAAGCAAGTTGCAACTGAAAATCTATGTCTCTGACTGAGTTTGCATTACTGTGATTTGACCTCTCTGCTGGCTGAGATAAGCTCATTTTCAACGTCCAATTCAGAAAGTGATAAAACCAGATCCAGCTATAAAATGCATCATTCTTTTTTGTTTTACACAACATTTTATGCACTGTTAAACATGTTAAAGCAAGTTGCAAGTGAAAATCTATGTCTCTGACTGAGTTTGCATTACTGTGATTTGACCTCTCTGCTGGCTGAGATAAGCTCATTTTCAACGTCCAATTCAGAATGTAATAAAACCTGATCCAGCTATAAAATGCATCATTCTTTTTTGTTTTAGACAACATTTCATGCACTGTTAAACATGTTAAAGCAAGTTGCAAGTGAAAATCTATGTCTCTGACTGAGTTTGCATTACTGTGATTTGACCTCTCTGCTGGCTGAGATAAGCTCATTTTCAACGTCCAATTCAGAATGTAATAAAACCAGATCCAGCCATAAAATGCATCATTCTTTTTTGTTTTAGACAACATTTCATGCACTGTTAAACATGTTAAAGCAAGTTGCAAGTGAAAATCTATGTCTCTGACTGAGTTTGCATTACTGTGATTTGACCTCTCTGCTGGCTGAGATAAGCTCATTTTCAACGTCCAATGCAGAATGTAATAAAACCAGATCCAGCCATAAAATGCATCATTCTTTTTTGTTTTAGACAACATTTCATGCACTGTTAAACTTGTTAAAGCAAGTTGCAAGTGAAAATCTATGTCTCTGACTGAGTTTGCATTACAGTGATTTGACCTCTCTGCTGGCTGAGATAAGCTCATTTTCAACGTCCAATTCAGAATGTAATAAAACCAGATCCAGCTATAAGATGCATCATTCTTTTTTGTTTTAGACAACATTTCATGCACTGTTAAACTTGTTAAAGCAAGTTGCAAGTGAAAATCTATGTCTCTGACTGAGTTTGCATTACTGTGATTTGACCTCTCTGCTGGCTGAGATAAGCTCATTTTCAACGTCCAATTCAGAATGTAATAAAACCTGATCCAGCTATAAAATGCATCATTCTTTTTTGTTTTAGACAACATTTCATGCACTGTTAAACATGTTAAAGCAAGTTGCAAGTGAAAATCTATGTCTCTGACTGAGTTTGCATTACTGTGATTTGACCTCTCTACTGGCTGAGATAAGCTCATTTTCAACGTCCAATTCAGAATGTAATAAAACCAGATCCAGCCATAAAATGCATCATTCTTTTTTGTTTTAGACAACATTTCATGCACTGTTAAACATGTTAAAGCAAGTTGCAAGTGAAAATCTATGTCTCTGACTGAGTTTGCATTACTGTGATTTGACCTCTCTGCTGGCTGAGATAAGCTCATTTTCAACGTCCAATTCAGAATGTAATAAAACCAGATCCAGCCATAAAATGCATCATTCTTTTTTGTTTTAGACAACATTTCATGCACTGTTAAACATGTTAAAGCAAGTTGCAAGTGAAAATCTATGTCTCTGACTGAGTTTGCATTACTGTGATTTGACCTCTCTGCTGGCTGAGATAAGCTCATTTTCAACGTCCAATTCAGAATGTAATAAAACCAGATCCAGCCATAAAATGCATCATTCTTTTTTGTTTTAGACAACATTTCATGCACTGTTAAACATGTTAAAGCAAGTTGCAAGTGAAAATCTATGTCTCTGACTGAGTTTGCATTACTGTGATTTGACCTCTCTGCTGGCTGAGATAAGCTCATTTTCAACGTCCAATTCAGAATATAATAAAACCAGATCCAGCCATAAAATGCATCATTCTTTTTTGTTTTAGACAACATTTCATGCACTGTTAAACATGTTAAAGCAAGTTGCAAGTGAAAATCTATGTCTCTGACTGAGTTTGCATTATTGTGATTTGACCTCTCTGCTGGCTGAGATAAGCTCATTTTCAACGTGCAATTCAGAATGTAATAAAACCAGATCCAGCTATAAGATGCATCATTCTTTTTTGTTTTATACAACATTTCATGCACTGTTAAACATGTTAAAGCAAGTTGCAAGTGAAAATCTATGTCTCTGACTGAGTTTGCATTACTGTGATTTGACCTCTCTGCTGGCTGAGATAAGCTCATTTTCAACGTCCAATTCAGAATGTAATAAAACCAGATCCAGCCATAAAATGCATCATTCTTTTTTGTTTTAGACAACATTTCATGCACTGTTAAACATGTTAAAGCAAGTTGCAAGTGAAAATCTATGTCTCTGACTGAGTTTGCATTACTGTGATTTGACCTCTCTGCTGGCTGAGATAAGCTCATTTTCAACGTCCAATGCAGAATGTAATAAAACCAGATCCAGCCATAAAATGCATCATTCTTTTTTGTTTTAGACAACATTTCATGCACTGTTAAACTTGTTAAAGCAAGTTGCAAGTGAAAATCTATGTCTCTGACTGAGTTTGCATTACAGTGATTTGACCTCTCTGCTGGCTGAGATAAGCTCATTTTCAACGTCCAATTCAGAATGTAATAAAACCAGATCCAGCTATAAGATGCATCATTCTTTTTTGTTTTAGACAACATTTCATGCACTGTTAAACTTGTTAAAGCAAGTTGCAAGTGAAAATCTATGTCTCTGACTGAGTTTGCATTACTGTGATTTGACCTCTCTGCTGGCTGAGATAAGCTCATTTTCAACGTCCAATTCAGAATGTAATAAAACCTGATCCAGCTATAAAATGCATCATTCTTTTTTGTTTTAGACAACATTTCATGCACTGTTAAACATGTTAAAGCAAGTTGCAAGTGAAAATCTATGTCTCTGACTGAGTTTGCATTACTGTGATTTGACCTCTCTACTGGCTGAGATAAGCTCATTTTCAACGTCCAATTCAGAATGTAATAAAACCAGATCCAGCCATAAAATGCATCATTCTTTTTTGTTTTAGACAACATTTCATGCACTGTTAAACATGTTAAAGCAAGTTGCAAGTGAAAATCTATGTCTCTGACTGAGTTTGCATTACTGTGATTTGACCTCTCTGCTGGCTGAGATAAGCTCATTTTCAACGTCCAATTCAGAATGTAATAAAACCAGATCCAGCCATAAAATGCATCATTCTTTTTTGTTTTAGACAACATTTCATGCACTGTTAAACATGTTAAAGCAAGTTGCAAGTGAAAATCTATGTCTCTGACTGAGTTTGCATTACTGTGATTTGACCTCTCTGCTGGCTGAGATAAGCTCATTTTCAACGTCCAATTCAGAATGTAATAAAACCAGATCCAGCCATAAAATGCATCATTCTTTTTTGTTTTAGACAACATTTCATGCACTGTTAAACATGTTAAAGCAAGTTGCAAGTGAAAATCTATGTCTCTGACTGAGTTTGCATTACTGTGATTTGACCTCTCTGCTGGCTGAGATAAGCTCATTTTCAACGTCCAATTCAGAATATAATAAAACCAGATCCAGCCATAAAATGCATCATTCTTTTTTGTTTTAGACAACATTTCATGCACTGTTAAACATGTTAAAGCAAGTTGCAAGTGAAAATCTATGTCTCTGACTGAGTTTGCATTATTGTGATTTGACCTCTCTGCTGGCTGAGATAAGCTCATTTTCAACGTGCAATTCAGAATGTAATAAAACCAGATCCAGCTATAAGATGCATCATTCTTTTTTGTTTTATACAACATTTCATGCACTGTTAAACATGTTAAAGCAAGTTGCAAGTGAAAATCTATGTCTCTGACTGAGTTTGCATTACTGTGATTTGACCTCTCTGCTGGCTGAGATAAGCTTCTTTTCAACATCCAATTCAGAAAGTGATAAAACCAGATCCAGCCATAAAATGCATCATTCTTTTTTTGTTTTAGACAACATTTCATGCACTGTTAAACATGTTAAAGCAAGTTGCAACTGAAAATCTATGTCTCTGACTGAGTTTGCATTACTGTGATTTGACCTCTCTGCTGGCTGAGATAAGCTCATTTTCAACGTCCAATTCAGAAAGTGATAAAACCAGATCCAGCTATAAAATGCATCATTCTTTTTTGTTTTACACAACATTTTATGCACTGTTAAACATGTTAAAGCAAGTTGCAAGTGAAAATCTATGTCTCTGACTGAGTTTGCATTACTGTGATTTGACCTCTCTGCTGGCTGAGATAAGCTCATTTTCAACGTCCAATTCAGAATGTAATAAAACCTGATCCAGCTATAAAATGCATCATTCTTTTTTGTTTTAGACAACATTTCATGCACTGTTAAACATGTTAAAGCAAGTTGCAAGTGAAAATCTATGTCTCTGACTGAGTTTGCATTACTGTGATTTGACCTCTCTGCTGGCTGAGATAAGCTCATTTTCAACGTCCAATTCAGAATGTAATAAAACCAGATCCAGCCATAAAATGCATCATTCTTTTTTGTTTTAGACAACATTTCATGCACTGTTAAACATGTTAAAGCAAGTTGCAAGTGAAAATCTATGTCTCTGACTGAGTTTGCATTACTGTGATTTGACCTCTCTGCTGGCTGAGATAAGCTCATTTTCAACGTCCAATGCAGAATGTAATAAAACCAGATCCAGCCATAAAATGCATCATTCTTTTTTGTTTTAGACAACATTTCATGCACTGTTAAACTTGTTAAAGCAAGTTGCAAGTGAAAATCTATGTCTCTGACTGAGTTTGCATTACAGTGATTTGACCTCTCTGCTGGCTGAGATAAGCTCATTTTCAACGTCCAATTCAGAATGTAATAAAACCAGATCCAGCTATAAGATGCATCATTCTTTTTTGTTTTAGACAACATTTCATGCACTGTTAAACTTGTTAAAGCAAGTTGCAAGTGAAAATCTATGTCTCTGACTGAGTTTGCATTACTGTGATTTGACCTCTCTGCTGGCTGAGATAAGCTCATTTTCAACGTCCAATTCAGAATGTAATAAAACCTGATCCAGCTATAAAATGCATCATTCTTTTTTGTTTTAGACAACATTTCATGCACTGTTAAACATGTTAAAGCAAGTTGCAAGTGAAAATCTATGTCTCTGACTGAGTTTGCATTACTGTGATTTGACCTCTCTACTGGCTGAGATAAGCTCATTTTC